>NC_080733.1:1344955-1682455 GCF_019097595.1 Hemibagrus wyckioides | reverse complement strand
TTTTTTAACCGAGAGCAATGTGGTGTGAAGACGACAGGAATATTATATATATAATATATTGTTGCTCATTTCTAATATTACAATCATCCGGCACATTTTAGTTATTAGATATCTATAATAGAGACACGGCTAAATTATTTTCTTACGCATGTGAACAATACTTTGTGTATGTTTCAAATAAAATGTTTTGAAAGTAACTTGGTCAGAATTGATGTGAGAGCACAGTCCCATGATCTAATGAGGACATTAAACTAAGATTCATTAACTCGTATTCATAAAGTCTTGATGCACCTGAAGGATGTTATAGCAGGAGACGGGAATGGACTTTGCTTTATTTGTTTGTCCTCTGCCTCAGTGTCTTGAGCAAAAGAGCAGCATCTCTTTCTTCAAACTTTCTTTTTCCAAGAAATGTAAAGCAACTGAAGTGATGGCTCTATAAAGAGGAACAAGTGACCTCAAATTCTGCAGATGAACTGCTTTATGAACCTGGATTACAGTCTCGTGAAGCTCTTTCGAGTGCAGACTGTATTATACTTACATTATTTCAATGAACAGAAGTATATACCTACAAATGAATATCACATCATATTTCAGTTTCCATGGCCAAATATACTGATGCACAGACTCGCACCGCCTCCGAATCATTTGATCTCACCTGAAAAGCTGCAGCTTGCTGTGATGTTGGAATAGAGAAATAATTCTAAAGGTCATTTTATTGCTCTGGTTTTCTCGCACTTCAGTCTTCGGTCATTAAAACGCTTGAGCTAGATCTTCAAAATAGACGTTAAATTTAATGTGATTTTCAAATGACATTCAGAAATGTACAATATATGACACATGTAGAGGATATTGCTCATGCAGCTAGGCATGGAAATACAGCAAGACGTGAGAAAAGAAGTTAGATTTGAAACGCTGTGTGTTTAAACACGTGGAGGTTAAAAGGACAGACTTTTCCCTGTGATTAAATTTGTCCCTCTCCCCTTCAAATTAAAGAAACTGAAACAGGGTGTGGCCGATTAAAATAACAAACAGGTGCAGTAACGTGTTCATTACAGTGTCATCTTAATGTTTAAATATTTAAACATAAAAAACTGTGACACGTGAATCAAAGCTAAGGCTAGTGCTTGGGGTCGCTGGTCCTCGTCTGGTCCATACACTGAAATCTGTAGCGCAGAAACCTCACACGCGGCTTCATGTGAAAGTCAGCAGGTATCTTCCAGTTCCACATTTTCTGCACCTGTCAGGACAGAATCCAGTTACTTCATCATCTGCTTTATGGTCATGATGTTTTTTTTATATTAACTTCAGGCTGGGAGAGAGAGCTGCACTGCCGAATCCACTGGAGTCCAATCTCACGAAAGCACTGGTGCAGGTTTTCATTCCAGTCCAGCAGAAGCCACGCCTGCTGGACTAGTTCACCTGCTTCAATCAGTCACCCTGAGCTTTCTGCTGACCCCAGAGTGACTGCTGCATGTTTGGAATGAAAACCTGGAGCTGGATCGAAATGAACTAGAGCAACTGTTTACAGAATGGGTTTATGCTCTACATCTTACCTCACTCTACCGTAGCACAGCGGCATCCAGCCCAGGCTTACTGTGTTTTCCCAGTCATGAATATAATCCATCTTTAAGATGATTAACTGTACATGTTTTTATTAATAGGTCTATTTAAAGTATACTGTTGGTTGTAGTGGAAAAACCCTTAGTATCGTGATAGGAAGCTTTGACACCCACCTTCAGGACCCTGACCAGATGTGTGGTACTGTTCACCTGCTGAAACTGGACAGAACAAACAAAACCAGCAAGAGAAAAGAGCTATTGAGGATCTGTTTATAAACGCTTTTCACCTGATTTTACAAATTCTATACAAATTCTGAGATGTTAAACAAAATGCTGCAATAGAACAGGAGAGAAAATAACACAAGCGGTGTGGAGAAGTGTGTAATGTTGCTTCTTTCTGGCGATAAATTACCAAAATTACAATATATATAGATCTAGACAATAGAGTAAGATTATCTTGTTTCAAAATTATTTACATTTAATTTTAAAAAATCTAGAATTAGGAGATATTCAGAATATTTTCACTTGCAAAGATAAAATGCTTTATATTTCTGTCCTAGAGTATAAGACTGAACATTTTGCTTTTTGACTTGTATAGAAGTGTACATGCAGTGTAACCCTCAGTTCATGGTCATTCCACCAACTTTATGGAAACAAAATTTCACCTAACATGTCTAACCACCACTGACCTAAAGTTTCCTCACAGGCTCATTTCTCTTATTAGATTAACTGCAGTTATTAAACTTTCAGAACACATTCATTGTTTAGAAGGTTGCAGGAGTTGTGAGTTTACACGAATAAAATTCCTGCAATTTTCCCAAAATGTGATTATTCCATTTTAAGATAGACAAAAATAAACCTGACAGAAAGGTTTGTGTTAATGTTCCTATAGTGTAAAACCTGACAGACTGAAACAAACACTCAGAGCATGCAGTGGTGTGAGGGCTGATGTGAGCACACACTTTTATCCAAAACACGTGAAACTAAATCATTCTGAATGGCAAAGGCAGCTTGTGTCCAGTGTAGCTGAGGAGCGTTACTTCTCAGCTGTTAACTTCCATTAGGCTTACCAGCTGGTTGTGTCTGTTCAGTAGCACCAGGTTGATCTGTGGAGAAGTGAAAATTATTAACAGTCTTTTAGAATTAACCCTTTAATTATAGCCTTATTATTCTTATTATTATCAGTAGTAGTAGTGATATTTTCTGATAGCTTTCTTTCATTACTCAATCAAACACTACACTTACTTAGACCCCTGAGAGTCCCTTGAGGTTCGGCTACAGCTGGAAAATAAATCAGAAATGTAAAAATCCTGTGATGATTAACTTCATCCACGTTCAAACAGTGTCTCATAGACCGACCAACCGACCTGTTCCCGTAGCATCTGTCTGTGAGGAGACTCCGACTGGATCCCCTGTGACTGAACAGAGTGTTATTAAGTGTGTATGAACATGAATGACCCATGAGCCATGACTCTGACCCCTGCATGCTGTCTGCTTTTAAACTTCACTTACCTATGAGCTCTGTCTGAACCATGCTACTGTGTGTCTGTGAGGCATCTAAAAAAGTGGTTTTGATAATTAATTGTACAAAGACTCTAACCGTCACTGAGCTTTTCAGCTGTGATGGAGATGTTTGAAAAACTCAGGGGAATATTCTTCAGTGTGTAAATCGAACTCACCTGTAAATCCAGCTCTAGTATCAAGAACAGAATCTGTGTTTGAGAAGGACAACCTCATTATGAATTAGCTGTATATGTGGGTGAATAGATCCATCGCTCAGCGTGTGCAAAGTGTGGGGAGTTTACCTGTATGATTTGAGATTCCTTCAGTCACACCAGTGCTTTCATACCCTGTGCAAGATTACTTTTATTAGATATGGAAGTGACTCATGCTATATGGCAGTAAAATAACAACTAAATGAAGTATTTAACAGTGACCATGTCACCCCAGGATCTTTTAGGCTAAACGTGAGCTTATTTTATTAGAAACACCTTTAGGATTGCTGGAGTATTAAGGATTATTTAATGACCTGGACAACAAAAGCATCAATGAATCCAATCTTGTTGGATTACGTTTTTTTTTAATAATGCTGATTAATTCCTCTCGGCTTTCTGTCTCTCTCTACTTCTTTAAGCCTTTGCTCAGAGAATACTTTAATGGAACAATGGAAATGTTGTGTAATGATGTAGCGAGCAGGTAGAATGTAGACTTCTGCCAGGGTCAGAACAGAGAGTGCAGCAAACTGAGGTTAACACTAGGTACACTTAGCTGAGAAGAACAGAAGTAAGCAGCCAATGAACATTTTGTTACCTTGTATGGAGTTTTACATTTTAGTGTTTCTATGTGTGAGACCCAGTGGGGCCTTTTTCTCTTTATTTTTTGTCCTGTGGCACGACAGTTCATTTCAACATTTTTAATATCTTTAATCTTACTTGTGAAAATTTGGTGTCTAATTACTCACAGATTTCCACCACAATAATATGACTAAACCCTCCGCTGATAATATCACGAAACCCTCCCCTGATGATATGACTAAACCCTCCCCTGATGATATGACTAAACCCTCCCCTGATGATATGACTAAACCCTCCCCTGATAATATCACTTAACCCTCCCTGATAATATGACTAAACCCTCCCCTGATAATATCACTTAACCCTCCCTGATAATATGACTAAACCCTCCGCTGATAATATCACGAAACCCTCCCCTGATGATATGACTAAACCCTCCCCTGATGATATGACTAAACCCTCCCCTGATAATATCACTAAACCCTTCCCTGATAATATCACTTAACCCTCCCTGATAATATGACTAAACCCTCCCCTGATAATATGACTAAACCCTCCCCTGATAATATGACTAAACCCTCTACTGATAATATCACTGAACCCTCTACTGATATCACTAAACCCTCTACTGATAATTTGACTAAACCCTCCCCTGATAATATCACTGAACCCTCTACTGATAATATCACTAAACCCTCTACTGATAATTTGACTAAACCCTCCCCTGATAATATCACTGAACCCTCTACTGATAATATCACTGAACTCTCTACTGATAATATGACTAAACCCTCTACTGATAATATCACTGAACCCTCTATTGATAATATCACTGAACCCTCTATTGATAATATCACTGAACCCTCCCCTGATAATATCACTGAACCCTCTACTGATAATATCACTGAACCCTCTACTGATAATATCACTAAACCCTCTACTGATAATTTGACTAAACCCTCCACTGATAATATCACTGAACCCTCTACTGATAATATCACTAAACCCTCTACTGATAATTTGACTAAACCCTCCACTGATAATATCACTGTACCCTCCCCTGATAATATGACTAAACCCTCCCCTGATAATATGACTAAACCCTCCCCTGATAATATCACTGAACCCTCTACTGATAATATCACTGAACCCTCTACTGATAATTTGACTAAACCCTCCACTGATAATATCACTGAACCCTCTACTGATAATATCACTAAACCCTCTACTGATAATTTGACTAAACCCTCCTCTGATAATATCACTGAACCCTCCCCTGATAATATGACTAAACCCTCCCCTGATAATATGACTAAACCCTCCCCTGATAATATCACTGAACCCTCTACTGATAATATCACTGAACTCTCTACTGATAATTTGACTAAACCCTCCACTGATAATATCACTGAACCCTCTACTGATAATATCACTAAACCCTCTACTGATAATTTGACTAAACCCTCCACTGATAATATCACTGAACCCTCTACTGATAATATCACTAAACCCTCTACTGATAATTTGACTAAACCCTCCCCTGATAATATCACTGAACCCTCTACTGATAATATCACTGAACTCTCTACTGATAATATGACTAAACCCTCTACTGATAATATCACTGAACCCTCTATTGATAATATCACTGAACCCTCTACTGATAATTTGACTAAATCCTCCCCTGATAATATCACTGAACCCTCCACTGATAATATCACTGAACCCTCTACTGATAATATCACTGAACCCTCTACTGATAATATCACTGAACCCTCTACTGATAATATCATTAAACCCTCTACTGATAATTTGACTAAACCCTCCCCTGATAATATCACTGAACCCTCTACTGATAATATCACTGAACCCTCTACTGATAATATCACTGAACCCTCTACTGATAATATCACTAAACCCTCTACTGATAATTTGACTAAACCCTCCACTGATAATATCACTGAACCCTCTACTGATAATATCACTAAACCCTCTACTGATAATTTGACTAAACCCTCCCCTGATAATATCACTGAACCCTCTACTGATAATATCACTAAACCCTCTACTGATAATTTGACTAAACCCTCCACTGATAATATCATTGAACCCTCTACTGATAATATCACTAAACCCTATACTGATAATTTGACTAAACCCTCCCCTGATAATATCACTGAACCCTCTACTGATAATATCACTGAACCCTCTACTGATAATATCACTAAACCCTCTACTGATGATTTGACTAAACCCTCCACTGATAATATCACTGAACCCTCTACTGATAATATCACTAAACCCTCTACTGATAATTTGACTAAAACCTCCCCTGATAATATCACTGAACCCTCTACTGATAATATCACTGAACTCTCTACTGATAATATGACTAAACCCTCTACTGATAATATCACTGAACCCTCTACTGATAATATCACTGAACCCTCTACTGATAATATCACTAAACCCTCTACTGATAATTTGACTAAACCCTCCACTGATAATATCACTGAACCCTCTACTGATAATATCACTAAACCCTCTACTGATAATATCACTAAACCCTCCCCTGATAATATCACTGAACCCTCTACTGATAATATCGCTGAACCCTCTACTGATATTATCACTGAACTCTCTACTGATAATATGACTAAACCCTCCACTGGTAATATCACTGAACCCTCTACTGATAATATCACTGAACCCTCTACTGATAATATGACTAAACCCTCTACTGATGATATCACTGAACCCTCCACTGATAATATCACTGAACCCTCTACTGATAAAATGACTAAACCCTCCCCTGATATTATCACTGAACCCTCTATTGATATCACTGAACCCTCTACTAATAATATGACTAAACCCTCTACTGATAATATCACTGAACCCTCTGCTGATAATATCACTAAACCCTCCACTGATAATATCACTAAACCCTCTACTGATAATATCACTAAACCCTCTACTGATAATTTGACTAAACCCTCCCCTGATAATATCACTGAACCCTCTACTGATAATATCACTGAACCCTCTATTGATAATATCACTGAACCCTCTACTGATAATTTGACTAAATCCTCCCCTGATAATATCACTGAACCCTCTACTGATAATATCACTAAACCCTCTACTGATAATTTGACTAAACCCTCCCCTGATAATATCACTGAACCCTCTACTGATAATATCACTAAACCCTCTACTGATAATTTGACTAAACCCTCCCCTGATAATATCACTGAACCCTCTACTGATAATATCACTGAACCCTCTACTGATAATATCACTGAACCCTCTACTGATAATATCATTAAACCCTCTACTGATAATTTGACTAAACCCTCCCCTGATAATATCACTGAACCCTCTACTGATAATATCACTGAACCCTCTACTGATAATATCACTAAACCCTCTACTGATAATTTGACTAAACCCTCCACTGATAATATCACTGAACCCTCTACTGATAATATCACTAAACCCTCTACTGATAATTTGACTAAACCCTCCCCTGATAATATCACTGAACCCTCTACTGATAATATCACTAAACCCTCTACTGATAATTTGACTAAACCCTCCCCTGATAATATGACTAAACCCTCCCCTGATAATATCACTGAACCCTCTACTGATAATATCACTGAACTCTCTACTGATAATTTGACTAAACCCTCTACTGATAATATCACTGAACCCTCTACTGATAATATCACTAAACCCTCTACTGATGATTTGACTAAACCCTCCCCTGATAATATCACTGAACCCTCTACTGATAATATCACTGAACTCTCTACTGATAATATGACTAAACCCTCTACTGATAATATCACTGAACCCTCTACTGATAATATCACTGAACCCTCTACTGATATCACTAAACCCTCTACTGATAATTTGACTAAACCCTCCACTGATAATATCACTGAACCCTCTACTGATAATATCACTAAACCCTCTACTGATAATATCACTAAACCCTCCCCTGATAATATCACTGAACCCTCTACTGATAATATCGCTGAACCCTCTACTGATATTATCACTGAACTCTCTACTGATAATATGACTAAACCCTCCACTGATAATATCACTGAACCCTCTACTGATAATATCACTAAACCCTCTACTGATAATTTGACTAAACCCTCCACTGATAATATCACTGAACCCTCTACTGATAATATCACTAAACCCTCTACTGATAATTTGACTAAAACCTCCCCTGATAATATCACTGAACCCTCTACTGATAATATCACTGAACTCTCTACTGATAATATGACTAAACCCTCTACTGATAATATCACTGAACCCTCTACTGATAATATCACTGAACCCTCTACTGATAATATGACTAAACCCTCCACTGATAATATCACTGAACCCTCTACTGATAAAATGACTAAACCCTCTACTGATAATATCACTGAACCCTCTACTGATAATATGACTAAACCCTCTACTGATGATATCACTGAACCCTCCACTGATAATATCACTGAACCCTCTACTGATAAAATGACTAAACCCTCCCCTGATATTATCACTGAACCCTCTATTGATATCACTGAACCCTCTACTAATAATATGACTAAACCCTCCACTGATAATATCACTGAACCCTCTGCTGATATCACTAAACCCTCCACTGATAATATCACTAAACCCTCTACTGATAATATCACTGAACCCTCCCCTGATAATATCACTGAACCCTCTACTGATAATATCAGTGAACCCTCCACTGATAATATCACTAAACTCTCTACTGATATCACTAAACCCTCCACTGATAATATCACTAAACCCTCTACTGAAAATATCACTGAACCCTCTATTGATAATATCACTGAACCCTCTACTGATAATATCACTGAACCCTCTATTGATAATATCACTGAACCCTCTACTGATAATTTGACTAAATCCTCCCCTGATAATATCACTGAACCCTCCACTGATAATATCACTGAACCCTCTACTGATAATATCACTGAACCCTCTACTGATAATATCACTAAACCCTCTACTGATAATTTGACTAAACCCTCCCCTGATAATATCACTGAACCCTCTACTGATAATATCACTGAACTCTCTACTGATAATATGACTAAACCCTCTACTGATAATATCACTGAACCCTCTATTGATAATATCACTGAACCCTCTACTGATAATTTGACTAAATCCTCCCCTGATAATATCACTGAACCCTCCACTGATAATATCACTGAACCCTCTACTGATAATATCACTGAACCCTCTACTGATAATATCACTGAACCCTCTACTGATAATATCATTAAACCCTCTACTGATAATTTGACTAAACCCTCCCCTGATAATATCACTGAACCCTCTACTGATAATATCACTGAACCCTCTACTGATAATTTGACTAAACCCTCCACTGATAATATCACTGAACCCTCTACTGATAATATGACTAAACCCTCCCCTGATAATATCACTGAATCCTCCCCTGATAATATCACTGAACCCTCTACTGATAATATCACTGAACTCTCTACTGATAATATGACTAAACCCTCTACTGATAATATCACTGAACCCTCTACTGATAAAATGACTAAACCCTCTACTGATAATATCACTGAACCCTCTACTGATAATATGACTAAACCCTCTACTGATTATATCACTGAACCCTCCACTGATAATATCACTGAACCCTCTACTGATAAAATGACTAAACCCTCCCCTGATATTATCACTGAACCCTCTATTGATATCACTGAACCCTCTACTAATAATATGACTAAACCCTCTACTGATAATATCACTAAACCCTCTACTGATAATATCACTAAACCCTCTACTGATATCACTAAACCCTCTACTGATAATATCACTGAACCCTCCCCTGATAATATCACTGAACCCTCTACTGATAATATCAGTGAACCCTCCACTGATATCACTAAACTCTCTACTGATATCACTAAACCCTCCACTGATAATATCACTAAACCCTCTACTGAAAATATCACTGAACCCTCTATTGATAATATCACTGAACCCTCTACTGATAATTTGACTAAACCCTCCCCTGATAATATCACTGAACCCTCTACTGATAATATCACTGAACCCTCTACTGATAATATCACTAAACCCTCTACTGATAATTTGACTAAACCCTCCACTGATAATATCACTGAACCCTCTACTGATAATATGACTAAACCCTCCCCTGATAATATCACTGAATCCTCCCCTGATAATATCACTGAACCCTCTACTGATAATATCACTGAACTCTCTACTGATAATATGACTAAACCCTCTACTGATAATATCACTGAACCCTCTACTGATAATATCACTAAACTCTCTACTGATAATATCACTAAACCCTCCCCTGACAATATCGCTGAACCCTCTACTGATATTATCACTGAACCCTCCCCTGACAATATCGCTGAACCCTCTACTGATATTATCACTGAACCCTCTACTGATAATATCACTAAACTCTCTACTGATAATTTGACTAAACCCTCCCCTGATAATATCACTAAACCCTCCCCTGATAATATCACTAAATCCTCTATTGATATCACTAAACCCTCTACTGATAATATCACTGAACCCTCTACTGATATCACTAAACCCTCCACTGATAATATGACTAAACCTCTACTGATATCACTGAACCCTCCACTCATATGACTAAACCCTCTACTGATAATATCACTAAACCCTCCCCTGATAATATCACTAAACCCTCCACTGATATCACTAAACCCTCCACTGATAATATGACTAAACCCTCTACTGATAATATCACTAAACCCTCTACTGATATCACTAAACCCTCCACTGATAATATCACTGAACCCTCTACTGATATCACTAAACCCTCCACTGATAATATGACTAAACCCTCTACTGATATCACTGAACCCTCCACTCATATGACTAAACCCTCCACTGATAATATCACTAAACCCTCCCCTGATAATATCACTAAACCTTCTACTGATATCACTAAACCCTCCACTGATAATATGACTAAACCCTCTACTGATATCACTAAACCCTCCACTGATAATATCACTAAACCCTCCCCTGATAATATCACTTAACCCTCTACTGATATCACTAAACCCTCCACTGATAATATGACTAAACCCTCTACTGATATCACTAAACCCTCCCCTGATAATATCACTAAACCCTCCCCTGATAATATCACTAAACCCTCTACTGATATCACTAAACCCTCCACTGATAATATGACTAAACCCTCCACTGATAATATCACTAAACCCTCCCCTGATAATATCACTAAACCCTCTACTGATATCACTAAACCCTCCACTGATAATATCACTAAACCCTCTACTGATATCACTAAACCCTCCACTGATAATATCACTGAACCCTCTACTGATATCACTAAACCCTCCACTGATAATATGACTAAACCCTCTACTGATATCACTGAACCCTCCACTCATATGACTAAACCCTCCACTGATAATATCACTAAACCCTCCCCTGATAATATCACTAAACCTTCTACTGATATCACTAAACCCTCCACTGATAATATGACTAAACCCTCTACTGATATCACTAAACCCTCCACTGATAATATCACTAAACCCTCCCCTGATAATATCACTTAACCCTCTACTGATATCACTAAACCCTCCACTGATAATATGACTAAACCCTCTACTGATATCACTAAACCCTCCCCTGATAATATCACTAAACCCTCCCCTGATAATATCACTAAACCCTCTACTGATATCACTAAACCCTCCACTGATAATATCACTAAACCCTCCACTGATAATATCACTAAACCCTCCCCTGATAATATCACTAAACCCTCTACTGATATCACTAAACCCTCCACTGATAATATCACTAAACCCTCCACTGATAATATCACTAAACCCTCCCCTGATAATATCACTTAACCCTCTACTGATATCACTAAACCCTCCACTGATAATATGACTAAACCCTCTACTGATATCACTAAACCCTCCCCTGATAATATCACTAAACCCTCCCCTGATAATATCACTAAACCCTCTACTGATATCACTAAACCCTCCACTGATAATATCACTAAACCCTCCACTGATAATATCACTAAACCCTCCCCTGATAATATCACTAAACCTTCTACTGATATCACTAAACCCTCCACTGATAATATGACTAAACCCTCTACTGATATCACTAAACCCTCCACTGATAATATCACTAAACCCTCCCCTGATAATATCACTTAACCCTCTACTGATATCACTAAACCCTCCACTGATAATATGACTAAACCCTCTACTGATATCACTAAACCCTCCCCTGATAATATCACTAAACCCTCCCCTGATAATATCACTAAACCCTCTACTGATATCACTAAACCCTCCACTGATAATATCACTAAACCCTCCACTGATAATATCACTAAACCCTCCCCTGATAATATCACTTAACCCTCTACTGATATCACTAAACCCTCCACTGATAATATGACTAAACCCTCTACTGATATCACTAAACCCTCCCCTGATAATATCACTAAACCCTCCCCTGATAATATCACTAAACCCTCTACTGATATCACTAAACCCTCCACTGATAATATCACTAAACCCTCCACTGATAATATCACTAAACCCTCCCCTGATAATATCACTAAACCTTCTACTGATATCACTAAACCCTCCACTGATAATATGACTAAACCCTCTACTGATATCACTAAACCCTCCACTGATAATATCACTAAACCCTCCCCTGATAATATCACTTAACCCTCTACTGATATCACTAAACCCTCCACTGATAATATGACTAAACCCTCTACTGATATCACTAAACCCTCCCCTGATAATATCACTAAACCCTCCCCTGATAATATCACTAAACCCTCTACTGATATCACTAAACCCTCCACTGATAATATCACTGAACCCTCTACTGATAATCATTTAATCATCTTAAAACTGAAATCCTGGAAATGCTTTGGTTTTTTCAGTCCTGGACAATGAATCTTTTTTTTGATATTTTAAAATAAAAATTCAGTGAAAAATCACCAGATCAGTTTGTTGTGCCTGTGAGGAAATGTTTCATCAGCAAACACAAACCTGATGTATCTGGAGGTCTAGAACTGTAGATGGAGTCACCCACGACTGAAACATAAGAACAGACGTGTGTTGGAATATTTCTGTGTATACTTTTGCATGATTTCTATCCCATGTCTATAATCCTTATCTCTTACTTGTTATGTCCATCTGTCTGTGTCCATTGGTCAGTGGTTCACCTTCAAAACCACAACTCACTCATTTAATGCATGTTAAACTCTATAGTCAAAGTTTTTAATACATTTGCTATATCCACTTTCCTGTTTCCTGAATAAAATGTTAGGTCTAATACCTGTCACATCCGTGTGCATTCCCACACCTGCAGCGTGTGATGTGACCACAGCTTCCGCTTCGAGCAGATTTGAGAGAAAAAGTGTTCAATTTGTTGACTGTCTTTAGTGATATTTTAGAGCTAGTACTGTACTACAATCTACATGTCAAAGGTTAAGATTCATCAGCTCTTCGACTTACAGGGGATGTCTGTGATGGGGCTAATGGTGGGGTCCTTAACATCCAGGGTTTCTGCTGAAAAAGCAACAGAAACATCTCATCTATGATCTCCAGCTGTTACAAGGAGTTTTATTACAGATTTCATCCTGAGCTAAGACTCTTTATTATTTAACTAGTGAAGGACACAGTAATACTGGTTAATATAATGAAATAGTGCTATAGAGAAAAGTGACCAGTAACGTGGTTATTCCTCTGCTTTTGAACTCACCCACGCCTGTGTGTGTGATGAGTCCGTGGTGTTCACCTGCAGAGATGAGAGCTGTGCTGATTACATGGAAGATTACACTTCTTTTTTTATTTCAGTTAAAATGTTTTTTATTGAAATATCTGATCTGGTTTTATGGAGCTTCAGGCTAATTAATATATTTCTTTGCATATTTATTACATTACTTTATAAAATAAAATAAAAAGTCATTATGTGGGCAGATGCAGTACAGAGAAAACCTCTTTGATGTGTGTTATGTAGCAATAAAAATATAATACTTCATTTTTGAAATTTCTTTTAACAAAGATGATAAAATATAGATGATAAAAATTTCTTTAAATTTGTGACCATGTTTTGATCTGAAGTGTTGTTTATGGGTTACATACTTGTATAAAGGTGGATGCTGCTCTCAGATGGATCACCTGGAAAACAACATTCAATATTCTATCTCTCTCTCTCTCTAGACCACTGCAAAATAATGAGTTTCTTCTGTTTTTTTCTTCCAGGTTCATGTATTGGTGAGATGAACAGTTTTGTTTCAGTTTTTGTGAACTGCTGACAATATTTCTCCTAAATTCAAAATATAATTATTGTTATTTAGAGTGTATATTTAAAGGAAATGACACCACATCAAAATAACCAGAGATCATGCAGTATTAGCAGAGCTTTAATAACTCAAATAAAACAAAATGCAAATAATTTCTAAACAAATTGTGTTAATGCTTTGGTTAAATAACATTAAGAGATCAGTATTTGGTGGAATAACCCCGATCTGCATGTGTTTTGGCTCCATGATCTCCACCAGTTTCTCACATTGCTGTTGGGGAACTTTATACCACTCTTTTTGCAAAAAAGCAAACAGCTCAGCTTTGCTTGATTGCTATATCTTTAAAGATATATATAAAGAAAGATATATATATCTTTCTTTAAAATGTTCATTATTGATTTGATGATTTCATGTTGATACCTTTGTGGAGGTCTGTAACCGGTCTGAGACGGCCATTCCCTGTAAGACATGAGAGAATGACAAAAAGAGAATGCTTTTTAAACAAATATTTTGTTCAGTGTCATAAATTAAATATTCAACTTTAGATAATCCAGCATTAGAGCTGCTCAGATTATATCTTACCGTTTATACTGGGTGATTCAGCACCGTTGGTATCAGCACCATCTGAGGATTATAAGCAGTAGAATTAAAATAATCACTATATCAAATCAAACACGAATCACATATATTAAACCTAATTAGTATGAATGTGACCTCTACAAGCTGCAGCATTTGCACATGCCACTACAATGACCATCCCAAACCCCCTGATTGTTGTTTATTTGTTTGTTTGTTTGATTCATTGTACCTTCCTACATCCCTAAACAAAACCATTTTATACTGTAGCTGATCATTTGGTGTTGAGAGTTAGCATAGCTCCGACGATGCCCATGGTTAAAAGTGCTATACAAATAAAACTAAACTGAATTAAGGCTTTACCTGCCATTTCTCCAGGGGAATAGTATTGAGCACCATTGTCAGAGGTCACTGAAAAATCTAATCACATAAGTATAATGCAACATATGAAAGACCACAGCTTCTTGATTTTAGTCATGTTTTAGTATATTTTGTATATAGCTGAACAATATGTTTACCGCTGGCAGAAGCAACTGGCCCATTTCCTTCAGAGTGAGGAGCTGAATGCATTGGGTGTAAAATGGAAGGTTTAATTATACATTACAACAACATATGAACATTCTGGGTTTTCCAGCAGCATTTTAAGGTTAAGATCATCATAACTAGTAGAAGGTCTTCAGTGCGATAGTCACATTTAGCATTTAGTGATCTTTGCGATGCTACTGTAAACGAAGCCCATGAGATTATTCAGACATGACAAGTAATAGCATTTATGTTATCCTTATGAGCCAACTTATTATTATCTTATTTTTGGACTTTATTTGATTCCTAATATTATAAACCTAACATTCTTGGGGTAAGCCATGAGAGAGGAAAAGATAATAATACTGTAGTATTATTATTATCATTAGTATGAGTATACTGTATGTAAGACATCAGAAAGAGCAGAAAAAGCCATCACCTGGTGGAGCTGAGCTGACAATGACTGGCAGTTCAGGATCCAGTCCAGCTCCTGCAAGAGAACTACCAGTGAGAAACAAGACAACCCAAATCTGATTCCCACCAGGTTCCTCAGGAAAGAAGCAGCTAACCTGAAAATTAATTTTGTCGCACACAGAGGGACACTAACCTGTTGACTCTACGTGGAAAGCAAGTCCCATGTGATCTGCTAAGACAGCATCATTGATTAGACATGTGGGCAAAACGTCTGAAGGAGCTTCGGTGTGGTCTGAAGGCATACCTATAGTGTCGGTGAATGGATCTGGAGCAAAGCTGTCGCCCATGCCACCTGCACAGAGACACCATGTGGGTTTTAAGAAGAGAAGACACAAAAGTCATTCAGCAGAACTCAGTAGGAGCAAAAGCAATGCTCACCCATTAAACCAATAAGGAAGTCATGGCTGGAATGGTCTATAATTCCTGGACAGTTAAAAGACACAAAAAGCATTGTCAGCATCATCTAGCAGTTATACATTCTGCTAGAATACTAACACAGAGCTTTCCATTCCAGAACTTTAAAATGAACACATTTTTGCAACAACAATTCCTGAGCAGTGTAACCAGAGGAAGGACCGAAGTCCTCAACCATTTACCTACCTGTAATTTCCAGATTGGAAGCAAATGAATCAAAACCACCTGAGAAATAAAACTTGTTACTTGGAGCTTGTCCCTAATTTTACTCCAATCTGAGATAACTGCAAACACAACTGTACTATAACTGAGGAAATGTTCAACTGTTGCATACCTGTCGTGTCTATTTGAGTCGTGCCCTCCATGAAATTATCCAAGCCTGTGTAAAGACCATCCATTGAAGAAGTCTCGCCACAATTCAATCACGCTCAGTCCAGTATATAAAAAAAATCTCATAAAAGTATTAAATAATGAAATAAATAAATAGTAAAGTCTTTAATCTCAGTGGGTCTCACCTGGGTGTCCTGTCTCTTCTCCATTAATGAGTTGTTTGTGCCCATTACCTGTAGTAGTAATAAACCTTAATTGCAACTGCTGCTTTTTTAATAAATCAGAATTATTACACATAATGCATTCATTATACCAAACTTCATACTCACCATTGGCCTCAGTCTCTGGTTTCTCTAAAACTGACTCTGAGCCTGAATGTATAATAAATAATGTGTTTAAATCGTGATGTTAAATATCAGTGTAGAAGAATTGGCTTTTCACACTATGTTCCTTTACCTGGTGCTTCAATCTGAGATCCAATGTGAGCTGTCTGGCTTTCACCTAAAGCAAGAGAGCAGCTTTTTCTTTGGATTGTTCTTACTATCAGCAAGCAGAAAAGGAAATGGCAGGAGGAATGGTGTGGTATATGAGTGTGTTATCTATATTCTACATACCATTGTCACCATTTTCATGTGTAGCTCCATCTGTAGTTGCTGCTTCTGACCACACACACACACAAACACACATTCAGAAAGAATCCTAATGGACTTCATTAAGGGAAGAAAATGATGCTTCATCATACCTTCTGTTTGCGATTGGACTTCAGATGAAACAAAAGTGGAACCACTTGTCTGTTCTGAAGTCAGCAGACTTGACACATGGCTTAAAGCCACATGGCCTGATGACCCATGGCTCAGTGATACTTGGCTTGGTGACCCTAATGAACAAAAGAGATGTGCTCATATCTCACACTAAAGTACAAAAAACCTGAACAAATCAAATCAATCTACTACATTAATATATATGTAACATACAGTTAGATAAATACCATGAGAAACAGTGTCTGAGTATGTAGCATCAGCTGCACCTGCAAACATAAAACTCAGTGAAGTATGTACTTTGGTTTAATTAAGAATTCTGAGAAAATTCTTTGAAGAATTCATAGTATTTCTTAATTAAAAAAAACATTACCAGGGACTTTTGATGCTGAGCTCCAGTGACCAGCCACACTTAAAACTGCAACTAAAATAACATCTTACTCAGTGTCACATTACAGGAGGTGAGGAGAATCCACGGGAATGGATCCTCTGTCCTATTTTAGCACTTAATATTATTTTCATACAATTTTTATTTTCTGAACTCATTTTGCTTGCAGTGGTTCAGAAAGAGAATGTGTGTCTCTACAAAACTAGAATGAAAAGCTAGCTGATTCTCATCAATGTCTATTCGTTACCAAGCACAGCAATGGAGAATGGAGAAATATCCTCCAGCCCCTCCTCCCTCTCCCAAAATCTACCTTCTTAACTAATGAATTAACTTCACATTTCCCTCATGTTAGCCATCGTTATGAAGGTCATCTGAAACAAACTCTCAGTTAAGGACTTGCAGAAAATTGTTCTGATGTGTGGACACCCTCTTCCTCAGAGAATCTTTAGATAAGGAGAGTGCATTATTTGGCTCAGTTTTGGAAGCCTACTAAATCAGTATTACCTTGAGAATTCGAGGGTAAGGCTTGGGAATCTCTTCCGTTACTTCCTGCAACCATGTGAAGATATGGTAAGGTAACTGGTAGACATTTCCTTTTGGATGGTTAATTAAAAGAAATAAAGCCACAATCTATGGCTGACATGAGATGACTTTCATTACCATCAGTACCGGATGCTGTTGCTGAGCCACTTGATGCTGTAATGCAACAAGACATGAACTGCAGTTTACACATTATAATATTCATATCATGCATAACTGTTAAACATGATCATCAGAATATAGTTTTCAAATGAATTCCCCAACAAAAAGAGTCCTCTTTTTCAAACTTTTATATTTCTTTCATATTGAACTGGTCACCATTAATCTTAAAGAATTTCATTTTCTATCTTTGATTGGAGAGTATCTTACATCCAAGGCTTGTGTGTGCAGCACCAGCCCCGTTGACTTTGTAACCTAGGAAATAACAAGAGGTGGTCTCTTACACTCCATTTTCCTGAAAGCTAAAAGTACATGGGGTCACTGAGTATCTATCAGACTCACTCTGGACCTTTTTGTCACTGAATACATGAGAAAATTGGGCTAATGGACTTGTTTCTTTGGTTAACAAATAGTGTTTACTCTCCTTACCATTTGGAGGTTCGCCCACCGGAGAAGTGCCAGGTAGAACAGTCACACCTTGAAGAGAACGAGCCCTTCATTGCAGGCAAGGTTACAATCCACTGAAATATCTTTTAGCACACTCTTAACCATATGTAACTCAAAGCTTCCTTTGAGACAGACGTGTAAACCCCACAAGACTAATTTTAGTTTTCTGCATCCACAAATGCATCCAGTAATGTGCGACTTTCCTGTAGATTCTGGAATGGCTTTTCATAGCTCTTGGCATACTTGTGCTCATGCCTGAGCCCTAACCAGATTAAGGAATGATTGACTTTGCCCACTCGGCAGAAAAGGAAGCTTAAGCTGTGCCCACTGAGCTGCTTTTCACAGGTGAGGGGGTTTAGTGTTCTCCCAAATCCCTAAGAGATCTGTCCCCAAAGCTAAAAAGAGGATTAGCATCATCTTACCAGGGCCCTTGGGCACCATTGTGGCTTGCTGGGCTCCAGCTCCTGTTGAGAAAAAATCCAGAGAAACAAGAAACATATCCTTGAGGTTCCGCAAGATCAAATCTTGTTGAAGCAGTTGGTTTGGTTCTTGTTGGGTCAGTAAGTGCAGGACAATGCCACTCTGTCAGACTTACAAGACCTCCTGCATTTTATGTAAGGGCAAGAAAAGCAAGCCTGTGCAATTATGTATTTTAAAGTGAATTTTAAGTGTTTATATGGTGCTTTTAGCTAGTTTAATGTTTATTATGCTTATTTTAGACATGATACTCAAATTGTATCAAAACTCACCTTTACCAACGTACAAAATTGTTTTTAAAATAGGTTTATGTGTGAAATATCAATCCCTACCTTAAGTGTTCTTAGATTCTTATCATAACACTTTACTATGAGGGCCACAAATATGAAATGTTGTAATATTCATCTGCTGTTTTAAATGATGAAGTAAAACATGCACTAATCCTTAATGTACCATTTATTTACTGAAGCACAAATATTAACAGCTAGAGTCATAAGACTAGCCTTGGTATATAATGGTAACAGTTAAATATTAATATCATGTTAACTCATAATACAATACCACGGCTTGCAGTATTAATTAAGGTCATTTACGTTATTAAATATCTTTATGTAAACGATGTGGATTAATCCACACTAGCTTACACACAAGTATCTTGTGACAATTTGCAACTGGAGACCAGCACATCCAAGAAGTTGCTGGTCAAAAATTTCACTGGACCGATGTTATGAAGCCACACAGGAAGGCGAGGTTTTATATCACACATCGGTGGGACTGTGACATGGAAATAAAAGCAGTTCTTTACGATCAATTAGAGTATAAAACTGATTCTATATATTTATCTACCCTGAGATAAGGTTTCATTTTGAAACAGAGTGCAGGAAAACAAACAACATACTAAATTGTCAAAACTCTGTTATAGCATGAGGTCAATTCTTTATTAATACTCCATCATTATATTAAATAAAAGAATGAGTAAACATGGTGTTAATACCTAACTGTTATGACTCATTACTGGCTATTCAGGTGACTCAGATCTGCTTAATATATATGCTTCATTATCTCCTGATGTATTCATCAAGTCAGCATTAGTTAAATATTAAAGCATGACTTATTTGTGGGCCTTGTTGTAACGTAATTCCATTCTATTTTTTTTTTTTATCTAGACATCATTTGATTTCAACACGCAAGAGATATTATGGAAACAAAGCCAAAGTGTAAGGTTGGCCTATTAAACCATGGGTGAAGTTTTTAATTTTGGTGGTAAGTTGCTAACTTGTCACCCACCCTTCATATGTTGACCTTTGGAGTCATCATCATCTGAAAAGAAAGGGGAGATGGATACAGCTTATAACAACTGTTCACAAGTCTTTCACTTTTCCCATGATTTCTTCTTTAGTTTAGTTCAATTTTCTTGGTTTACTCTTTTTACACAGTAGTAAAGAAGTGTCCTCTATGGAGCCCGTGATTGTCTCATAGCTTTACAACATATTTTGTATGGTGTAGTTTTAATTCTTGTAAAATGTTTAGGACATTTTCCTTTTTTTATCTTTATAATGTAAAGTGGATTAAAACCACATTTTCTGGAGGTTAAATGTATTAACTGGATGCTGACTGTGTGCAGATCACAGTTCACAGTTATTATTATTAATATTAATATTATTGCTAGGTTTATTGTTGTAGCTACCTCTGCACTAATTATTTTCACTTTATACTGATATACACATGTGAGGACAGGATTGTCTGTGGATGCTCATCACACTGAAAGTGGATCTTTATTTCCTACCCTCTTCTTCCTCTGAGAGCTCTTCCTCACCCTCCTCTGCTTCAAAATCATTTTCCTCTGGTTCTTTATCTGGAAAGAGAGATTCGGGATAATTTGGAATAACAATTTGGAATAATTTCATTTTCTTATATTCAATCTTGAGGATTAGCTGTGAAAATATACTGAACACCATCATACCTTCAACTGGAGCAGGTGAAACTGCTGTTGCCAGAAAGACAAATACTACTGAAGCAATTAAAAGATTTCTGTAAAAGTAAAACATCTTATGTAGGATATTGTGTAAAAATCTGACACAATCTATCAAACATTCACAGGATTCACACATGCTATGAAGTATCTGCAGAAATATGGAGTGTATTAAATTCAGATAGATAAATGATTCTTTTCTATCACATGCAATGTATGTTATGAAAAGTTACTCGGATTTCAATATCAAAGCAGAGAGTATAAAGAATGTGTGGAATCAATATAACAAGAGCATGAACTCATTCAAGTCATATTTCATGACTACACATGTAACCATATCTGACTTAAAAATACGATATATTTTTAGATATCAAAATTGCTTCAAAACACATTAACCACAACAGAACAGATTCTGAATTTGATTACAGCAGCATGCAGGGTTTCATTCTGAGGTTCAAAGATATATTTTATGCATAAGCAGTAGCCTTGCTAAACACTATAACTGTTTGAGGCATCACACATCACATTACCACCTGCTAATCTATTTTTTGTTGATTTGGTGCATTAAGAGAAATATTTATTAGTGTATTTATTGACTTACCGTGACAACATCTTTAGTACAGGTCTAAGTGGGAAACTCAAGAACAGACATAGAGCAAGAAGCACACAGGTTTTTGACTTCCCTATGCTTCAGTGGGCACAAATATTTGTTTTATACCCTCCCATCCCCCATCTTGGTAAGGGGCAGGACTTTATTTCTAACCCCAGTCCTTATCAGTCTAGCTACTCCCACTTTTTTATATATGAATGATTAAAAAATTTTAAAAAATATTTGATGACATTTAGGATAAACATTTCCCCAAAGCAGGTCTGTAAATTATTCAGTGTTTTATATTACAGGATCAAGAATTGGCAGATTAATATAAGTCTGTAAACTCCTAATATGTACTCTATGTACAGAAGCTCTAACATGAATGAGATCAGTTGGGGGGCTCGACCAATCAAAGCCTCACCTCTCTCTCTTTCTCTTTCTGTTGCTCCATGTTTCTCAGATCTTACTGAAACACTGTCACTGTGACACCAGGAAGGTGTATAATAAATGAACTGGAGAAAGTGAACTGTCTTAGATATGTGACCTTGTTACATGCCTTCTGTGGTGTTGTGTCCAAACCTAGACTTTTCCTGGACTCATTCTTTTTGGTCAGCAGACGATTCTTATATAAAGATCTTATACTGACTATGCAGGAGTAGCATTACTACAAGGGATGCTTTTATATGTGAGGGAAAGCTGTCCATATGCATTAACAGTATCAATACCTGTGTAAGTTTAAGAGGCTTAATGCATTAACGCTGATTTACTGTTACTGAATACCTGCTACCTTGGTGGAAGATTGCATTCCCGTTCTGCTTGCCAGTTGTCGTCAGTAACAGACAAGCTTTCTGCTTTAGAATGTAATTAATGAGAGCAGGTACCCATACTTATTCGTTTAATAAACTCTCTATGATGAGCTACATTACTTCAAACAGGCTCTCATTGTTCCATTCTGAAATGTAATACTCAGTATTTTTTTTGTCTTATGAGGAGAATATTCCATCTAATTTAATACTTAAACTTTTTCCCATTGATTCTTTATCATTTTGCTGTGAACTGACTAAAGAGAGGTTTCCTGTCACCACAGTTGTTTTGAACCTCCATGTACAAGCTGCCTCTAGAGTATACTGTTCCTTTGGAAATGAGAGCTCCAATCTGCCCCACAAGATTAAATGACCAGGTTCAGAGGTGAGGATGTATAGAAAGGCTAGATTATTTCATGCAAGAGGGGTCTGCTGGTCATCTTGCCAAGATTTCTCTTAGCCAGATTTGTGTCCTATGCCTCTCCGGCTTCCTGCAGGCCTGCCTGCTCCAGGACAATGGCCCTCTGTAATGTGATGAAACCATAGCAGCTTTGGAGCCTATCTTGGGTGATGAGATTAGATCCCGAATCCTTGGTGCTGGTTCCATCCAGTTTGGCTGAGGTTAGGGGTCAGCCACTGAGGTTATGTCTCTGTTCACACAGAGTTTGGTGTGCCATGTTGACAGAAATGGGGGCAGAATAAGAGATATGTTCCTGGGAATTCACAGACTTGGCAAATACTTAATGCACACAGCAGTCCACAAGTACTTAATTGTTAGGTTTCCATGCTGAAGTATTACATGCTGGCAGTACAAGACAATGAAGATTGAAGAAAATTCACATTTGCACACATCTTTTTCTCATGTGTGAAGAACCCTGTTCTTGTGTTTCAACACCTTCTCAAGCTTTGTTCTAAAAGAATAAACATTCTTTTATCTTGGTGGTCAGGAGACAGTCCTGTTCTCCTGAAGGGGATGTTTTGTTTAGAATTATGGGACAAGTGGTGTTTGAGTACCCAGGATATTCTGTAATTAATCTCTCTGGGAGGAATCCAATCTGCAGTATTGCCTGACTGAAGGGATAAGTGTGGGCAGATACAGATAGACATTATGATTAATCAGAATGTCAGCTTGGTTTTCTGCTTCCTCCATCACATCTCACATGAACTCTCAATGCCATTATTAAAGTGTCAAAGCTTTCCT
The DNA here is from genome assembly GCF_019097595.1 of Hemibagrus wyckioides. Classification (NCBI taxonomy): domain Eukaryota; kingdom Metazoa; phylum Chordata; class Actinopteri; order Siluriformes; family Bagridae; genus Hemibagrus; species Hemibagrus wyckioides. The sequence goes on along the minus strand of NC_080733.1, from coordinate 1,658,526 downwards.
CATGACAGTGTAACCGTCCACTTCAAGTCAGCTGTATTGAAAACATTCTGCACATTTCTGCAGCTTGTGTAAGTGATAAAAGATGAATTGAAGGATATTATAGTATTATATTATATATATTATAGAGTTTTGTGATGCCTGATGTCATTCAATTGTGAGTATTAGTTGATTCATGTAATCTATATAGCACATTTAACAACACACATCACAGAGCAGCTGTGCAGAAATCTGTATATAACTGTGAAATGATCATAAGGATTCTTATGGATGTAATAAATGAGGATATGAAACTAGTGGGTGCAAGAACATAGGGATAGGTGGAGAGAGATGATTCGCTGTGGCAACCCCTGAAGGGAAAAGCTGAAAGGAGAAGAAGAAGAAGAAGAAGAAGAAGAAGAAGAAGAAGAAGAAGAAGAAAAAGAAGAAGAATTCTAAGATCTAAGGATCTTGACAAAAAAATTACATTCTCATTGTCTTATGCAGAGACACTAGAAGGTCTTCCCTTCATTATAAGCAGAACCCCAATTAAAGACTTGAAAACCACATTCTAAAACAATGTACTAAAGCCATAAAACCTACAACCACATACTAAAACTATATATTAAATCCAGATACTAAAACCAGATACTTAATGTACTAAATGTGTGTACTGAAATCTATGTACTAGACCCATATTATAAAAATAATGTACTAAATAGCATGCATTAGAACCTTTCAGGTTACCTACATAACTCAGAACCAGATGTGTGATGCAATGGAAACGCGTCCATGTGTCTAAACCACATGTGAAAATACACCAATTCTATTGCCCAACATGAAGTCAGGTCATGTGTTGGCGCACATCAGCAAAACCATAGAAGGGCCAGAATCCCCAGATCGTAATTGTGAGAACGCTGCATCTTGTTCTCCTTATCAGGGAACTGGATTACATAGATGTATGTAAACCCTGAGAATGTTTCCTTTCAAGGTAACCGATTGCTGCATCATGGAATTGACACTATGGGAACATCAATACCAATGAAGAATGATGATGGATGAAGAATGCCTGCCAAAACAGCTCTGTGTAGCACCGACACAAACAATTACTAAGCACAGAGACCATGTCCTAACTGTAAAACCTGATAAATGTGTGGAGATGACCAGCCTGCCACAGCCTAAACATCATGCAAGGGTATACCCCTGACTCGTGTCCAGGAGTGGCCTGGTGAAATGGGCCCTGACTCCTAGTGATGAAGCCTTTCCATGCACCTCACAGGACAGAGGGATAACATGTAAAACTCCAAAAGGTGCTGCTTCATGATTGTATACCTCTGTTGTGGCCACCAAAGCAGACCAAAAGTTGGAATTTTTTACACCACTGGCCTGAGCAATAGACATAGATTCTAAGAACACAGATTAAACATAGTAGATGAGGCCTTTCTCACTCTAGAGATACATAAGGCAGAGGAAAGAAGGCTTGCACTATGACTGGCTGGCTGGTCACAGAAGGTGCCTTCAAAATGTAGCCCAGGCAGTGGTGCAGAATAGCTTTGACCATTCCAAAAGCAAAGACTAAGCAGGAGGAGGCTAATGGCAGGGCCTGCAGATCTTCTACACTTCTGAGTTAATGCTAGTAGAGGAGCCACTTTTAGAGTCAGAAACTTCTCTGAGACTCTCCAAAGAAGAGTCAACACTGGGTGCATGGCTAGCAAAAAGATGTAGCCACATGTACCTTAAGGGTAGCAGAGGCTAGAAGAATAACTCCAGCACTGGACCAACCGAGCAATGGACTGGGTTCCATTCCCAAACAAACAACACAAAGATCATGTGAGTCTTCCCCTGTAAGAAAGCGGAGACACAACACCACACATTTCCTGACAGGCAGACATAACTATATATATGCTTGTGTGGATTGTTTGTCTGATTGTTTGTAGTAGTATTTATATACTAAAAAAGCATACTAAAATCATATACCAAAAAGCAGTAAAAAATGTATTAAAACCATATACTAAACACCATATAATAAAAACTATATGATAAACTATAAACATATATAACTAAATACTAAGCCTACTTAACACATTATATTAAAACCAAATTATCTACTAGAACCATATACTAAAATCCATGTGCTAAAACAATATACTAAGAATTATACACAAAAAACACACTCGTGCTGTAATGTAATTGCTGGTATTGAAAAAAAGATGTTGACAATAAGCATGAAAATACATGAAACTATTAATAGCATTGTTACCTTATTTATCTCATAATATTAATCCCAACATTTAATTATAATACAAATGCTATATCCCAAAGGGGCTAAATTTACAATACATGCAAAAAAAACCCTGTGAAATAAGTGTCACTGAGTGTGACTGAGAATCTGTATTTAAGGTAAAGGTAAACCTTTTCTCACAGATATCAGTCCCAAGACCAGAAAAGAAATTGAAAGCCTCTTACAGCGTAAATTAAAGTGTAATATTTCCGAAACGTTTCTTGTGGCCTTCCTCGCCTTTTTGACTCTTTGGGAAAGTGGGACACTGTAGGCTGGGGCATGTAATACGTTTTCAGGGGGTCAGGCTTCACTGGCTGTCTGTATTTGGACATTAACTCTGGTTCTTCAGTGGGCTCTCTGTACAACGCTGGTTGTGGTGAAATGGCTGGCCACTTGTTCTGACTGGAAATGAGTCTTGCTTAGGCTGGCAGGGCATGGGCTCTTTGTTTCTTTACTGTTTAGTGACTTTTGTCTGTTCCTCCACCTCCTCACTCTCCCGCCTTACTCGAGCACCAGGCTCGGACCACCAAGTTTAGTTGATATGTAATGTGAGTCTGAGGCCTCTGGTCTGAGGACCATTTAGAGGCACATGTGGAAATGTATTTTTTTAGAGAGAGAGTTCTTAGATAATACTCTTATTGGACCTGGTGAAACATGATCCAACTTTAAGATTATTTCTGTGATCTGATAACATTCACCTTCAAACGCAGGCAGGTGCACCCCACTTCAGCAAGTGGTTATCATATGCACTCACAGGTGACCAATTACAATGCATGCCCACCCAGACCAGAGCAGAGCTTAATAACAGACTTGCAAAAAGTAAATCATACATCTTTCTTGTGCATCCAGTAAAACAAGAAAATAATGTTGTGAAGCCATCATCCTTTTTAAAAATAAATAAAAACAAACAAACAAACAAAATGAATAAAAAAACAGCCACTCTCAACTGAGTAATTAATTAATAAATCGTATCTGAATCCTATTTATTTATATTTTTCTATCAGTATCAGTTTTTATAATTATTCAACAATTCATTTGTTCAGTTCTGTTGTTGTAAGCTTTGGAGCTTCTATTCTAATGATACACTATATTGCCAAAAGTATTCGCTCACCTGCCTTGACTCGCATATGAACTTAAGTGACATCCCATTCCTAATCCATAGGGTTCAATATGACGTCGGTCCACCCTTTGCAGCTATAACAGCTTCAACTCTTCTGGGAAGGCTGTCCACAAGGTTTAGGAGTGTGTTTATGGGAATTTTTGACCATTCTTCCAGAAGCGCATTTGTGAGGTCACACACTGATGTTGGACGAGAAGGCCTGGCTCTCAGTCTCCGCTCTAATTCATCCCAAAGGTGTTCTATCGGGTTGAGGTCAGGACTCTGTGCAGGCCAGTCAAGTTCATCCACACCAGACTCTGTCATCCATGTCTTTATGGACCTTGCTTTGGTCACTGGTGCACAGTCATGTTGGAAGAGGAAGGGGCCAGCTCCAAACTGTTCCCACAAAGTTGGGAGCATGGAATTGTCCAAAATGTCTTGGTATGCTGAAGCATTCAGAGTTCCTTTCACTGGAACTAAGGGGCCAAGCCCAGCTCCTGAAAAACAACCCCACACCATAATCCCCCCCTCCACCAAACTTTACACTTGGCACAATGCAGTCAGACAAGTACCGTTCTCCTGGCAACCGCCAAACCCAGACTCGTCCATCAGATCGCCAGATGGAGAAGCGCGATTCGTCACTCCAGAGAACGCGTCTCCACTGCTCTAGAGTCCAGTGGCGGCGTGCTTTACACCACTGCATCCGACGCTTTGCATTGCACTTGGTGATGTATGGCTTGGATGCAGCTGCTCGGCCATGGAAACCCATTCCATGAAGCTCTCTGCGCACTGTTCTTGAGCTAATCTGAAGGCCACATGAAGTTTGGAGGTCTGTAGCGATTGACTCTGCAGAAAGTTGGCGACCTCTTCGCACTATGCGCCTCAGCATCCGCTGACCCCGCTCCGTCAGTTTACGTGGCCTACCACTTCGTGGCTGAGTTGCTGTCGTTCCCAAACACTTCCACGTTCTTATAATACAGCTGACAGTTGACTGTGGAATATTTAGGAGCGAGGAAATTTCACGACTGGATTTGTTGCACAGGTGGCATCCTATCACAGTTCCACGCTGGAATTCACTGAGCTCCTGAGAGCGACCCATTCTTTCACAAATGTTTGTAAAAACAGTCTGCATGCCTAGGTGCTTGATTTTATACACCTGTGGCCATGGAAGTCATTGGAACACCTGATTCTGATTATTTGGATGGGTGAGCGAATACTTTTGGCAATATAGTGTATGTTCAGATTCTAATCTCTCTCTCTCTCTCTCTCTCTCTGTGTGTGTGTGTGTGTGTGTGTAATAGTAGTAGTAGTGTAGTTAGAGTGGGATTACACTTCATTGCTCCAGTGCAGAAATGCCCTACTGGAATTTTTCACATTTAAATGTTTTACACATTTTGCACATGCAGGTGAGGCAAACAAATAGCAAACAATCCAGATCAGCAGGTGAAGTCAGGGTGATAATCAGGCAAATCAGCAGACAGCTGTATATGGCCAGGGCAATAACTGGGATATCAGGACACACAAACTAGTTCAAACCAGAGGATCATAAAAATAATGTCTGGTTTTGGTATCATCAGGAACAGAATGGCAAAAGACAAAAGTCTGTGGTGTGTGTTGCTGCTTACATACAGGTGTGTTTAATCAATAACTTGGTGACTTGGTGCCACACTAACCTTGGGCTGAGGGCCAGGACATTCACGGTGGTACTGTGGAGGGTCAGATCAAGCTGCACTCAGCCTAGTTGTTGATTCTGTGTGGTAGTTGGTCTTAAGATGACACTGACCCCCAGTTTCCGTGTTCACATGTGTCCGTGTGTGTATGTGTCTGTGTGTGTATGTGTCCGTGTGTGTGTGTGTCCGTGTGTGTATGTGTCCGTGTGTGTGTGTGTCCGTGTGTGTATGTGGCTGTGTGTATGTGTCTGTGTGTGTGTGAGTGTGTGTCTGTGTGTGTATGTGTCCATGTGTGTCTGTGTGTGTGTATGTGTCTGTGTGTCTGTGTGTGTATGTGTCTGTGTGTATGTGTCTGTGTTTATGTGTCTGTGTCTATGTGTCTGTGTGTATGTGAGTGTGTCTGTGTGTGTGAGTATGTGTCTGTGTGTATGTGAGTATGTGTCTGTGTGTGTGTCTGTGTCTATGTGAGTATGTGTCTGTGTCTATGTGAGTATGTGTCTGTGTGTATGTGTCTGTGTCTATGTGAGTATGTGTCTGTGTGTATGTGTCTGTGTGTGTGAGTATGTGTCTGTGTGTATGTGTCTGTGTCTATGTGAGTATGTGTATGTGAGTATGTGTCTGTGTGTGTGAGTATGTGTCTGTGTGTATGTGTCTGTGTCTATGTGAGTATGTGTCTGTGTGTATGTGTCTGTGTCTATGTGAGTATGTGTCTGTGTGTATGTGTCTGTGTCTATGTGAGTATGTGTCTGTGTGTATGTGTCTGTGTCTATGTGAGTATGTGTCTGTGTGTATGTGTCTGTGTCTATGTGAGTATGTGTCTGTGTTTGTGTCTGTGTGTATGTGAGTATGTGTCTGTGTGTGTGAGTATGTGTCTGTGTGTATGTGAGTATGTGTCTGTGTCTATGTGTCTGTGTCTATGTGAGTATGTGTCTGTGTGTATGTGAGTATGTGTCTGTGTATGTGAGTATGTGTCTGTGTGTGTGTGTGAGTATGTGTGTGTGAGTATGTGTCTGTGTGTGTGTGTGAGTATGTGTGTGTGAGTATGTGTGTGTGTGTGTATGTGAGTATGTGTGTGTGTGTGTGTGTGTATGAGTATGTGTCTGTGTGTGAGTATGTGTCTGTGTGTGTGAGTATGTGTCTGTGTCTATGTGTCTGTGTCTATGTGAGTATGTGTCTGTGTCTATGTGAGTATGTGTATGTGTGTATGTGTCTGTGTGTGAGTATGTGTCTGTGTCTATGTGAGTATGTGTCTGTGTGTATGTGTCTGTGTCTATGTGAGTATGTGTCTGTGTGTATGTGAGTATGTGTCTGTGTGTATGTGTCTGTGTCTATGTGAGTATGTGTCTGTGTCTATGTGAGTATGTGTCTGTGTGTATGTGTCTGTGTCTATGTGAGTATGTGTCTGTGTCTATGTGAGTATGTGTCTGTTTGTGAGTATGTGTTTGTGTGTATGTGTCTGTGTCTATGTGAGTATGTGTCTGTGTGTATGTGAGTATGTGTCTGTGTCTGTGTGAGTATGTGTCTGTGTGCGAGTATTTGTCTGTGTGTGTGTGAGTATGTGTCTGTGTGTGTGTGAGTATGTGTCTGTGTGTATGTGTCTGTGACTATGTGAGTATGTGTCTGTGTGTGTGTGAGTATGTGTCTGTGTGTATGTGTCTGTGACTATGTGAGTATGTGTCTGTGTCTATGTGAGTATGTGTCTGTGTCTATGTCTGTGTGTGAGTATGTGTCTGTGAGTATGTGTCTGTGTCTATGTGAGTATGTGTATGTGTGTATGTGTCTGTGTCTATGTGAGTATGTGTCTGTGTGTATGTGTCTGTGTCTATGTGAGTATGTGTCTGTGTCTATGTGAGTATGTGTCTGTGTGTATGTGAGTATGTGTCTGTGTGTATGTGTCTGTGTCTATGTGAGTATGTGTCTGTGTCTATGTGAGTATGTGTCTGTGTGTATGTGAGTATGTGTCTGTGTCTATGTGAGTATGTGTCTGTGTGTATGTGTCTGTGTCTGTGAGTATGTGTCTGTGTGTATGTGAGTATGTGTCTGTGTGTATGTGTCTGTGTCTATGTGAGTATGTGTCTGTGTGTCTGTGAGTATGTGTCTGTGTGTATGTGTCTGTGTCTATGTGAGTGTGTCTGTGTCTATGTGAGTATGTGTCTGTGTGTATGTGAGTATGTGTCTGTGTCTATGTGTCTGTGTCTGTGTGAGTATGTGTCTGTGTGCGAGTATTTGTCTGTGTGTGTGTGAGTATGTGTCTGTGTCTATGTGAGTATGTGTCTGTGTATGTGAGTATGTGTCTGTGTGTATGTGTCTGTGTCTATGTGAGTATGTGTCTGTGTGTCTGTGAGTATGTGTCTGTGTGTATGTGAGTATGTGTCTGTGTGTATGTGTCTGTGTATGTGAGTATGTGTCTGTGTGTATGTGTCTGTGTCTATGTGAGTATGTGTCTGTGTGTCTGTGAGTATGTGTCTGTGTGTACGTGTCTGTGTCTATGTGAGTGTGTCTGTGTCTATGTGAGTATGTGTCTGTGTGTATGTGAGTATGTGTCTGTGTCTATGTGTCTGTGTCTGTGTGAGTATGTGTCTGTGTGCGAGTATTTGTCTGTGTGTGTGTGAGTATGTGTCTGTGTGTGTGTGAGCATGTGTCTGTGTGTATGTGTCTGTGACTATGTGAATATGTGTCTGTGTGTATGTGAGTATGTGTCTGTGTCTATGTGTCTGTGTATATGTCTGTGTGTGAGTATGTGTCTGTGAGTATGTGTCTGTGTCTATGTGAGTATGTGTCTGTGTGTATGTGAGTATGTGTCTGTGTGTATGTGTCTGTGTCTATGTGAGTATGTGTCTGTGTCTATGTGAGAATGTGTCTGTGTGTATGTGAGTATGTGTCTGTGTCTATGTGAGTATGTGTCTGTGTCTATGTGAGTGTGTCTGTGTGTATGTGAGTATGTGTCTGTGTGTGTGTGTGTGTATGTGTCTGTGTCTATGTGAGTATGTGTCTGTGTGTATGTGAGTATGTGTCTGTGTGTATGTGTCTGTGTCTATGTGTGTATGTGTCTGTGTGTATGTGAGTATGTGTCTGTGTCTATGTGAGTATGTGTGTATGTGTCTGTGTCTATGTGAGTATGTGTCTGTGTGAGTATGTGTCTGTGTCTATGTGAGTATGTGTCTGTGTCTATGTGAGTATGTGTCTGTGTGTGTGTGAGTATGTGTGTGTGTGTATGTGTCTGTGTGTGTGTGAGTATGTGACTGTGTGTATGTGTCTGTGTGTGAGTATGTGTCTGTGTGTATGTCTGTGTGTGAGTATGTGTCTGTGAGTATGTGTGTATGTGTCTGTGTGTATGTGAGTATGTGTCTGTGTCTATGTGAGTATGTGTCTGTGTGAATGTGTCTGTGTTTATGTGAGTATGTGTCTGTGTGTATGTGTCTGTGTGTATGTGTCTGTCTATGTGAGTATGTGTCTGTGTGTATGTGTCTGTCTATGTGAGTATGTGTCTGTGTTTATGTGAGTATGTGTATGTGTCTGTGTTTATGTGAGTATGTGTCTGTGTGTATGTCTGTGTGTATGTCTGTGTGTGAGTATGTGTCTGTGTCTATGTGAGTATGTGTCTGTGTGTATGTGAGTATGTGTCTGTGTGTATGTGTCTGTGTTTATGTGAGTATGTGTCTGTGTGTCTGTGAGTATGTGTCTGTGTGTATGTGTCTGTGTCTATGTGAGTATGTGTGTGTGTGTATGTGTCTGTGTCTATGTGAGTATGTGTCTGTGTCTATGTGAGTATGTGTCTGTGTGTATGTGAGTATGTGTCTGTGTGTATGTGTCTGTGTTTATGTGAGTATGTGTCTGTGTGTCTGTGAGTATGTGTCTGTGTGTATGTGTCTGTGTTTATGTGAGTATGTGTCTGTGTGTATGTGAGTATGTGTCTGTGTGTATGTGTCTGTGTTTGTGAGTATGTGTCTGATTGTGAGTATGTGTCTGTGTGTATGTGTCTGTGTCTATGTGAGTATGTGTCTGTGTGTGTGTATGTGTCTGTGTCTGTGTGAGTATGTGTCTGTGTGCGAGTATTTGTCTGTGTGTGTGTGAGTATGTGTCTGTGTGTGTGTGAGTATGTGTCTGTGTGTATGTGTCTGTGACTATGTGAGTATGTGTCTGTTTGTGAGTATGTGTCTGTGTGTATGTGTCTGTGTCTATGTGAGTATGTGTCTGTGTGTGTGAGTATGTGTCTGTGTCTGTGTGAGTATGTGTCTGTGTGCGAGTATTTGTCTGTGTGTGTGTGAGTATGTGTCTGTGTGTGTGTGAGTATGTGTCTGTGTGTGTGTGAGTATGTCTGTGTGTGTGTCTGTGACTATGTGAGTATGTGTCTGTGTCTATGTGAGTATGTGTCTGTGTGTATGTGTCTGTGTTTATGTGAGTATGTGTCTGTGTGTATGTGTCTGTGTTTATGTGAGTATGTGTCTGTGTGTATGTCTGTGTGTATGTCTGTGTGTGAGTATGTGTCTGTGTCTATGTGAGTATGTGTCTGTGTGTATGTGAGTATGTGTCTGTGTGTATGTGTCTGTGTTTATGTGAGTATGTGTCTGTGTGTCTGTGAGTATGTGTCTGTGTCTATGTGAGTATGTGTCTGTGTGTGTGTATGTGTCTGTGTGTATGTGTCTGTGACTATGTGAGTATGTGTCTGTGTCTATGTGAGTATGTGTCTGTGTTTATGTGAGTATGTGTCTGTGTGTATGTGTCTGTGTTTATGTGAGTATGTGTCTGTGTGTATGTCTGTGTGTATGTCTGTGTGTGAGTATGTGTCTGTGTGTATGTGAGTATGTGTCTGTGTGTATGTGAGTATGTGTCTGTGTGTATGTGTCTGTGTTTATGTGAGTATGTGTCTGTGTGTCTGTGAGTATGTGTCTGTGTGTATGTGTCTGTGTCTATGTGAGTATGTGTCTGTTTGTGAGTATGTGTCTGTGTCTATGTGTGTATGTGTCTGTCTATGTGAGTATGTGTCTGTGTGTATGTGTCTGTGTTTATGTGAGTATGTGTCTGTGTGTATGTGTCTGTGTATGTGTGAGTATGTCTGTGTGTATGTGTCTGTGTCTATGTGAGTATGTGTCTGTGTCTATGTGAGTATGTGTCTGTGTATGTGTGAGTATGTGTGTGTGTATGTGTCTGTGTCTATGTGAGTATGTGTCTGTGTGTATGTGTCTGTGTCTATGTGAGTATGTGTCTGTGTGCGAGTATTTGTCTGTGTGTGTGTGAGTATGTGTCTGTGTGTGTGTGAGTATGTGTCTGTGTGTGTGTGAGTATGTGTCTGTGTGTGTGTCTGTGACTATGTGAGTATGTGTCTGTGTCTATGTGAGTATGTGTCTGTGTGTATGTGTCTGTGTTTATGTGAGTATGTGTCTGTGTGTATGTGTCTGTGTCTATGTGAGTATGTGTCTGTGTGTATGTCTGTGTGTATGTCTGTGTGTGAGTATGTGTCTGTGTCTATGTGAGTATGTGTCTGTGTGTATGTGAGTATGTGTCTGTGTGTATGTGTCTGTGTCTATGTGAGTATGTGTCTGTGTGTCTGTGAGTATGTGTCTGTGTCTATGTGAGTATGTGTCTGTGTGTGTGTGAGTATGTGTCTGTGTGTATGTGTCTGTGACTATGTGAGTATGTGTCTGTGTCTATGTGAGTATGTGTCTGTGTCTATGTGAGTATGTGTCTGTGTGTATGTGTCTGTCTATGTGAGTATGTGTCTGTGTGTATGTCTGTGTGTGAGTATGTGTCTGTGAGTATGTGTCTGTGTCTATGTGTGTATGTGTCTGTGTGTATGTGAGTATGTGTCTGTGTGTATGTGTCTGTGTTTATGTGAGTATGTGTCTGTGTGTCTGTGAGTATGTGTCTGTGTGTATGTGTCTGTGTCTATGTGAGTATGTGTCTGTTTGTGAGTATGTGTCTGTGTGTATGTGTCTGTGTCTATGTGAGTATGTGTCTGTGTGTATGTGTCTGTGTCTATGTGAGTATGTGTCTGTGTCTATGTGAGTATGTGTCTGTGTGTATGTGTCTGTGTTTATGTGAGTATGTGTCTGTGTGTATGTGTCTGTGTCTATGTGAGTATGTGTCTGTGTGTATGTGTCTGTGTCTATGTGAGTATGTGTCTGTGTCTATGTGAGTATGTGTCTGTGTATGTGTGAGTATGTGTGTGTGTATGTGTCTGTGTCTATGTGAGTATGTGTCTGTGTCTATGTGAGTATGTGTCTGTGTGTATGTGTCTGTGTCTATGTGAGTATGTGTCTGTGTCTATGTGAGTATGTGTATGTGTGTATGTGAGTATGTGTCTGTGTCTATGTGAGTATGTGTATGTGTGTATGTGAGTATGTGTCTGTGTCTATGTGAGTATGTGTATGTGTGTATGTGTCTGTGTCTATGTGAGTATGTGTCTATGTGTATGTGTCTGTGTCTATGTGAATATGTGTCTGTGTGTATGTGAGTATGTGTCTGTGTGTATGTGTCTGTGTTTATGTGAGTATGTGTCTGTGTGTCTGTGAGTATGTGTCTGTGTGTATGTGTCTGTGTGTGTGTATGTGTCTGTGTCTGTGTGAGTATGTGTCTGTGTGTATGTGAGTATGTGTCTGTGTGAGTATGTGTCTGTGTCTATGTGAGTATGTGTCTGTGTGTATGTGTCTGTGTGTGTGTATGTGTCTGTGTCTGTGTGAGTATGTGTCTGTGTGTATGTGTCTGTGTGTGTGTATGTGTCTGTGTCTGTGTGAGTATGTGTCTGTGTGTATGTGTGTATGTGAGTATGTGTCTGTGTCTATGTGAGTATGTGTCTGTGTTTATGCGAGTATGTGTCTGTGTCTATGTGAGTATGTGTCTGTGTGTGTATGTGTCTGTGTCTATGTGAGTATGTGTCTGTGTCTATGTGTGTATGTGTCTGTGTGTATGTGTGTATGTGTCTGTGAGTATGTGTCTGTGTCTATGTGAGTATGTGTCTGTGTGTCTGTGAGTATGTGTCTGTGTGAGTATGTGTCTGTGTGTGTGTGAGTATGTGTCTGTGTGAGTATGTGTCTGTGTCTATGTGAGTATGTGTCTGTGTCTGTGTGTATGTGTCTGTGTGTATGTGAGTATGTGTCTGTGTGTATGTGTCTGTGTCTATGTGAGTATGTGTGGGTGTGTATGTGTCTGTGTGAGTGTGAGTATGTGTGTGTGTGTATGTGTCTGTGTGTGTGTGAGTATGTGTCTGTGTGTATGTGTCTGTGTGTGTGTGAGTATGTGTCTGTGTGTATGTCTGTGTGTGAGTATGTGTCTGTGTGTATGTGTCTGTGTGTGTGTGAGTATGTGTCTGTGTGTATGTGTCTGTGTGTGAGTATGTGTCTGTGTGTATGTCTGTGTGTGAGTATGTGTCTGTGTGTATGTGTCTGTGTGTGTGTATGTGTCTGTGTGAGTATGTGTCTGTGTGTATGTGTCTGTGTGAGTATGTGTCTGTGTCTATGTGAGTATGTGTCTGTGTGTATGTGTCTGTGTGTGTGTATGTGTCTGTGTCTGTGTGAGTATGTGTCTGTGTGTATGTGTCTGTGTGTGTGTATGTGTCTGTGTCTATGTGAGTATGTGTCTGTGTGAGTATGTGTCTGTGTGTGTGTGAGTATGTGTCTGTGTGAGTATGTGTCTGTGTCTATGTGAGTATGTGTCTGTGTCTGTGTGTATGTGTCTGTGTGTATGTGAGTATGTGTCTGTGTGTATGTGTCTGTGTCTATGTGAGTATGTGTCTGTGTGAGTATGTGTCTGTGTGTGTGTGAGTATGTGTCTGTGTGAGTATGTGTCTGTGTCTATGTGAGTATGTGTCTGTGTCTGTGTGTATGTGTCTGTGTGTGTGTGTGTATGTGTCTGTGTCTGTGTCTATGTGTGTATGTGTTTGTGTGTATGTGAGTATGTGTCTGTGTCTATGTGTGTATGTGTCTATGTGAGTATGTGTGTGTGTGTATGTGTCTGTGTCTATGTGTGTATGTGTCTGTGTGTATGTGTGTATGTGTCTGTGAGTATGTGTCTGTGTCTATGTGAGTATGTGTCTGTGTCTATGTGAGTATGTGTCTGTGTGTGTGTGAGTATGTGTCTGTGTGAGTATGTGTCTGTGTCTATGTGAGTATGTGTCTGTGTCTGTGTGTATGTGTCTGTGTGTATGTGAGTATGTGTCTGTGTGTATGTGTCTATGTGAGTATGTGTCTGTGTCTATGTGAGTATGTGTCTGTGTGTGTGAGTATGTGTGTGTGTGTATGTGTCTGTGTCTATGTGAGTATGTGTCTGTGTCTATGTGTGTATGTGTCTGTGTGTATGTGAGTATGTGTCTGTGTGTATGTGTCTGTGTCTATGTGAGTATGTGTCTGTGTCTATGTGAGTATGTGTATGTGTGTATGTGTCTGTGTCTATTTGAGTATGTGTCTGTGTCTATGTGTGTATGTGTCTGTGTGTATGTGAGTATGTGTCTGTGTGTATGTGTCTGTGTCTATGTGAGTATGTGTCTGTGTCTATGTGAGTATGTGTATGTGTGTATGTGTCTGTGTGTGTGCGAGTATGTGTCTGTGTGTGTGTGTGTATTTGTCTGTGTCTATGTGAGTATGTGTCTGTGTTTATGTGAGTATGTGTCTGTGTGTGTGTGTGTATGTGTCTGTGTGTGAGTATGTGTGTGTGTGTGTGTGTGTGAGTATGTGTGTGTGTGTATGTGTCTGTGAGTATGTGAGTATGTGTCTGTGTGAGTATGTGTGTGTGTGTGTGTGTGTGTGTGTGTGTTTCTGTGTGTGTGAGTGTGTGAGTATGTGTCTGTGTGTGTGTGTGTGTGTGTGTGAGTATGTGTGTGTGTGTGTCTGTGTGTGTGAGTGTGTGAGTATGTGTGTGTGTGAGTGTATATGTGAGTGTGTGAGTATGTGTGTGTGTGTGTGTGTGTGTGTGAGTATGTGAGTGTGTGAGTATGTGTGTGTGTGTGTCTGTGTGTGTGTGTGAGTGTGTGAGTATGTGTGTGTGTCTGTGTGTGTGAGTGTGTGTGTGAGTATGTGTGTGTGTCTGTGTGTGTGTGTGTGAGTGTGTGAGTATGTGTGTGTGTGTGTCTGTGTGTGTGTGTGTGTGTGAGTATGTGTGTGTGTGTGTCTGTGTGTGTGTGTGTCTGTGTGTGTGTGTGTGAGCGTGTGAGTATGTGTGTGTGTGTGTCTGTGTGTGTGTGTGTGTGTATGTGTGTGTGTGTGTATGTGTGTGTGTGTGAGTGTATATGTGAGTGTGTGAGTATGTGTGTGTGTGTGTGTGAGTGTGTGAGTATGTGTGTGTGTGTGTCTGTGTGTGTGTGTGTGTGTGTGTGTGTGTGTGTTTATGTGTGTGTGTGTGTGTGTGTGTGAGTGTATATGTGAGTGTGTGAGTATGTGTGTGTGTGTGTGTGTGTGTGTGTGTGTGTGTGTGTGTATGTGTGTGTATTTCCATGAAACACTCTGAATGCTCTGAGCTTTGTCTGAAAACTCTTTTTATTAGAATTGGTCCCTGTGTGCACATTTTAGTGACATTAATGAATCTCTACATCTCTGTCATTTCAGTCATTGCCAAACAATCTGTGTTGTTAAATCACTACATCATCATTTACTATACTTCCAGAGATGTACTCAATGTACAGTTAAGCAGATCTGTCTGTACACATTTATTTTATTTTAGGAAACATTTTAATATGTTTTAATAGACGATGTGTCATGGGTGTTTGTTTCAGACGGACAGCGTTTGGCTGCGTTAAGGAGAACAGTTTCTGTCAAGAAGATGAAGTCAGATGGAAACATGTCTCTTAAAGCCAGTACCACAGACAAGCTTGTGGTCATTGATTTTGTCTTTAACAGTATAGAACAAAATACAAACATTATATGTGTGACTAATTACTAAGTCTTAATCTTTCTATGTCTGAATGAAAAGAAATATTTTTGACCTCTAAGTTTCTCCACAAATTAAAAAAATGGCAAATCATTTCCAGTTATAAGGAACAGAGCATAAACCACACAGAATAATTTATTTTCCATCCAAGAAGCCTTCATCAGTGGGAACAGAAAGTTATAAAATGTTGTGTTAATCAAAATGGCTGGTTAGCACAGTGACTTCTGTTGCTTCTCTTATATTTCACCATGTATTGCGCGACCCTGCATAAGGAAATGTTAAAAACACACAACAGTTATTCTGGTCAGTGATCACTCTTATGCAGAACTAGGACTCTAATTCTCTTAAAAATTTGATCTTCAAATCAGTTACCTGTTAAACTGTTTAATCCGGTGATATTCTGGGCACTAGGAGCTTAGAGAAGCGTTATTACTACCAACAACAGACCCTAAACAAATAGAATAGAATAGAATAGAATAGAATAGAATAGAATAGAATAGAATATTATTCTCCAGAGTCTTGTACATTTGTCTAACAGCTATGAATGTGAGACAGAGCAGGAGGTTGCTCTTTTTCCTCTGTTTTTTTGAGGTTGTTTTTTGATTGGAACATTCTGTCATTTCTGCTCTAAATTACACATCACAACATCACACTTATCTGATACCTTGTGGTGTGTCATCTAGATGATCTGGCTGGTCAGGTACATCAGATGGAGTTGCTGTCAAAAGTTTCAGTTATCCATAAGATTTGATTTCAACCTTGTACTAATACAGCTCTCATATAGTCAGTGAAACAAGTTATGCATGGATGGATGGATGGATGGATGGATAGTCCATATTTTAATGTAAAGCTTTTGGCTTACCATCATCATTCTGCACTTCATCCATATCTGTATCATTATCTTCATCTAAAAAGGATTTGATATCATTATAAAACTGATTAACTACAAAAAACTTCACCTTTCCTTTTCACTCAATTGCCTACCCTCTATATCATTAGCATTTTCTTCCTCCCTCCTGTGAATCCCACCTGCGTTTTGAATCTATAATGTTCTCTGAACACTTCTGTGAAATCAACCCAATAGTTTTGCATAAATGACCATAAACAGCACTTTTACATACCAGTTGTGTCTCCATCAGTGTCTTCACCTGTGTTCTCCTCTATAATGGCATTAAAATAAAGATTTCAGCGTCGATAAGATATTTAGCCAAAAAGATGGAAATACTGCTGCATATTTATGAGCTTATTTATTATTTCTATACCCTGTGATTTTGACTCTGTTGCATCCCTTGAGTCGTCATTGTCATTCTCATCTAGGAGGAGGGAATACATCGTATTTAAATCATCTTATTCTGGTGTAGTGATACAGTTTAGCTGTTCTGTTCATGTTTAGCTGTTCTGTTCATGTGTATGTCTCACCACTGGAGTCAACCCGAGAGTCTTCAGTTGTTTCAAGTGATGTTGCATCTGGACAATGCATGAGCACAGAGTATTAAATCATTAAAACACAGTTTGTGTCCATAGCTTTAACACTGGGCTTGAATATTCCACTTACCAGGAGTCTCTATCTCTGAGCTATTGGCAATGACATCTGAAACTGTAGAGAAAAAATAGTACTAAAAATAGTACTGCAATTTTCTGTGTATTTATCTACTAAGTGTGTAAAATAGGATCAGTAAGAATTGAGCATGTACCTTCTCCATCTGCCTCGGTGCTGTCCTTGTCAGCGTGGTCTGTGCTGTCTGAGCTGTCTTTATCAGTGGACTCAGTGCTGCTCATCTCTCTGTCCTGGCTATCCTCTTTACTTGACGAGTCCAAGTCTGACTGAGAGTCCCTTAAAGATTGCTCAGAGTTGCTCTGTGTCTCTTGGTCAGTGTCCTTTTCTTCCTTCTCTTTGCTTTTGTCAATGCTTGAGTCATCTGTTGTATCCTTGTCACCGTCTGCACTATCCTCCTCACCCTTTATGTCTTTCTTATCCACATCATTGTCTGTGTCTCTGTCTCCATCACTGTCTCCATCACTGTCCTTATCATCTTTCTTACTGTCTCCATCACTTTCTCCATCACTGTTCTTATCGTCTTTCTTACTGTCTCCATCACTGTCTCCATCTGTGTCTCCATCACTGTCCTCATCGTCTTTCTTACTGCCTCCATCACTGTCTCCATCTTTGTCTCCATCACTGTCCTTATCATCTTTCTTACTTTCTCCAACACTGTCTCCATCTCTGTCTCCATCACTATCACTATTGCTGTCTCCATCACTGTCCTTATCATCTTTCTTATTGTCTCTATCACTGTCTCTATCCTCATCTTTATCACTGTCTCTGTCTATGTCTTTATCACTGTCCTCTTTATCAATGTCTGAATCTTTATCTATATTTTTATCATTCTCTTTGTCACTGTCTCTATCATTCTCTTTGTCAGTCTTTTCAGTGCTGTCCCTGAGCTCTGTCATGTCTGAAGAACTTGTTGTGTCATGGTCAGTATCTTTGTCAGTATCATCATGTTTGTTGGTCTTGTCCTTTCTCTCTGATGAATCTTTCCCTTCAGTGTTTTCTCTGTCTCTAGTTTCATCACCATCTCTATCACTGTCCACAGCTTTGTTGGCAGTTTTGTCCTCCATCTCTGAGTTTTTGTCCACATCTTGTTCTTTACTGTCCTTGCTTGTGTCAGTGCTGCTGTCTGACTTCAGCTTTTCAGATTCTGGAGATGAAGAAATACATACATGATCTGAACATTAGTTTAATACAGTTAAATACACATTTCAGATGATTAATCATCAGTTAATGCTTTGAGAGAAATTTTATATTTCTTTTTTAATCACTTTTTTCCCTAATATAAATGCACTTATTTTATATGAATTAAAGAAGAGCCACAGTGATAAAAAAAAATCTCCTAAATAATCATTTGTGGCCAAGACAAAATTGCAATACAACAGATACAACCAGTGATATGCAAAATCTTTATCATGGAAACAATGCACTGTGTTCATTCAGGTTTAGTGACATAGTTTCATTTCTGTTTAAAGCCCCTCAGACTGGTCACTTCAAATGGTGAATGGATTACTGTTTCAGTGATTTAAAGGCTGTTATTAAACATTTCTTCCAAAGATCACTATTTAGAGGTTGGTGTTCGGGTCAGGACAGTAAAGCTGTACCAGTTGACGGGATAGTGGCATTATATAGGAGAAAAATGATTATTGTTAAAAGGCACATTGATAAACCATTGATTATTGACTTGTGTGGTCAGTCAACAGTCATAACTGTTAGTGTTATATGAATGCGAATACCTCGGGAATCCTTGTCTGGCTCATCACGTGACTCTGTCTCCGTACTGGACGAGGTTTTGTCTGTAACAGTGGATGGTCGACCCGACTACGTTATCTTACATGTATTCTAAATGCTCACATAATGATAGGCTTTTCCTTAATTCTGTGAAATTATGAACATACATAATTACTAATTATAATACTTCCATCTCATTATAGGTGTTTATATAAAAGAGTACAAACTTATCATTCAATATATGATCCTAAAATACAATTATAAGAAATAAATATATCCATTTCAAATTTGGTAAATAAATAATAAATAAATAAATAAATAAATAAATAAATAAATAAATAAATAAATAAATAAATAAATAAATAAATAAATAACCTATGGTACACAATATTCAGAGTATCACTTTTTTATGGCTTTTTATTTTCGTCATGATTAACCATGCATAACTTGTGTAAAATGTTCTGTTTGAAAATGTGTGGACTCAGGGTGTAGTGTGTAGATGGCTTTATTTCCTGTCACTCTGACTGTGTGCTGCTGTCTCACCCAGAGAGTCCATTTCATTAGATGAGATGAGTGTTGAGTCAGTGTCTGAAAAAGTACAATTTTTTAATTATTTTTGTAATTTAATCCTTTTAATGTTCAATTATTTCCTTTTATTTATCCTTTTATGTTGTATTAGTTATTTCTAATCTTACCAGCAGAATCTGTTTGTGTGTCTGTAAAAATGATAGATAGATAGATAGATAGATAGATAGATAGATAGATAGATAGATAGATAGATAGATAGATAGATAGATAGATAGATAGATAGATAGATAGATAGATAAATAAATAAAAGATAAATTTATAAAGGAATAAGACTATTCCATGTGATATTAAATCTCTCTCCCTCTCTCTTACCTAGTTTCTTTTCTCTTGATGCTCGTTCGGCCGTGTCATCTATGGTTTAAAGAAATTAAATAGAATTCATTAAAACGTTATTCCTTCGTTTTTTTTTTCACTGTGACAGACTTTTACAGCTTTACACTAACCTAGAGGATCTTTATTATTCTCTTCAGCTGGGTCTAATAATCAGAGCAAACAGACAGATCATTAAAATCTATTTCTTAACATGTGGAAGTAATAAATCATGTGTTATGAAGAGTCCTGGGCACACCTGACATGTCCAAGTCCTTCTTTTCTACTGCAAATTCAGAAGAATCTAAAAAAAACAAAACATGTCTTCACCACAGTTTCACACTTTCCCCATAATTCCACTATTACTGGTAGTGTTTTTTTGTAATGTTTTAGAATGTTAGTAATTTAAAACAATGCCTGCTCTTGACTGATAGACAGGCTGATGCTCACTGCTATGTTCTATGAAACTTTTCCAAATGTTGCTCTTTTCTTTCTTACCGGTGGAATCTGGACCACTAGTGGTTTCATCCTGACTTGTGTCACCTGAAAAAAATCATAATGTTCGATCATAATCATAATAGTTTTTACTAAACAAAAGTCACAAAGCCATGAAATGCTAGAGATACCTTACTGTTAGTATCTGATGAGATATTGTTGTCACCTTTAAACTCTTTATAAAATATGAAAAAAAAACCCAGTAGATGAAACTTTCACTGCAGATTCATTAGCTCATTAGTAAAACTCTATATTGTGTGTCTTAAGCAGCAGACTTGGCTCCGGCTGCAGTTAGACAGAGAGAGAAAACCTTCAACTACTACCACAGCATGAGATATATGCTTAAGTTTATGATTATTTTGTTTGTGTTGGGTTTTGATAAGTGGCCGAAATAATGGATCATTTAGGCCCCCAGACCTGAAAAGGCTTCATATAATGCTTATGTGATGGACATTGCAAGGTTTATGAACACCTGAAGTCCTGAACTTCTAACGGAGTTTCTTTTCTTTTCAACACTGTTATTGTCACAAACTCAATAAAATCATGCAGGGTGCTAAAACTATTGACTGCCACAATGGTTTATTATCTACATATCAAATCGTTTTAATCTAATACTTTTCTTGCTTTAATGAATGTTAAAAAATACATTTATGTAAAGGTTTGGTAATAAAAAATAATCCCGTGTTTAACTGTATTGTTTGTTCTGAAATCTGCTCAAAGTTTATAAAAAGTTTAGCTTATAAAAGTAAAACCAGTTTCATTTACACTCAATTACATTTTTATTTAAAGAGATTATGTTCCTGATTATATCTTTAATCATGTGATCTGTAATCAGGATCAGATTACAGTAATCTACTCAGCACTCACAGAAACTCATTATACAAGATTATTTTCATTAGAACACATTCTACAACTATTATTATTATTATTATTATTATTATTATTATTATTATTATTATTATTATCATGAAACATGAGATCCACTGTTTATTTCAAGTAAATGATAGACTTTGCAGGTGTGTATGTACATGATGTTACAGGCAAAGTGTCTGAAAAACACTGAAGAGTAAAGATGTGGTTAAAAGGGAGAGTGAGCATCATACTGAGGCCTTGCTCTACCAGTTACTATCATTTTAACTCTATGGAAGCTGTTTGTTTGTTTGTTTGTTTGTTTGTTTGTTTGTTTGTTTGTTTGTTGTGTTTCTGAGATCTTACCTGGCTTTTCTGTTGTATCTGCCATGTCACTTCCTGTGTCTGAAATTGAAGAGATACAGCCATGGGCTTGCTTTGTCTTTTTTTTAGCACATATTGCTGTCTGTCCTGTTTTCTAAGTTAGTCATTAATTTATTATTAGGTTTTAACTGAAAACACATGTAAACCTTCACCCAGGTTATATTGTGATGAAACATACCTTCTCTTTTCTCTGCAGATTCTTTTCCATCTGTAGTTCCTGCAAAGAGAAAAAACACCAAATCAGAAATATCACCAGTTCAAGTAGAAATGCTAAATGTGAAAGATCAGATTTCTTTTTTCCAGTCCAGATTCACTAAACTACTTTAATGTCATTTAGGGACTAGAGCAGAGTCAATAACCTGAGTCTCCATTTACGGGGCTGTTGGTCGGGTGAACTGCATTGTTATCACCTAAGAAAGAGAAACAGTAGTATTATTGTTGAAGGTTTACTGTGTGGTTTAGTTAAGTGAACCAAAGTGATTGCTTACTGTATGTAAATTTGATTGATTATCTTTTGAAAGTTTGCCTGATCTCTCAATCTATCGACATCAGACTATGTGACACTTTGTTAACTGGTATTAAGAGTCTGACTTTATAACTCAGTGACCAATTCTTGTGAGAGCGTGTTGATCTTTATCACTGGTCATTGTTTAAATGTCCATGACCATTGTTTTCTTTAAGCTTGTAAATACGTTTAATACCTACCAGTGACTAGCAGTGCCTGTGCTTTCTCTAAAAACAGAGAAATAATTTCAAGCTTAATTTAGGAATCAGATGCATTTTGCAACAAGACTAATGCATTTATTTCATAATTTGTGTATTGAATATGCAACTACAACTACATTATTACTAAAAAAAAGTGAAAAAACAGAATATAACAAAAAAAAGAAGTAAAAAACAGAATAAAACATGTCCTTACCATCATTGTCTGTGCCATCTAGAGGAGGAAACCCCAGGTAAATTAATATAAGTGAGGGATCTTAGTTTCAATATCTATAAGGAACAGGCTCCTATAGACAGCTAGTTAACTCGGGCTCAAGTGAACAAAATGCCTTTGTGTGCTCTAGAGGAACATGGGCTCTGATTACATTCTCTTTTGGGGAAGCACTGAGCACCCCCCTGAAAGAGGGGAATTGTTGCACATTTTGAATGCTACAGCGCTGCATTGTTAGCTGCTGCACCGAAACTATAGTCACGTAATAATGTACTGATGAAGGATGAGGTAGCATCAGTGACCCAAACACTTTATGAGCCCTGAAGAGATGGTGCATAAGAAAGGCGTATAAATGCTTATTTAAGTATCTCCTTACCATTTATTGGTGCAGACAAAGCGACAGCCACAAAAACAACCACCAGGAAAAGAACCGATGTCCTAATAAAACATATGCAGAAATTTTATTAAAATGACAAAAATTATGAGGTCAGAAAATTTGCATGCTTTAAATGTTAATAAACTAAAATATAAACTATAAATATAAATCTTGAGATCAAGCACAGCATCCATTTTAATATCGTTCCTGTTTTTCTGCTATTGATTTCCATCCCTCTGTCTCTTCCTTCACCTCCTATTCATCACATTCATTCATTTACAGAAAACATTTTATTTAAAACTGGTTAGAATTTTAGATTCTTCGCTGCTTTATTATACAATGTGGGTAAAAAAAATAGTCTCAGTCCCAATTCACTACTAATAGTACAGTCAGTCACTGCATTATTAGTAAAAATGTTCAAATTTTAACACTTCTAAGTGTAATTGCACCCAATGCTTTAAGTAATAATATCATATACCAATAGTAATACAATCCTCATGTAAGTTTGCCAAACAATTAAATTAACAATAAGCAATAAAATCACCTGTAGCACGTTAAACAAATAAGACGCATATTTGTATTTTAGACGGAATTTATTCAGTCCCAAAACAATACAAATTACTTACCTTGCCTGCATCCTGACACAATGGTAGAGCCGTGTGAGAGAGAGGGAGGGCGAGACAGGCTTCAGCTTCTCTGTGCTCTCCCGTAAATCTGAATCCTGGCTGGATCACGCCGTGGAGCTTTTATACCACCAGCCCTCCCCAAGCTCGAAGAGGCAGAGCCTGCAGGACAGAGGTGTCACACGGGAACGATTTGAGTTGAATTCATTAAAACAGGGGAAAGAGCCAGTGCTGTACTACCGTTGTTTGTGTTTCTAAACAGGTCTTGTAACTGGGCTAGCCTAGCTGTTCAGTGACAGCCATAACCAAGCCCCAGTTCCTCAATATCTTTGCCAGTACATTTTCCACTCCCCCACAAACACACATCACCTCTTGGATCTCTGTTGAAAATATCACATGTTGTTGTTTTTATTATTTCTTTTTACCTCAGTGTTCTAAGAAACTGCACAAAGAACTGTGGGCAACAAGTGTTCCTGCTTTTCTGTGTGAGATTAAGTGCTTGCTTTTTTGGCAGTGTTTCAGAAGCTGGGCTGGGGTCCATGAAGTGTCTGGGAATGGGAGAGCTGATCTGCTTTTGTGACTTTTGTGATCATCTGAAGTGTGGAACAGTCCTAAAATCTGTCTTGTGTGAATTCAGGCCTCAGTTATAATTGGCCCCTAACCTGTAACAAGGCTTCAAGACACTCATACTCAATTAAAGGATTTTGTAAATGTGTACACTCTTGAGCTTTGTTTTATGATCTGTGAATTCATCATTTTCTCTGTGATTCTGTTACTATTATCACACATTGTTGCCCTTAAGCAAAAAAAAAAACTTTTTGGTGTGGGGTCAGAAAAAAAAAACATTTTTAATTAATAAAATATCCCAATACCAAGACATGATGTGGAATTATTTATATCATGAACAAGCAAAATGTGTGCAGTAGAGGGTTAAGAACATGTGTGAACATTTATAAAATATACAGACCTACAAAAATGTTGACATAATAAAATACAATGAACAATAAATACAGAAATATGTGATAAACACAGGCGTCCGATCTGGTGACAGCGGTCAGTTTGGCTTGTTGCCTGGTGTTGGGGAAAACTGTGATGTGCTGCTGGTTCTGATGGAGTGGTACCTTTTCCTGAATAAGGTAATGTGAGGTTCATAGGGATGTTCCCAGATTTTGTGAATCAAATTTATGACCTTCAGATTATTAGATTGACACACAACCTTTCAGTATTTTGGTAACATTTTACATTTCAGCTACATAACAGAAACATGTTCTTGGTGTGAAATAAATATATTATACATACTGTATATTTCACATACACTGTCATATACACAAGCATATATACTCAGGGTTTAAGATATTCTCTTTTATTTTCAAAATTCAAAGTCAAATTTTTATTTTTTATTTTTTTTCTTTCTTTGCAGGATGTTAGGATATGTTTGATCATTTTTCTGATTGGATTTAGATTACAAACAATGTGTAGATAAATGAAATCAATAGGGCAACAGCACATGCAGTGTTTTATCACTAGAATATCTTGTTATGGTCTGATTACAGTTAGTTTGGTTAAAGAAGAATTCATAGGGATTTGGGCTTGTTGTGCAATTTGCCCTAATGACACACAAGTATATCTTGTTTTAGTTCTTTCAAGATCTTTTATCTCTCTAACTACAACTAAAAACAGGTCTGGTTGGCATGTGACAGCACAATAAGACAAAAGAAATTACATTTGAAGAAGAAAATTACATGCAAGAAATTTAATTAAATCTAGTGGCTAAACATTCTTAAGGGCAAACATGATTGTAGCATTAAGGGAGAAATGCTGTCATTTATATTTGTTTGATTTGTTTAGATTTAGATTTTCTAGACACTTGGAGGTGAAGGCATTAAGATTTATGTCTGTGTGTCCATCAAAATCAGTTATTATCAGAAGAACAAGGATTTTTATTGAAGTATCTTTGTACCATGAACTCAATGTTCCTGTTGTGCAAGATCTAAACAAATGTGGTTAAATACGGATTTGTGTGGATTTATCCTTTCTACCAATAGAGGTACAAAATACATTTTGGCCCTGATCCAATTTAAGGTATATTTTAAGACTAACCACCTGTCTAATATTGTGTAGGTCTGTAACAGGACTCAAGGTCTGTAGCAGAGTTTAGGTAGGTGCTACATAAGTAACATCCACATGATCACAGGAGCCAAGGTTTCCCAGCAGAACATTGCCCAGAGCATCACACTGCCTCCTCCTACTCTCCTTCTTCCCACAGTGCATCCTATTGCTGTCTCGTGACTGATCAGCCCAGGCCTTCTTCATTGCTCCATGGTCCAGTTCTAACGCTCAGGTGTCCATTGTAGGAGCTTTGGGTGGTGTACAGGAGTCAGCAAGCTGTGATGTTCTGTGTGATATGATTCCTTTCTATCAGAGTGTGCAGTCACTTTTTCAGCAGTTTGTGCTGCAGCAGCTCTTCTGTGGGATAGGACCTGACAAGCCTTCTCTCCAGACATGTATCAGTTAAGCCTGAGTGTCCATGACCCTGTTGTCCATTCACAAGTTGTTCTTGCTTGGAGCACTTTGGTAGGTTCTAACAACAGAATACCAAAACAGGCCACAAGACCTGCTGTACTGTAACATTTAAATATATGGCTAGTTATTTGCCTCACTTCAAGACAAAGCAGCATTCCTGAGCTGGAGGAACAGGTTCTAGCTGCTTTATTAAGCTCCTTTTGCTCCAGGAAAATTAGGAAAATATTTTTAGTCTATTAAAGCAACTAATGACATGACGCATGAAAGCAGCAAGTAAAAGTGGAAAAATGGCAACGATCCAGTTTGTTCATGCCTTTACAGCTTTAAAGTCAATGCTGATAGCTAATCTCTTTCACAGTCTCACAACACATATGAGAAACTGAGTGAGTCTAACAACCTTTACTATTTTAGTAACTTTTCTTTTCGTTTTTTGTTGTGTTCGGGGATTACCAGCTACCCTCAACAAACACTGCCATTAACAAATGTCCAGAAGGACTGTAATTCAAGTCTTTTGTCTGAAATCGGAGAGCTGTTATATGTGTGTAAATGTCACAACGATAAGGCCATATATTTGTTCATGTATAGTGGGAATTAGCACTCAGATAGAAGGTTTTCTGTTTATATATATCTGCCTAAAAGACCCCAGCCCTTTTTCAGTTCATTCCAAAACTTCTCAGGATCTTCTGACCAGTGATCCAAGACAAAAGCTAGACCAGCCTGCCTGGGCAAATTATCTTATGGCCATTTACACATCCTTTTAAGCTCTAAGAGTATGTAGGGAGATTCCATGACAGCAGGCTGGGATCTTAGCTGGTCTTTCAGCCTACTACAGCTAAATATCATACAGTTATCACATCTCACAAAAATGTGGCCATTGTTTTCATATTCTGGTTAATTGAATTTAAATTAGCAATTTAAAATGACTGAAACAGCACTACTGTCCCAAGATCTGACACGGGTAACAGGGCTGTCTACTGGGGATTTAAAAGTGGAAAATATGACTCCATATACTCATAGCTTTTTACTTTTGGCCAAATATTTTCTTTGATAAATAATATGCTTCATCAAAATGCATGAGATGTTGAATATGATGCATTTCCCTGATGCCAGAGATTCCGACATTTCAAGCTTTCTGAAAAAGGATCCTAAAAGGCTATCTATCTTATTAAAACATCACCATACACAATGTGTACATGGAGTTGCACTGTGCCCACTCATACATTTTGTCCAACTGGTGGTGAAGTCAACCAATAACTTTGATTTCCCACTGGGATCATTTTTTGGGAATAAAAGCCTTATGAAAGACAAAACATGTCACTAACTGTGAACCAGAGTGCAGCTGATCCATTAACTAGCCATGAAAAATGCAGTGATGCATTTTACATACAGTGATGTGTGATGAGAGCTGCACTGCTGCTTGTTGAACTCATGAGATAATGTGACGAGAGTAGGTCACTGAATTTGAAACAGAAATTAAATCTAATTAGGAGTGAACTGATCAGTGGCATTTTCACATATCCTCATCTCACTATGTTTTTGCATACTATAGTAGTCAAAAGTCCAGATATTGCTCCAGAAGACTAATTTCAACTCACATCTCACACAAAGAAGAAGGAAGCTTTCTTTCTTTTGTTCATGTTAGCAAATATGATGTGCAAATATCTGTATTTACTATCCAATTGAACTGAAAATGTCCTCACTTATATCAAATAAAGTTTAATAGTCAGAAAGTCAGATTTTCACTTCTATGTTTAGTGACAGAAATTTCCAGAAGTTTAGAATCTGACCAGCTCAAGGGCCTGCTGCTGCAGGAGGTCAGCAAGATTAATTACCTAGAACTCAAGCTGAAACTGTTGTCAGCTGTAATCAAATGGCATGTAAGCCTGGAGCAGCCATTAAACATTTTCTTTGTTCTTGTACATGTAGTACCATATAAGATTGTGGATATATTGTGAAATATTAATCATGATCAGAATTCTTGTTATTTATTCATGCTGAATAATTATTTACATATAATAATTATATACATTCACAGTATACATTCAAATTTCTGCCTTGTTTAGTTTGTTTTATTTTTTTTGTCTTTGTCCAAATAAGTTTGTCGCACAATTTATTTAAGTAGTACTTTATTTAGTAGGCATAGTCTCTGTTTTGCACAATCTTTAAGAATAAAGCAGACTCATAAAGCATTTAAAATTGATGTGTAACAGACCTGCAATTATGCTGTGAGAAAATGAGATGATATTAGGAAGAAACCTTATGAAGAACCAAACACAAGGAAGCCTGTCCTCTCCAAAAGTCACCTCTGAGAAGCAAACATAATCCCTGAAATGTTTTGGAGGTCTTGAGGCAACTGGTCCCTGGACTGGTGGGTATTATGGCCATCACTCTGTGGCCATAATAATTTATCTGGAGGGTGGAGAGATCAGTACCTTTAGTGAACAGCAGGACACACTGGTAGGATTTGAACTGGAAACCAGCACAAAATATATAACATGATACAATAATGCTGGACAGCTTGGATTTTCTCATTCACTGTGCTGATGCCTTCAGCCTCCATGTCCAAATACCTCTAGTCACCTCCCTCTATATAAAGTTGCACTTTTTCTGGTGCTGCTTTAAATTGCTTTCAGTGAGTGTCAGTGAGTGACAATAGCCTGTACATTTCATTCACAAAGAAGGCTGTGGCCTTACAGGCTGAAACAGAGGAGCCAGAGACACCTCAGTGATGGTCCAGGAAGCCTGAAAACAAAGCCAACCATTTGGTGACCCTGAGAGCTTCCCTATCATTTCACACAAGAGTTAATAGTTCACACGAAAACTTAAAAACAATGGTATTCTCTATTTCTAGGAACAATCACTGGCAGTGAAACCCAACACTCTCTGATGGCTCAGTGATGCCTGCTCACTCAGCCTGCTGGAGGGTTTCGTTATCAGTCTCCTGCCAGCAAAGGTTTTGGATTTGCTGGGTTTACATCTCCAATGTCTAGGTTACAATGCAAGTATGTCTTAAATTAATATGTGCTGTATAATATCCCTTTCATAATCATGCAAAATAAAAATGCTATTAACAAGATTTGCAGAAACAGTGTAATGTCTTAGGCATGTGTCTTATTCTTGTATTAATTCTAATGCCATTGTTTGACAGTTGCATGTAATTCTGCTTGTTGTTTTGGGCTGTAAATACATTTAAAAAATATATATAATTCTATTTGATGCCAATATAAAATGCATAAATATGGCACAATTGTCATACATTTTTCTCAATAATATTCATAATATTCATGAATAGTTTTTTGTTTGTTGGTTTTTTGCACAGTGATGCCAACGTCAACATTAAATTTGACTAATCAAAAAAGAGAAATAAAGCTTAATAAATTAGCTTATATCCCACTCACACTTAACAGTTTTGTGGTGTAGGTTTAGTATCTCAGGCCACAATAATAAGGCACAATGGAAGAAGTGTTGTTTGTCAAGAAGTGACAAACAGTGTGTGTGAGACCGAGCTAGCCGCAGTGGGTTCTGGGGTGTATGGTCTGTTGAGGCCATGTTTTAGGCCACAGAGTGCTCTGGTTAATTAGAGTTTTGAGTGGGCTTGATACAATTTGCTGCTGAATGATTCATTTCAGTGCCTGTCATCTTATATACGGCACACGTTAATATAATAATATACACTCACCATCCACTTTATTAGAAACACATTTACAACCGCTCGTCCATTGCTCATTTACAAGTGCAGTTGTCCAATCAGCCAATCATGTGGCAACAGGATGGTACATAAAATCCTGGAAATGCAATGGCAGACTGAAGCCAGGAAAATAATAACTCTTTACACCTGTGGTAATCAGAATCAGATCTCAGTATTCACAACATATCAGACCATGAGGTGGATGAGCTACAGAAGAACACCTCAGTCCACTTACACATAGTGGACAGTTGAAGATGTGAAAACAAAATCACTTGATCCAGTTTCAGTGAGTCTGTGCCCATGATAGCATCAGGCTCCTGTTTCTGCTCTTGTTACATTACATTAAACACAAAAACACAAAGCTTATTGATTATTGTTTGATTGAACACTTCGGCAGACTCTGGGATACATTTTAAAAGGTGACATAAGAACAACTGTAGGGTCAGGTTTCAGATATTCAGTGGTTATACTGTATTTCACAGAGTAAATAGCTGACAGCTGCAGAGTTTCAGGACATTCAGGATCAGTTTCCATTCATTCCACACTGTTTGTGGTTTTTAATGAAGAATTTGAAGTAGTTTTTACAGGCAATATGCAAAAACAGAGAATAAGACTAATCAGAAGGATCAGAAAGTTTCATTTAAGTAAAACTGGATGTCTGGATTCCCAGAAAGGAACATTTAAACATAATGAAATGATATAAACTTATTCTTTAAAATCCTCAGAGCTTGTTTGTCTACCGGCTTCTGGATTAAGATAAAAAGAGCCCAAACATGCCAACAAAATGCCAGCTGGAGATTGGCGAAGGTAGAATAAGTTTGTTTAAGGAACCAAAGTCCAAGCAACTGCACTTCTGTTCTATTGTATAAGCCAAAATTTACTAGACATCATTGTGGAAGATCAGGCTGCCTTTCATTAAAAGTCTGGGCTTGTCAGCAAAAGCCTAGCTACTGACCTACAATACCACTATAGCCCCTCTCTCATCCAAGCAAGGAAACTCTAAGAAGAAAGAAATTCACCAGGTTAAATGGTGTTTATCAGCTTTACTCACCTTCCTACAGCATCATTTTCAGTTATTGTGTTAATTTTGTATTAATTCAGGATCCTATTGCTTGTCCAGTAAAACTCATGCATATGTAAGATTTGCTGATTAGTCATACATGGTTTTTGTTTCTCTTTTTTGCCTTTGTTTTGCCTTTGCAGAGTAAAATGTGTGTTTTGCATATGCCGTGGCAGCTCCTTCTATTCTAGCTGTTCTTTTAGAAGCGTCAGTGGCAACCATGTTTGAAATGTAAGAATGCGTCTTGGCCTGCTATAGCAGATAGGTTGTTTGTGCTGAGCTCTCAGACAAATCCGTCTCTCCATGACGTCTATCTGTTTTTGTGTGGGCAGAATTACACAGTTTTCCTGAAAAACTGGAAAGAAGAAAACAGTTTTCCTGACCAAAGTAGCACCCAAAACTATCAGCATTATTTAACATGACAGAGCAAAAATAACAACTGTTATCATTTAGGCTGAATGTAAATACTGTGATATTTTACATGAAAACAAACAATAGCTGTAATGTTTCTTATTGCCACCAGGGGCCAGTGATGAGAGTAAAAGTTGGTGAATTAAACATATTTTATATATTTTTTACCAAGATTTTGAGTCTAGGAGAGAGATTCACCCCAGAAAATGTGGATAGAAACATATGTACATATGAAGAAATTGACATCAATTTCATAATCATATGATGGACTTTATTATTAACACACACCAGATGGTGGAGTAACAAGCTGTGAAGCTGATGCTCACAAAACAAAAGGCCTTTGTTACTCAGGGCCATGCAGCTCAGGGTAGAACTCTCACACTTACTTTTTAATGGAGTCAGTGGTGAGAGATCCATATGGTATTCACTGTATTGTTTCAGAATGAGTTGTGAGTATGGTTTATGTTGCGCTCTGTTCAGGTGGATCACTGCAGTCTGAATGGAACTGAAAAGCAGGAAGCTGTTCTACTTTTGACTTGGTGTTCCAACATGAGGAAATTAAAGCAAAATAGAATGTTAGTCTAATTCACATCAGTACTGGGTGAACATTATAGAAATATAAAAATACCCTGGAGATCTTATGGAATTAGACACTGAAAAATCTTTAATATATTTTGATTGTAATTATTAATCTGGTCTGTGACCAGTTTTCAGCACAGAGCGAAGGAGTCAGTTTTACTTCCTGTGAACTCTACAGGCTTTCTCTAGTGTTTTGTACTTGAGGATTACTGTCAGTTTGCATGTGGATGATGTGTATATTTTTCTGCATAGTATCCTGCAATATATTGTTAATATTCTCAGCAGGTTTGTGACCTGACTGTAATCCAGATTCTGTTGGTCATGATGACTGACATCTGTGTGTGTTGTTGCTAAAAATAAACTGAGCAGTTAAATTTAATACAGACATAATGTTTTGAGTAAATGTCCCATGTGTTAGTCCAATGTTAGTTAGAACTTGTCATAAAAGTAAGAAAGTTAGAAAGTGTCATAAAGTTAGAAAGTGTCATAAAAACAGCTCATTAACCATCAGTCAGAATGAAATTTCTTTCGCAGGGTTTCCTTTCCCCTAGAAATAAGAGCTGGATCTAAAACCAGGAGTTGTCTTATTTCTAGCTGGTTTTGGTGTTGTTCATGATGTCATATGTGTAACATCAGCAGTGTGTTAATATACTGTGTGGGTTTGGTATTTGAACCTTCTGACTATAAAATGGAAAAAATAGAAGCACCACAAGCTCAAGGGTCACCAACTGCAGAATGTGTCTCAGAGAGAGAGCTGCGATTGTCTCAGGGGAGTCAGAGGAGAGGCCTGGAGACTATCGACTTCAACACAAGAGAAAAGCCTGACCTTTACCAGCCCAGAGTAGCCATGGCAGTGAGACAGTAGCATATATTGTCGGAGAGAAAGGTATAGAGTGTGATATCTGACACAAAACTATACAACCTCCAGCCTACATGGACAGTGGAGCGAAGCTAATGCACTTCAACAAACAGCTGGTGTAAAAGGAGACAGTTTCTGCGCAGCAGAGGCCACAAAGCTGTCACACGGTGCATTATAATTTCATGATGTTATTTGTGAACAGAAGGTAGAGTGTAGAAATCTTCCAGTCCAGGTGGTGGTAGGTTGCAGAAATCTCAACTGACATTTTTATTTTTGTTTTTCTAAAAAAGTGAGCTCTTGTTTGATTATTATTATTATTATTATTATTATTATTATTATTATTGTTGTTGTTGTTGTTGTTGTTGTTGTTGTTGTTGTTAAAACACTCATAAAGTTATATAAATGTGGTATATGTCCTGCTAAATAATACATTTTCCACGCACATGTACACAATAAAAGGACAAAATCTGCATTTCTTTAAGTCTTACTTGCTTCAGTGTTTATTTGGTCATACAATATTCAGAAAGAATTATTAATGAATAACACATTCATTATTGTTGATATTGGAAAATGATATTTAATAATGATAAATACTGCTCTATGACAAAAGAAAGAAACACTTTAAACACTGAGTTTGTGTTGAAAGCATGCTTTTGCAATTTTTTTTTTGCAATGGTTTTAAAAAAACATTTTAACTACTGCTCTTTAAAACGCTATGGCTAGTCTGAACACACAGTATTCAGGTAACCAGCACCAGTGAAAAAAACATAATCAAGTCTGGGCTTCTGAGAGATGTTTACCATTTTCCTGATGAGAAATGTAGAATGAACACCTAGAACTTTGCTTCAATCAGAAATAGATTTCTAGCCTAAAATCCTGATTGCAATGTGAGATGATGTTGGCTGTGTTGTGAATGAATAAAGCCCTGACGGACACGCTTTGTCCCGTATTTGTAGAGTGATTTAATGCAGAAACACCCTGGAGACTCTCAAATCTGTGCTGAATGCTAGTTTCACAACAAACAAAAGCAAACGAACAAAAACAGTCAGTACAGTACGTAACAGAATTACATCTAATTCTTGGTTATTGAAATAAAGCCACAAAACAACAAAATGCCACTTAATACAGGATTGCGTCTTTCTTCTTTCATCTCACAGTCCTGCATCCTCCCTGTGTGTACTTCACAGCCTATTATTTTCATGAGCGAAGGGGTCTCATCCTCTTCTTGGAGGCCATGACAGGCTTACTGCGCTTGCGTTGGTTTGGAGTTTGTGATTTAGCAGCACGCTGCACCAGAGCTGCCTTCATCACTTCCTCTGACTCTGGACTCTCATTCTCTGACGATTCAAGAGATTCTCATTCAATTACACAAAAAAATACAGATTTAGTGTAAAAATTATATTTGTTCATGTCCATAAGACCATTCAAAAAATTACCATCTTGTTCTTCAGTGCTGGATTTTGTGGCATCTACAAAACAAGGAATAATTCTTATTTTCAAGTGTAGTGCATACAGGAAGGTTGTGAAACGTACAAACATTAGGTTTGTTCATATAAGCCCTTATTTTTCCTCATTCCTTCTACTCTTGAAAAAAAGGGTAAAGAGTGCACCTCCTAGAAAAGTCTTCTTTATTGCTTCGACATTTTTGTATTCTACAGTGCTCTACATGATCTCAGAAACACTTACTAAAGCTAACATGGGAAACATAAACATTAAAACAAACTCACCAGCTGTTGTCACATCATTGACTTGAGGCCCTTGAAGCAGTGATAAAAACACAGGACACAGTTCTGAACTCAGAGTTACATTCTCCTCTAGTCTGTCATTCAGTGAGAAATATTTATTACTTACCAGCAGCCTGACCTGCTTCTGCACTTGTGCTGCTTGCATCTTTAATAGAAATTCTTATTTTAATCAGTCTGACATTAACATTTTATTATTGAAGCTACATCACATAATTTTCTCAAAATGTCAATGCTTATTCTTACCAGCTGTGGCTCCGTTATAAAGCTGTGGCTCACCTGTAAAAGAACAGAAAAATCAAAAGCCTTCTATGTGGCATTTTCTGGATTGTATATGTTTAGAAGTTCCATATTTTTCTCATAGAAGTGTGACCAATCACATTAACACAAAAAGCTGAAATATTCTTTTGGAATGTAGTAGAACTGAGGGCATAAAGCCTTTATTATCGCCACACATACATAACAACACAGTGGAATTCTTTTCTTCACATATCCCAGCTGAGGAAGTTGGGGTCAGAGAGCAGGGGCAGCTATGATACAGCACCCCAAGAGCAGAGAGAGTTAAGGGCCTTGCTCAATTGCCCAACATGGAGCTTGGTGGTGCTGGGGCTTGAACCCCGATCCTCTGATCAACAACCCAGAGCCTTAACCACTTGAGCCACCACTTTAATTTAATTTAATTTAATTTTTCACAGCTTGATATTCTGGAACAGACATACACTGATGAGAATGAAAATCTTCTTCATTAAAAACTAATATTACAATCACAGTACAACTGGACTAGATTTACATGTACCACTAGAGGTCAGTCTAACATTACACCGTGTCAGGGGTTCAGCGCTTCAGTAGCAAAAGATCTAACAGCAACAGCAATGTGTGTTCTGTTTATCATGAGTCGTCTCTCTCCTGCGTTTTGATTCACTGCATATGTTAATGAACTGGTCATTTAAAAATAAATGATTTTGATTATTCTGTATGTAAAATACAGCTACACTTTCAAACACATTGCTTCTAAAGTTGATTAAAACTCAACACATACAAGATCCAGGAACTTCACAGCTCAATACAACAAACTCACCATTGGGCTGGTCAGGTGACACAGAGTTCATGCTTTCTGTGAGGATAATCATAAAGGACATAACTGAGATTCACAAAGATAAACACACTGCACACTGTGACATGCCTCCAGAACACAGAGGCCGTGTGTAGACTCACCAGTTGGAGCCTCATCAGAGGTGGAGTCCTGATCTGTAGACAAAATAGAAAAAGAGGGTCAATTGTAAACTAATGCTGGACTGGACTGGACTGGAAAATACTTTATTTATATGTATAATTTCATATGCATTTGTTTTTTTCACTACAATATGCATGTTTCTTACAGACATACCTGTTCCTGTGGACATGGCTTGAAGACCTCCGTTAGCTTAAAAAAATATATAAAATTCCATTTAGCTTAAGCAAGATGTCCAAAAACTGGAACTTGTGTACTTTACACTGAGCTTTAACCAGGTATACCATACATTTCAGTAATTGTGCCATGTAATAAAGAGAATTATTATGCATTGTGATTTTTGTAATATATCAGAAACAGCAAAAATATGTATACATGTATGTATGTGTTATATGTTATGTAAATATTAGCTACGTGTTTATTACTTAAAAATCAACTTCTTCTATCACATTTACTAAACCTTCACCTGCATCCAGGTCCGCTTCGGCCAGCAGCACTGCTAGTGTGCAGAAGATGATAATATTCCTGGATAATTAAAACAGAAAGAAGTTATGAAATATTCTGATTCTTAAATTGTGAATGTCATTTGATTCCATAGTCTAAAATTCAGTAGTATATTATTCATCCATGCTAGACTAGAAGGAAATGTTTATGGAACATAAGCAGAAGCAGAAACAGAAATATGCATTTGCAGTGCTGAAAGAATTTAACTCGGGACAGATAGAGACATTAGAGATGAGTCCAGAGGGATGTGGACATGTAGTTATAATTCTGACCTTGGATTCAGAAGGCAGAATAATGAATGATTAATACACAAGAGTAATACAATTTAATTAGAGTAATTCACAATTTAATTAGGCAGTATGTCTCTCAGCTTTAGAGGAGAATTGTTTTCTACAAGAACAAGAAAACAAGAACATTCATTGTAATATCCCAAAGCATCCAAGTTAAGCAAACGCTCTAGAGCTATAGGTTTGTATAATGACACATGCCGTGCTTTCAGTTAAAAGAGAATGGAAAGCATCAACATGACAGTTTATCAATCATTATGTGAATCATTATTTGTACATGATAAAGAAATAAATAAAACATAGGTCAATCACAAAGATTATG
Organism: Hemibagrus wyckioides; assembly: GCF_019097595.1. Lineage (NCBI taxonomy): Eukaryota > Metazoa > Chordata > Actinopteri > Siluriformes > Bagridae > Hemibagrus > Hemibagrus wyckioides. The sequence continues at coordinate 1,622,595 of NC_080733.1, read as the reverse complement.
ACAAACAGTAATCACAAGTAATTCACAGTGAATAATCTTAGGGTTCAACAAAGCATAATATACAACACAACACTACGATCATGCAAGAATATCTTATTACCTGGTCAACATGTTTGGAGGTTACGGTCGTTTTCGTATGCTGCAATGTACAGTACAGGGCTTAAAATTGCACTTTCACTACTCCTGGAAAGGCATGAGATGTCCTGGCTTTTTATATGCATCCAAAGAACACTGGGAATGTGGGAGGAGAGACCCCTTATTGTGAAAGAAGAGGACAGGGAAAAAACACCATCAGCTTGAATTACATTAATTGTGTGGCTTAATGTAAGGATTCCTATATCACTTACTTTCCTACATTTTCCTTAAAAGTTTTTTCATTACCCCTCCCCACAGGCAAATTGTTACCTCACACTAAACCTTTTGTTATCTACTGCATATTTAACATTAAATACTTCACCATTGATTCACCACACACAAAATACATACCCAAAGAACCCCTCAACCCTCACCTCTACCCTCACCTCCCTCTCTGTCTGTGGAAAGTTCAGTATCTACGTTACACTCGCTGAGGTAGTGCTGAGCTGATGTCAGGTACCAAGGTCATGGCTGCACACTGAGCTGTTTGGTGAGGTTGATGACGGCAAACTTTGACCAGTAGGCCTGAACCTGGGCACTGTAAATGCGTTCAGTCTCTCGAGTCTAGTTTTTCCCGCATTACACTGGGGGAAAGTGCACTGAATGGGGGGATTCCCTGGGTCACTAAGGGCAGCTTTTTTGGAAAGAAATGGTAATCTAATTAGGCTGTAAATCAATAGCAACCTGGCAGCAGATTAGTGGAATTTTTACTCTTTAAGAAGGTTGGTGTTGGGGAAATGGAACCTGTTTTTGCCTTATTGACAAATTGCCAAAGATAAGGTTCCAGGCCACCGATGTAGGCAGTGTAGAAAAGTACTTTGGAAAGTGTACGGGATCAGTGCACAGGAAGTTCCAGCTTTCTTTGAAAGAAATGTTTATGAGGACCTCTGACTCATGGCTTAAAAAGGGTAATATTTCATCCCTGCCTATGAAGATAGCTTCGTAAAACAAGACAAGCCATCAGTGAGTTAATGCGTATGTGACAGTGAAAGCAATTGGGACTTTTATATATAAAATATAATATTTTATGTATTATCACAAAATACTTTTTGCTTCATTAAGAGATTTATTTACTACGTTTTCATGAAATAAATAAATTAACCTAGTAAAACCTAGTAAATAAATCAGCTATAAAATTATAGTGAAGAATATTGATTATCTCATTATAGTGGCAGCTGTCAAGTAGTGGGTTACATCAGGCAGCAAGTGAACAGTCAGTTCTTACAGTTGATGTGATGGAAGCAGGAAAATGGGCCAAGTTGTGATGGTCAGACGAGTGGGTCAGAGCTTCTCCAGAAAAGTAGGTCTTGTGGGTGTTATCGGTGTGCAGTGGTCAGAATCTAACAAAAGTGGACCAAGGAAGAACAAACAGTGAACCAGAGACAGGGTCATAAATGCCTAATTCTCAATGATGCACAAAGCAAAGCAAAGGCTAACCCTTCTGGTCCAATCCCACAGAAGAGCTGCTGCAACACAAACTGCTGAAAAAGTGACCGCTGGCTCTGATATACAGGAGTCAGATCACACAGAGCATCACAGCTTGCTGTGTATGGAGCTGCGTAGCTGCAGAGTGTCAGAGTGACCATGCTGACTCCTGTACACCACCCAAAGCTCCTACAATGGACACATGAGCATCAGAACTGGACCATGGAGCAGTGAAGGAGGCCTGGTCTGATCTATCACGTTTTCTTTTACATCACGTGGACGGCCGGGTGCGTGAGTCACTTACCTGGGGAAGAGACAGCACCAGGATGCACTGTGGGAAGAAGGAGAGCCGGGAGTTCTGCTGGGAAACCTCGGCTCCTGCGTTCATGTGGATGTTACTTTGACACGTAGCTCCTACCTAAACACTGTTACTGTTGCTGTTTTAGTACTGTTGCTGCAGTATTATATACTGTCCAGTGTCACCTACATCCAAATTTCCCAGAATAGTCTGATCCATGGAGGCCTCACCTCACAACCTACAGGACTTATCTGTAAGGTAAAGTAAAGTATCTGCTGCTAATGTCTTGGTGCCAGATACCACAGCACACCTTCAGAGGTCTTGTGGAGTCCATGCCTCACACATCAGAGCTGTTTTGATGGCACAAACTTTATTCATACAAACCAGAGGCATTAATTTATTTAGAATGTCAAAAACCTTAAATTGAAATATATATATATCCCTTATAATGTCTCAGAAACCAAACCAGCACAAACTAATCTTTTGTCAATACAAAGAAATACCATGAACCATGTGGTTAAGAGTTAATGAGACAATATTCTGCCATATTCTGATAACTGTACATTATTGGAAAAGGTATCAGCTACAAATAAAGATTGGAATGTTCTGCTGAAAAACAGGAGGGAATTCCATACAAATTGAAAATAAATGGCACGTTCCACACAGTTATGCTTCTAAGACTAATACCATTATATGTCCATCACAGGATAGCTGCTGTGGTCATTCAATCTGTTGAGTCTTTTTGCTTTTTATCAGGCCGAATGAATGCCAGAAGTGAATGGGCTGTCTCCAGACAAGACAGGAAGTCTACCCATCTGGGTTTTATATTTCCTGGATTTGTTTGGGCGCCTGTGGCAAAACAGAGCGGGCCCCTCTCAAGCTGAACAGAGGTTAGAGTTGTGATAATGGGAGAAAGTGGTCCTCTGTATTAGAGTTACATCTCACACGTCCTTCGTTCTGGTATTTAGAACTGGTTCGGTCTGCTCTCAAAGGAGCTCTCTGTCTGTACACTAAAAGGATTTCTCTCTTTAAGTGTAAAGGGATAATTAACCTCAGTAAGTGCGCATTATGGCTGCTTAGCTGTCTTTTAATAGAATACATTTGTGAGGGAAGTCTTAGAAAGTTGGTAAGGTCAGATTTACATGTGTATGCAAGGAAGCCCCCGGACATTTAGGAATTTCAATCTAGTGCTTTTTTTGTGGAAGGAAGTGATTGGATACCTGAATTACACACACACACACACACACACACACACCTGTACTAATTCTAAAGTACTGTGCATTGGATCCTTGTGGAACCATTTGTCCTCTCTGGACTAACAATGCTTTATACTGACAAAGTCAACGTGGTAAATGGAGTATCATAATTTAGAGGCAACCTTCAGTGCCTTCCATCATCATGAAAAATTACACTCTATAACCAGCACATACCAGACAGGATTTATTAAAAGACTGATAGTACTAGATTGCTTTTTAATATAGACAGATTATCACAAGGCCTATTGCTTGCACCTCGGGAAAATAATCTGTAGACAATTACTACACATGTGACAGAGTTATTTGACTGAAACACCGGACTGGTGGACTTCGTTAAAAAGCAGTTTCTTCAGCAGGTTTGACACCTACAAGACATTTGCCCTGAGCATACAGGCAAAACACCTAATACACTAGGCACACAAATCAAATACTATTGATAGATATTAAAAAGAAATACAAATTATGGTATAATTTAAATAAATATAAAAATATAGAAGAATACACGGTGAAATAGTGAATTTGTACACAATTATGCGCAAGTGATGCACAATGGATGTAATTGTTGTTATTCGTTTTTAAATACACAATCTGGTCAAAAGATGGTGGACACCTGACCATTACACCAATCTTTTTCCACAAATTTTGGAAGCACACAATTGTCTAGATCGTCTCTCTGTGCTGTAGTTTTACAGTTTCTCTTCACTGGATCGAAGAGACTCCTGTTCCAGCATGGCAATGCCCCGTACATAAAGCACAGAGCTCCATGAAGACATGGTGTGTTAAGGTTGGAATGGAAGAACTCGAGTGTCCTGCACTGAGCCCTGACTTTGACTCAACCCCACTGAACACTAACACACCAACTGCATCAGTGTCTGATTTCACTAATCCCCACAGCCACACTCCAACATATGGTATAAAGCCTTCCCAGAAGAGTGGAGGCATTTAAGAGGAGAACAACTTATTTTTGAATGCCCATAGTTTTGGAATGAGGTGTTCAATAAGCACATATGGGTGTGATAGTTTGGTGTTCACCAACCTTTGCCCATATAGTGTAAATCATATCTGATTTTTTCCAATTCACTTAGACTATATTTGGTTGCACATGTATTCTGGCTTTTTGTAAAGCACTGATGCTGTGATTCAGTTAAACTGTACATCTAATTTCTTATATCCCTGTGGATGACCTGAAATTTTTATGATGTTTATAACTGAATTACTTTAGTTTAAATAATTAAGATTAAGTTTTATGACAGTGTTTTGTTCTTTATGGTATACAGTGGAACATTTATTAAATCATGCACTTTTTCAATCACACATGGCATTTTCATTTTGATCCATTTATTCCAAGGTAAAGCTACATAAAATAACTGAAATGTTATATAAATCAATCCAACAATTAACAAGCCCAGGAGACATTACACTTTCACCACAAATATACACTGAGCAGTGCCAGGTGAGGTGATGAAGACTGATGATCTCCTCATCATGGCACCTGTTAGTGGGTGGGATATATTAGGCAGCAAGTGAACATTTTGTCCTCAAAGTTGATGTGTTAGAAGGAGGAAAAATGGACAAGAATAAGGATTTGAGCGAGTTTGACAAGGGCCAAATTGTGATGGCTAGACCACTGGATCAGAGCATCTCCAAAACTGCAGCTCTTGTGGGGTGTTCCTGGTCTGCAGTGGTCAGTATCTATCAAAAGTGGTCCAAGGAAGGAACAGTGTGAACCAGTGACAGGGTAAGTCTCATTGATGCACGAAGGTGTCCACCACAGTTTGTTGCTTATAAATCAGTCAGGGTGCCCAGGTCGTCATAATGTTATGCCTGGTCGGTGTAAAATAAATTTGAACATCAGCTATCTAACTAAACATGAATCATCAGTTCATTGGACATCACTATTATCAATGGACAATGTCGTAATGCAGCTTTAGAGGAATATAAAAATTCAAAATAAAAATTATATCATTTAAATTTTGAATTAACATTTATCCAACTTTGGGATCCTCAAGAAATTTGAGGAAACTTTGAAATGAACCAGACTCAAAGGAGAACCCATCCTCATCTGTGTGCCACCAGGTAGAGTGATTGTAAAATAATTCCCTTTCTATGACTGTACACAACATTTGTGCAATTGTGTAACCAAAAGGCTTGAGTAAGAAAAGGTGTTTTCAGCCTGGACTTAAACACTGTGACTATTTCATAACTGCAGGGTTTTGTAAAAGAAGTACCAAAAAAAAAGCCTGCACCTTTTGATCAAAGGAGGTGTGGCAGATCGGTTATATTGGTTCAAGCTCTGATCCCATTACTGTTTTTACATCACATGTCGAACAGTAACCACCGGCTCATGCAGGGGTACTTAATTCTGCAAAGTTTTAATTTACATATTGAGCATAAGAAAGGTTCTGAGAATGTGGTGGCTGACTCATTATCGCGATGCCATAATGACTGAAGGTGATCCGGACGTTCACTCTAAAGTGAGGGGCTGTTACGACCCCGTGTACTTAGATTTACGCCATGGTCCTATGTCTATGCCGGTGGTGGGTTGGGTGTCTTTTGTGTCTGTTTTTTCCCATGCCCACCCCAGCTATGTCACACTCGCGCTTAAAGCTATTATTGGATGATTCCCGCATTATACTCAATTCAATTCAATTTATTTTGTATAGCGACTTTTACAATGAACATTCTCAAAGCAGCTTTACAAAAGAAGAAAAACAGAGAAAGGGGAGGGGAAAAAATAAATAAAAATAAAATAAAATAAATAAATAAATAACTAGAAATAAGAGTAAATCGTTAAATATTATATAATATATAATAATAATTAAACTATTTTATCCCTAATGAGCAAGCCTGTGGCGACGGTGGCAAGGAAAAACTCCCTGGGATGGAATAAGGAAGAAACCTTGAGAGGAACCAGGCTCAGAAGGGAACCCATCCTCATTTGGGTGACACTAAACAGTAAATAATGTAACTGTAACTGATTAATGTCCTTTCTACAACAGAAATCAATGACCCTTGAGGAACTATTAGGTCAGTGTAATTTCTAAGGTCATTATAAACACTAATTCCTTGCTGTCACGGGCTGACAGATGAAATGGCAGATCTGTGATGGTGTGAAAGTCACCAAGTGGCTCTGTCCATGGCTGTCTCCTGGTCCACACAGATCCATCCACAGCATCTGTGGGCACCAACAAGCGACAAGACTCCGACCAGGGGTAGAGGCAGTGGTCACACTGGAAACTGGCAAACACTGGGAGGTCAGGAGCTCGACAGAGAGAGACAGAGAGAGAAAAAGAAAGATATTAAGTATGATTCTGATTATGTGATGTTTAAAGACAATGTAGATTATGTATAAAGTGCAGGCAGGGACTCCGGCAAGACTAGCTATGACAGCATAACTAAAAGGGAGATCCAGAAGGTGACGGACATGAAGGCTTCCCGGGACATAAAGCATCCAACCACTTCACAGTCAGCAAACCTGATGGTGGTAAGATGACAGCATCCAACACATCCCAGTACACCAAACACTCTATGCCCATGAACCTTCCAAATCTGCTCCTTTACCTAAGAAAACTATACATTAAAAGCTTGACTAAACAAATGTGTCTTCAGCCTGGACTTAAACATTGAGACTGTGTCTGAATCCCGAACACTAATTGGAAGGCTGTTCCATAACTGTGGGGCTTTGAAAGAAAAAGCTCCGCCCCCTGCTGTAGCCTTTGCTACTTGAGGTACTACCAAATAACCTGCACCCTTTGATCGGAGTAGGCGTGGCGGATCATAAAAGATCGCTCAGGTACCGCGGCGCGAGACCATTTAGTGCTTTATAGGTTATTAACAGGATTTTATAATCAATGTGAAATTTGACTGGAAGCCAATGTAGTGTGGCTAAAATAGGAGTGATGTGTTCATATCTTCTGGTTCTAGTTAGGACTCTAGCTGCTGTGTTCTGGACTAACTGGAGCTTGTTTCTGCTCCTACTGGAACATCCAGACAGTAAGACATTACAATAATCCAACCTAGAGGTAACAAAAGCATGAACTAGTTTTTCTGCATCATAAAGTGACAACATATTTCTTATCTTAGTGATATTTCTGAGATGGAAGAAGGCTACCCGAGTGATATTATCTACATGAGTATCAAATGAAAGACCAGCGTCAATAATCACACCAAGATCTTTTACTGCTGAACAAGATGAAACCGAAAGACCATCCACCGTTATATGTCATGCTCCGCCTGAGAGACAGAATAAAACATAGATAAATAAATATAACTCTATAGCAGACTCAGGACTTTGTGGTGGAGTAACAACAGACTCAGCCTGCTTCTTCCTCACTCAGCTCTGCTGCTTGACTTTCCTCCAGTAAGAATGTTTCCTACATTTCTCTCTTTCTGTCAGATCTGCTACTACCTTGACCTTCCCTTAAATCTCTCCATTTCTGACGGCCCTTTAACAAAAAAGTCTCTTTACAGGATCAGAGTCTCTACGCTGTTTTTCTGCTGCAGATAATCTTGGTATTTTCCTGGGACACAACAATCTTTAAATCTTACTTTTGCCAAATTATTGTTCTAAATACCTGCTCATCTAGTAGTGTATACTTTTAAACTGTTTGTAAACAATACTCTAACTTTAGTGAACAGAACTAAACACCAAACTGACCTAACTGAACAATGACACTATAGCTTTTTTTTTAACTGATCTCTGTTGCATCACTGAATCATTATGTGCTTGTTTATCACTGTAAAGCTGCTTTGAAACAATCTATATTGTATAAAGTACTTTATAAATAAAGGTGATCTGTAGGAATATGTGCCTAGGAATACTGTCCCTTTAACAGTTGACGGGTAACTTAGTTGACATTTTGAGTGTTTTGGACCTATACTCATGGAGGCCTAGAACCACTGAGCATATGGTATGTTTATAAATACATTTTCATAAATAAAACATGAGTTTTAGTTAAATTATCTTGTTAAAATTTGCAGCAATTAATACTTGTGTTACACTGTTGACAGTCAATTAATCCACTCTTGACACAGGTTTTCTATTTTAAACAATATTAGGGGAAAGAGACAGAACATACCCTGTAGTGTTTCATTCATGTGCATCTAGAGGAAATGACATCATAACCATTCCTTTTTGAGGGTTTTTTTTCTAGTAGGTAACTTAGTTCACAATAGTTTTTTCGGACACAAATAAAGCACATTATATCACAATAAACACTTATTATTTTAAAGAGCACAACCAAATGTACTTCATGGACATTAGAAGTACCCAAAATTAATGAATGACCAATGTGCTGCACAAAAATCTGGCTGCTGTATTAGGTGTTACACAGAAAAGTGTGTTGTCCCGGAGGGCCTGAATGGCCTGTTGGAAAAAGGTTCTCCTCATTCTCTTTGACTTGGCCTTCAGGGAGCTGGAGCACACCCCTATTGCAACACAGAGAAGAGCATATATTTTGGATGGCTGCAGTCCTTCACTATCTTCCTCTCCTTGGGGTTCAACGTTGCTTGTTGTATGTCAACTGCAGGTCAGGAAGCTTGGAGCAGATGGTACAGTCAGCTGATTGCACTAACCCTGGAGAGTCCACTTTTGCTGCTTGGTGCTGTTCACAAACAAGGCGGTGATGCTTCCTGTCATGCTTCTCTCAATGATTCAAAAGTTTCTTAGCACCTTTCATGGCAGTGTAAACCCTCTAGGTGTCTTAGATGGTAAAGATGCTGACAGGCCTTCTTTAACAGTGTTGATGTGACAGGGCCATGACATGATGTGAACACCAAGGTGTTAAATAAATCCCACAACTGCTTTCATAAACATGTTGATGTTAACAGAGCTGCATCTGAATATGTTCTGCAGAGTGGCCACTGATTGGTAAACCGAGAAGAACTCTAGATGGCGTGGACTGCTACTGCTGGGTTCAGCCATATCTCGGTGAAGCAGAGGAGGTTATGTACAAATGTCCACTTGGAACTTAACCCTGGTCCTGAAATCAATGATCTTGTTTCAGAGACTGGGGGTTGGCTAGCAGGACATTAAGCAGATGAGCACAGTGTGCACAAGCCTGTTCCTGACCCCCTCATTTCCCCAGGGCCACCCTTCTCAGGGTCTTTCTCAGGATCTCACTCAGCCAACATGTATTTGATGCTAAAAACTTTGGTAGCTGAGTGCATTGTCAACCAATAGAGATAAGAGTGTTTGCTATTGCAAAAAATTCCTCCAACACTACCGCTTTCCCCAGTAATGTTCGGCTTTAGGTTTGCTCTACTACTGCCACACATATTTCACAAGTTCAACTGTACTGATGATTCTCTCAGAAATAGTTCAGTTTGTGATTGTTGTGCTTCTGCAAAACAGGACTCTGACCTGGAATAATAGCTGATTATTGTGCATGTTGCCTGCACTTCACTTACCCTTCATGCAGTTCGGCTAGCACCTCATTTCTCAGTGAAGAAGAAATAACAAACCCTGTTCCTTTCAGCAGTAGCTCATCTTGTACTGTGAGAAATTAATGCTCTGCCCAGTACTGGGATTTGCACAATTTAGCTGACTTTATAGCTTTATGTCCAGCTAAAATTACACATTAGGTGCCACTGAGACTGACCTCTGCCTCACCCTGAATGTACTCAGCAGTGGCTACCATTAATAATGCCTGTGTAAAGCTAAAATAATGTATAAAGTCACATAGAGCCAAAATATGCATTTGCATAATGTGTACAGTACCAGCTGTCTGTTGTATGCATACTGGCACAGTTTATTGTTCCTGCTTTGGACACCAAATTGTTCACACCATGTGTAATAAACTGCTCTCTTTTATTATTTAACTCTATGATTTGCCAGAAATTGATTGAAGCCCCACTCGTTTTCCACATGCTGACACTGTGATGGTGCCCCCAACAGGCGCGGATGACTTTCTCCCCTCTTTTCTCCAGCTAAACCTGTTTGCCTGTCAGCAAGACCCGCCATATTGTCTCCCTCAAAGAGCCAAGAGGTAATGTATTCTGTCCGTTTAATATATTTATTTAGTGTCTGCCCTGAAATTGTATCTGATGAAATGCAGCTTGGAAAACGGTTTTTCCGACCAGCCCCATTCCATGCTTATTTACCATAAAAACAAAACACTGAGTTGTAGCTTGCTATGCTAGGCTAACAGGCTAACACCCACGAAAGCTGTGCATTGAATATCCTTAACCCCGAGGCTGCGCGAGCGCTCCGCGGTAGCATCCAGGCTACAAGCACCGCTAGCATCATGCAGTGCAGTGATCTCCCCGGTGAGCTAACGCGCTTTCCTGCCTGCTGCCTGTTTATACAAACACTGCAGATCATCCACTTCAGTTCAGTTATCTGTGCGGTTAATAAACCTGGCAGTTAGTTTCGACTTTACTTAGTTGAGCAGAGTTTGCGGCTCTCGTCACTTGTTGGGAGTGTTACAACCATACAAACCAGCCTGGGTAAATGGAGTGGTGTTTGGGGTCGAGTCTTGACTCTGTCTTTAAATTTGTGTTCAGTATTTTATTAAAGAGACTCGTCTCTGGATCGTGTTTATCAAGTCATCAGTTTCTCTGCTGTCTTTTAATCAAGCAGCAGTAGTGTTGCTAGCTAAGCTCATTTAACACGACTAGTTAACCAGCCTACCAACCTAAACCTGCTGTCAGATCCGGTAATGCTGATCGAGAAACATCATCATCATCATCATCATCACCATCACCTGAGCGTTCTGCTTCATGGCGTGACATTTTAGTCGACTTCATCACACTTTACAGTTTATTATCAATCTACAGGTGTTTCCTCTTAGTTCAGCTCTCATTAGCCATCCTGAAAGGGTTATACACACACACACACAGACACACACACACACACACACACACACACACACACACACAGATATATATATTATAATCACACACTCAGTGTTTATGATGATTTATAATCACACACTCAGTGTTTATAATGATTTATAATCACACACTCAGTGTTTATGATGATTTATAATCACACACTCAGTGTTTATGATGATTTATAATCCCACTCTCAGTGTTTATGATGATTTATAATCACACACTCAGTGTTTATAATGATTTATAATCACACTCAGTGTTTATGATTTATAATCACACTCAGTGTTTATAATGATTTATAATCACACTCAGTGTTTATAATGATTTATAATCACACTCAGTGTTTATAATGATTTATAATCACACACTCAGTGTTTATAATGATTTATAATCACACACTCAGTGTTTATAATGATTTATAATCACACACTCAGTGTTTATAATGATTTATAATCACACACTCAGTGTTTATAATGATTTATAATCACACTCAGTGTTTATAATGATTTATAATCACACACTCAGTGTTTATAATGATTTATAATCACACACTCAGTGTTTATAATGATTTATAATCACACACTCAGTGTTTATAATGATTTATAATCACACACTCAGTGTTTATGATGATTTATAATCACACACTCAGTGTTTATAATGATTTATAATCACACACTCAGTGTTTATAATGATTTATAATCCCACTCTCAGTGTTTATGATGATTTATAATCACACACTCAGTGTTTATAATGATTTATAATCACACACTCAGTGTTTATAATGATTTATAATCACACACTCAGTGTTTATAATGATTTATAATCACACACTCAGTGTTTATAATGATTTATAATCACACACTCAGTGTTTATAATGATTTATAACCACACACTCAGTGTTTATAATGATTTATAATCACACTCAGTGTTTATAATGATTTATAATCACACACTCAGTGTTTATAATGATTTATAATCACACACTCAGTGTTTATAATGATTTATAATCACACTCAGTGTTTATAATGATTTATAATCACACACTCAGTGTTTATAATGATTTATAATCCCACTCTCAGTGTTTATGATGATTTATAATCACACTCTGTGTTTATAATGATTTATAATCACACTCTGTGTTTGATGATTTATAATCACACTCAGTGTTTATAATGATTTATAATCACACTCTGTGTTTGATGATTTATAATCACACTCAGTGTTTATAATGATTTATAATCACACTCAGTGTTTATAATGATTTATAATCACACACTCAGTGTTTATAATGATTTATAATCACACACTCAGTGTTTATAATGATTTATAACCACACACTCAGTGTTTATAATGATTTATAACCACACACTCAGTGTTTATAATGATTTATAACCACACACTCAGTGTTTATAATGATTTATAACCACACACTCAGTGTTTATAATGATTTATAACCACACACTCAGTGTTTATGATTTATAATCACACTCAGTGTTTATAATGATTTATAATCACACTCAGTGTTTATAATGATTTATAATCACACACTCAGTGTTTATAATGATTTATAATCACACACTCAGTGTTTATAATGATTTATAATCACACACTCAGTGTTTATAATGATTTATAACCACACACTCAGTGTTTATAATGATTTATAACCACACACTCAGTGTTTATAATGATTTATAACCACACACTCAGTGTTTATAATGATTTATAATCACACTCAGTGTTTATAATGATTTATAATCACACACTCAGTGTTTATAATGATTTATAATCACACACTCAGTGTTTATAATGATTTATAATCACACTCAGTGTTTATAATGATTTATAACCACACACTCAGTGTTTATAATGATTTATAACCACACACTCAGTGTTTATAATGATTTATAATCACACTCAGTGTTTATAATGATTTATAATCACACACTCAGTGTTTATAATGATTTATAACCACACACTCAGTGTTTATAATGATTTATAACCACACACTCAGTGTTTATAATGATTTATAACCACACACTCAGTGTTTATGATTTATAATCACACTCAGTGTTTATAATGATTTATAATCACACTCAGTGTTTATAATGATTTATAATCACACACTCAGTGTTTATGATTTATAATCACACTCAGTGTTTATAATGATTTATAATCACACACTCAGTGTTTATAATGATTTATAATCACACACTCAGTGTTTATAATGATTTATAATCACACACTCAGTGTTTATAATGATTTATAATCACACACTCAGTGTTTATAATGATTTATAATCACACTCAGTGTTTATAATGATTTATAATCACACTCAGTGTTTATAATGATTTATAATCACACTCAGTGTTTATAATGATTTATAATCACACTGTGTTTATAATGATTTATAATCACACACTCAGTGTTTATAATGATTTATAATCACACACTCAGTGTTTATAATGATTTATAACCACACACTCAGTGTTTATAATGATTTATAACCACACACTCAGTGTTTATAATGATTTATAATCACACACTCAGTGTTTATAATGATTTATAACCACACACTCAGTGTTTATAATGATTTATAATCACACACTCAGTGTTTATAATGATTTATAATCACACTCTCAGTGTTTATGATGATTTATAATCACACTCAGTGTTTATGATGATTTATAATCACACACTCAGTGTTTATAATGATTTATAATCACACTCAGTGTTTATCATGATTTATAATCACACACTCAGTGTTTATAATGATTTATAATCACACACTCAGTGTTTATAATGATTTATAATCACACACTCAGTGTTTATAATGATTTATAACCACACACTCAGTGTTTATAATGATTTATAACCACACACTCAGTGTTTATGATTTATAATCACACTCAGTGTTTATAATGATTTATAATCACACACTCAGTGTTTATGATTTATAATCACACTCAGTGTTTATAATGATTTATAATCACACACTCAGTGTTTATGATTTATAATCACACTCAGTGTTTATAATGATTTATAATCACACTCAGTGTTTATAATGATTTATAATCACACTCTCAGTGTTTATAATGATTTATAATCACACTCAGTGTTTATCATGATTTATAATCACACACTCAGTGTTTATCATGATTTATAATCACACACTCAGTGTTTATAATGATTTATAATCACACACTCAGTGTTTATAATGATTTATAATCACACACTCAGTGTTTATAATGATTTATAATCACACACTCAGTGTTTATAATGATTTATAATCCCACTCTCAGTGTTTATGATGATTTATAATCACACTCTGTGTTTATGATGATTTATAATCCCACTCTGTGTTTATGATGATTTATAATCACACTCAGTGTTTATAATGATTTATAATCACACTGTGTTTATGATGATTTATAATCACACTGTGTTTATGATGATTTATAATCACACTCAGTGTTTATGATTTATAATCACACTCAGTGTTTATGATGATTTATAATCACACACTCAGTGTTTATGATGATTTATAATCACACACTCAGTGTTTATAATGATTTATAATCACACACTCAGTGTTTATAATGATTTATAATCACACACTCAGTGTTTATAATGATTTATAATCACACACTCAGTGTTTATGATGATTTATAATCACACTCTCAGTGTTTATGATGATTTATAATCACACTCAGTGTTTATGATGATTTATAATCACACACTCAGTGTTTATAATGATTTATAATCACACTCAGTGTTTATCATGATTTATAATCACACACTCAGTGTTTATAATGATTTATAATCACACACTCAGTGTTTATAATGATTTATAATCCCACTCTCAGTGTTTATGATGATTTATAATCACACTCAGTGTTTATAATGATTTATAATCACACACTCAGTGTTTATGATTTATAATCACACTCAGTGTTTATAATGATTTATAATCACACTCAGTGTTTATAATGATTTATAATCACACTCAGTGTTTATAATGATTTATAATCACACTCAGTGTTTATAATGATTTATAATCACACACTCAGTGTTTATGATTTATAATCACACTCAGTGTTTATAATGATTTATAATCACACTCAGTGTTTATAATGATTTATAATCACACTCAGTGTTTATAATGATTTATAATCACACACTCAGTGTTTATAATGATTTATAATCACACTCAGTGTTTATCATGATTTATAATCACACACTCAGTGTTTATAATGATTTATAATCACACACTCAGTGTTTATAATGATTTATAATCACACACTCAGTGTTTATAATGATTTATAATCACACACTCAGTGTTTATAATGATTTATAATCCCACTCTCAGTGTTTATGATGATTTATAATCACACTCTGTGTTTATGATGATTTATAATCCCACTCTGTGTTTATAATGATTTATAATCACACACTCAGTGTTTATAATGATTTATAATCACACACTCAGTGTTTATAATGATTTATAATCACACACTCAGTGTTTATAATGATTTATAATCCCACACTCAGTGTTTATAATGATTTATAATCCCACTCTCAGTGTTTATGATGATTTATAATCACACTCTGTGTTTATGATGATTTATAATCCCACTCTGTGTTTATAATGATTTATAATCACACTCAGTGTTTATAATGATTTATAATCACACTCAGTGTTTATGATGATTTATAATCACACTCAGTGTTTATGATGATTTATAATCACACACTCAGTGTTTATGATGATTTATAATCACACACTCAGTGTTTATGATGATTTATAATCACACACTCAGTGTTTATGATGATTTATAATCACACACTCAGTGTTTATGATGGTTTATAATCACACACTCAGTGTTTATAATGATTTATAATCACACTCTCAGTGTTTATGATGATTTATAATCACACTCAGTGTTTATAATGATTTATAATCACACACTCAGTGTTTATAATGATTTATAATCACACACTCAGTGTTTATAATGATTTATAATCACACACTCAGTGTTTATAATGATTTATAATCCCACTCTCAGTGTTTATAATGATTTATAATTTATATTTTACAGATGTTACATTAATTAGCTTTCAAAACATTAAACCACCTTTTGCTTCTATTCTTATAATTTGGGGTAATTTTGTCACAGTGAGGAGAACAGTCTGATATTTGAGTGGTTATTACTCCTTATATATTTATGTGTACTTTATAGTAGTTTATTATTTTCTAGTAATCAGGGAATTACTGATTACTGACCACTCTTAACTCATGAAATGATTTGTTGCATATATTCCTATTCAATCTTGTTTGGTAGCATTGTGTTTTCCCAGTAGAAGCCCATTAGGTTTCAGTAGCTCACCTGCTACTGGGATTGACTGGAAGTATTTATTGCTCTGATGCAGCAGTGTTGATTTTCATGCCAGTTAAACAGTCACATGTTTTGCTAGTAGGCAATGGAAACTTCTCAGTTCAGTTTTAAAGCCTGCTGCTTAAGTTAAATGTTTATAGATGGTTTTTCATGAATTGGTTAATTGGCATATACTGTATGTGTTGTATAAAATTATTAACATCTAGGCATATTTACTGGCTTCAATATGAGTAATGGATGATGAAATATTATTGCTATTATTTCTGTTTTTAAATGTAAAATGTTAAGAAACAGATCATTGTTGTACATTTCATCTGATTGTCTCTTGTCATCGTATAAGGCAGGTTATTTAGTGGAACGGTGCAGATTGCAGAGAGGATTGACAAGGACTGTGTGGTCTTTGTCTGGTCCCAGATCTGACTTTTGTTTGAAATGTACAGTATTTTGCTCCGTCAGTCTCTGATGCAGTATTGACTCAACTGTATTAGTGTAGTTTATAATCATTTGAGTTGTGTCTTTTGAAACCTGTTTGTTCTTCAGTTGGCACAGGATTTGTGGCTTGCACTTTTTTGGCCACAGCATGTGATATCAAGTTCTGCTGTGATATTGAATGAGTCTGTTCATCCTCCCAGGTAGCTGGAAGTCAAAACCTAGGAATTTCTGGTATGACGCTTTTGACAATAGACCATCTGTCTGCTGTATCTTAGGCTTTCCTCCTGTTTTGAGGATGCTGCATTTTTGATGGCATATTTATCTGAATCATCTGAGACAATCAAACATTGCATAATGACACTAATAGTGATTCATTTGTTTAGTGAGTTTCTTCACAGTTCTGACTTTTATTTGCATGATGTCATTTCCTGTTTAAAGAAAGTATCTCCACAATGTTTGATCTCATTGATCAGTCTTAGAATGGAAGTTGTGTATAAATGCTTGTGTTAAGCCAAACTAAAGGTACACTTTGTAAACTCACTTGGGCTTTCACTTTAAAAAAAATAAAATCAAGTTCAAATGAATTTCAAATTTGACCGTATCTATTTTGGATCATTAGCTTAATTTACTGATGGGTCAAGAGGACATTCAAAGTTTTTAGGGCACCCCCTGCTGGATCAGATGCTAAACAACAAAATTAAAAGCTGTATAATGTGCACATAAATATTTGTAAGGGCAAATTATAGTTTGAATTTTTCACGTATGTTTAAATATAGGTTAAACAGACAGCCCTAAAACACTCACAAAAACACTTACACCACGTGACCTCCACTTACACCGTGTGTCAAACACAAGGCCTGCAAGTCAAATCAAACCTGCTGCCTTGTCATTAGGTTGCACACATCTTTTCACACATCCAGAATTCCCACCTGATCTGTAGTATAGCCACCTCAACCATCCAGCACACATCTCACTCTGTCCATCTCACTCTGGTTCTGTAAACAGCTGTGTACATGTGTATTCTGGTTAAACACTGAGTAATACACGTCAAACACTGTTTAATTTACATTAAACACTTCACAATGCACAACACTGTGTAATGCATGTCAAACACTGTAATGTCTGTTAAACACTGAGTAATATACAATAAAAAAATTACATTAAACACTGCATAATGTATGAAAAATAATGTACAGCATCATGTACAGTAAACACTGCACAGTATACTGTAACACTACACAATGTATGATTAAAACACTGCAATGTTAAACACTACAGCGTACAGTAAACACTAATGAACAATGCTGCACAATGCACATAAATACTGCATAATGTACAGTAAACACTGTGCAGCATACAGTAAACACTGCACAATGTACAATAAAAAACTGCGTAATACACACACTGCAGTGTGCAGTATGTCAGTCATCTAGAACTCCAAAACTCAGAGAAGCAGCATTTCTACCTTTTTATGTTTAAGGAGAATTAAAGTGTGTAAGATTACTGTAATTACCAGCTGTTCAGTCTGTTAAAAAAACAGTACATTTTCAGTATAATCCTTTTACAAAGCATATTTAATCACTTGTTAATCATCACTGTCATTCACTATTAGTACAGTATTCAATATAGTATTTGTTTAAATCACACTTCATTTTACTCTTTGAATCAAATTTAAATAATCTTTTTTTTTGTCTTTTGGCCAAATTAAACAAAAATCCGTGGCATCCCTAAATAAATCGAGTAAACTGAAATTGACTTTATCCATGTTTTGAGAATTGTCTTTGAAGTCTTTAAATGAAGTCTGCCTCGCTCCGCTTGCACTTAAATTAAAATTTCCTGCTTCCTGTGGCTGGGTTTCAGCGCTTTAATCCAGTTTAATGGGTCATGGTAGAAGAATGGAATTTTTTTTATTTTGTGCCATTGTTTCTACTCAGGACATCATGATTGTGTGCTCACTTCACCTGGTTTATGGTGGTAATTGCTGAATCTTAATTTACTGACCATCTTCCCTTTCTCACAGGGCTGACAGAAGCAGCAGCACACACTAATGTCTGGCCCAGTGACCAGCCGATCCCGGGTTTACCCAGATGTCAACACACAGAGACCTCGGGAGTACTGGGACTACGAGTCACATGTTGTGGAGTGGGGGTGAGCCTGCTGCTGTGTGACTGTGCTGATAAAGATATAGTAAAGTGTCTGAAACAATTGCTTGGGTGTTTATTCCTTCATTTGTTTAGTCTTGTTTGGAGCAAATTTAAGAAAGAGTCACCAAACTATTGCAAGGTCATTTACTCTGTATTATGACTAGATATCTGTAGAAACTGTTAATCCTTCGAGTGCAGGTTTGGAATTGTTTGTTTTTGTTAGATCTTGTGGAACTGTAACATTTGAAATTGGTTTGTGTTAAACCCACCACACTTTATGCATTTCGCCCAGGAGCTCTTCCCAATGAAAAATGTCAAATAAGCAAATCTACATGTGAATCAATATGGATTTACAGTTGTGTAGACATTTTACACACACTGATATTTACTGATATTTTAAAGTTAAATACAACTAAAATGAATGAATTTTTATTATTGTTGTTATTATTATTATTATTAGGTTCCTATTTTTACTGTGACTTTTCTACTTTTTCTGTCTTCTTCTGTTTAGCTGTCTGTGGCAGCCCATAGAACCATCTGATTAAAATTGTGAAATTTGGCACACTTGAGTATTTTGATCAAATGTGGGTCAAATATGAACCAAATTTGGAAGCACTTGTGTGTCCACAATTTAAAATCAGACATCCCTAGCTTCCCTGGGCCGAGACGAGTTCAATGCAGCCTATGATATACATTATGATGACTATTTTCTGCCAAACCTTTTTTCTCTACACCTTCTACAGATTTTATCAAAAGAATTTGAAAACTCCAAGCAGAGAGTGAGGTTGTATGTCAACAACAACATTGCACACTGCCCCTACACTTGTTAGGCAGCTGAAGGACCATGGGATGATGCCATGCTGCAGATTTGATGATAACATCACCACTGGTCAGAAGATGCAGTAACTGCTGAACATGGAGTATAGATGGAATACAATAAAATGCTTCCATCTAAGTGCCATTTTGGTACTCCTCCTCCAACTTTTGTCATCATTTGGCTCACATAATCTTCAGACATGTCCAAACAAAATTCATCAAAAGAATATTGATATTCTAAACCATCCTTCTGTAATGTGCTAGCATGTGCAAAAATCAGGATGTCTGGGTGTATCACAGCAGGCCATTATCGCAAATCCTGATAATCATCTTCAGGGGCACACCCAGAATATACCCAAAGAATTTTGAGATTGGTCACGAATTCATTTTTTTCTCCTTCATTTGAAGAATTTAAGTTAAATTCGCATTTTTACCCCTATAATTTCCTGGAGTATGGATTATGAAATTCAAGTGTACTTCCTGTCAGACCTGTCAGGATTTTGTCCAAAACTGTTTTTTTTCTTCTCCTACAAATTATGTCCATTTTGACTGGATGTCAGCAACAGCTTCGAGCACTGACCCAATGGCCAATGCAACAGATTTCTTGCCAGCACCACCTACTGGTCAAAAATTACAATGTAATGCTATAAATGCTTTCATTTAACAGTCTCGGTCTGAACTTCAAAGTAACAACAAACAGCAGGACAGGTCAGAGCCGTAGCAGCCACATGGCTCTGCTTCTCTCTGATTGTTTAGGCAACAAGTGTAGCACATCTGTGAATGTGCAGCTTAGCAAATGCTTTTCGGTTTCAATTTCAATTTTATTTTCATTTACTTTTAGCAAAACTGTTACAGCATTTTCTTTAATGCAGCTTCTTGTATTTGTTTTTAAAGGAACCAAGATGACTACCAGCTTGTTCGGAAATTGGGGCGTGGCAAATACAGTGAAGTTTTTGAAGCAATCAATATCACAAACAATGAGAAAGTAGTTGTTAAAATACTCAAAGTAAGTCCATTAGCCTGCACCTTATTAATTATGCATGTCTAATAGTTTGTTTAGCAGTGATTAATAAATAGATTTATTAAATAGTCGGACAGAATATTACTGATGGTTGAATGGGAAATGACAGGATGGATTGATGGATGGATGGACACAATGGTGTATGTACTATGCCATAAGAAGTCATTGAGAACTGCAGTTGGAGTTCATTTCAGTTTATTGGAGCACATTTTACCTGATCAGACTAGACCTCTTACATTACAGCCATCCCAACTCTCATTTTCCAGGTCACTGATGAGCATCTTTGCCAAATAAGCTTGTTTGTGTTGTGGGTTGTATCTTAAAGAAAGATTTGTAACTCAATCCTGTCGGCAGAAACCCAAATTAAGAGAGAGACTTTCTTTACCAGAGAATTCCTCTTTCTTCCTACAAAGGAACATGGCTCCAGATTCATTCGATAACATTTTGCGAGATGAGAGGTTTCTTTCATGCTAAGTGATAAATGCTTGTGAAGATTAACCACATCTCTATAAATGTAGCCAGGTTTTTATTTTGAGCTTCCCTTTACTGGAGACAGAATGGGACAAGTGCAACTCAATCGGTGCCTGGAATTGAAAATGTTTTTGGATTCAGGTTTTGTTTCTTTTTTTTCCCTTTCTGTCTACAGCCAGTAAAGAAGAAGAAAATAAAACGAGAAATAAAGATCTTGGAGAATCTGCGAGGTGGCCCAAACATCATCACACTTTTAGATATTGTCAAGGATCCAGTGGTTAGTATCACAGTAGATCAATAATACGCTGCAGTTAAAAGCTTTTATTTTGTATTAATGAATATTTGTAACAAAGTGATTATGGTGGGTCAGCAGTTATTGAATTAAAATAAAATTGTAGATTATAATAACCTACTTTGATTTTAAGTAGTTATTAACAAGCACTATATGATTATTTGGAAAAGAGAAGTGTTGGGATTTCAGTGTTTTTTTGTTGTTTTTTTTTGTAAGAATAATGGACTTGTTTCTCTCCGTTTTTCCCCAAGTCTCGAACACCTGCTCTGGTTTTTGAGCATGTAAACAACACAGACTTTAAGGTGAAACTTTTGTTCTTTCATATAAAACCTAGTTATAAATGGCATGCTCAGTAAGTAAGGAGATCCAAGCTTTTGCTTTATTTTTCCACAGCAATTGTATCAAACACTATCAGATTATGACATCCGATTCTACATGTATGAGATCTTAAAGGTAAGTTTTTATTCCTTAGTACACAATAAAAACAGTTAAGTTGGTAATTACCAACATCATTGCAGTTCTAGACGCATGCAGTATGAGCTTGTTGATGTCCCAGTGCAGGGAAAGATGTGATAATATTCAGGGCTTCTGTTTCCATATACCTTTTCAAGCATTTCAGATACTGGTTCACTTTATTTACTCTTTCAGATTCACGTAACTAGCAGACTAGCTTAATAACCAGTTTTATGTTTAGTCACTCAGTTGTATGGCTGAACATGGGACAGAGGACTGAGTTGTGCTCGTGGTGCTCTTACTTGATTTTGGAATTACTTATAAACAACCCATTTGAGTCAGGATATTTTTAAGGGTAATTTTGCCTAATATGGTTTAAATGCAATTCACCGGGTTAGGGTTAGTCTGTATTTGTCACAAATCATTACAACATAGCAAAATTAATTTCTTTGCATGTTTCAGCTTGTTAGAAACTTAAGGTCAGAGTGCAGGGCCCTGGAGTGGATGGGGTTAAAGGCCTTAAGGACCCAACAGTGGCCAGCTTTACTTTTTACTTTTCTCTAATTACATTTCATGGGCTTTACTGTTTTAAGTGGTGCAGAGTTTCAGGTTCAGAAAGTTGAATCTGCATCTTAATCACTCAGTGATACTTATTTTGCTGAGTATGTTCTTGAGCCTGGAAGGAAAATTAACATAAGAGGCATTTGTTCAAGTTAAGGACACTTTCTGTATTTCTTTGGGTTCCTGTTGTATATGTGAATAATCAGTAAAATAAGTGAATCCTTTCTTCTTAGGCCTTGGACTACTGCCACAGTATGGGAATCATGCACAGAGACGTCAAGCCCCACAATGTCATGATTGATCACGAGCACAGAAAGGTAGGGGTGTGTGTGTGTTGTCACACTCTGGACTCCCTCAGAGAATGGGGCAGTGTTGGTTTTCTTTTTGCCTCCAGTGAATGGAATAGAAGTGGTGTTCACAGCCACATCAGTGATGATAACTGCATGCAGTGCAAAGACTAATAAGATCTCTGAGGAGATTTCATATGACGCTGATTTCCATGTCCATCATGCCATGTTTCTGACACAGACCATTATGTGTTTGGTTTCTTAGCTTCGTCTGATAGACTGGGGCCTGGCTGAATTTTACCACCCAAGTCAGGAGTACAATGTCAGAGTGGCCTCTCGATACTTTAAAGGACCTGAACTACTTGTTGACTACCAGGTTAGTGTGTGATACAGCTGTCAGATTTTTTTAACAAAAGCATTTTACAAAGACAAAATTGGTATTTTATTATGCAAAAAGTGGAAGTAGTTATCTTTCCTGTTTTGAGGTACTGTATTTTCCAACATAAGATACAGTATCTCACAAAAGTGAGTACACCCTTCACGTTTTTGTAAATATTTTATTATATCTTTTCATGTGACAACCCTGAAGAAATGACACTCTGCTACAATATAAAGTAGTGAGTGTCCAGCCTGTATAACAGTGTAAATTTGCTGTCCCCTCAAAATAACTCAACACACAGCCATTAATGTCTAAACTGTTGGCAACAAAAGTACACCCCTAAGTGGAAATGTCCAAATTGGGCCCAAAGTGTCAATATTTTGTGTGGCCACCATTATTTTCCAGCACTGCCTTAACCCTCTTGGGCATGGAGTTCACCAGAGCTTCACAGGTTGCCACTGGAGTCCTCTTCCACTCCTCCATGATGACATCACAGAGCTGGTGGATGTTAGAGACCTTGTGCTCTCCCACCTTAGGGTTTAGGTCTGGAGACATGTTTGGCCAGTCCATCACCTTTACCCTCAGCTTCTTTAGCAAGGCAGTGGTGGTCTTGGAGGTGTGTTTGGGGTCGTTATCATGTTGGAATACTGCCCTGCGGCCCAGTCTCCGAAGGGAGGGGATCATGCTCTGCTTCAGTATGTCACAGTACATGTTGGCATTCATGGTTCCCTCAGTGAACTGTAGCTCCCCAGTGCCGGCAGCACTCATGCAGGCCCAGACCATGACACTCCCACCACCATGCTTGACTGTAGGCAAGACACACTTGTCTTTGTACTCCTCACCTGGTTGCCGCCACACACGCTTGAACCATCTGAACCAAATAAGTTTATCCTGGTCTTATCGGACCACAGGGCATGGTTCTGGCCATGTCCTTAGTCTGCTTATCTTCAGCAAACTGTATGCAGGCTTTCTTGTGCATCATCTTTAGTAGAGGCTTCCTTCTGGGACGACAGCCATGCAGACCAATTTGATGCAGTGTGCGGCGTCTGGTCTGAGCACTGACCGGCTGACCCCCCACCCCTTCAACCTCTGCAGCAATGCTGGCAGCACTCATACGTCTATTTCCCAAAGACAACCTCCGGATATGACGCTGAGCACGTGCACTCAAAGTTGAGTGCACGTGCTCAGCATTGACCTCAGAAGTTGAGTGCACGTGCCTGTTCTGAGTGGAACCTGTCCTGTAAAACCGCTGTATGGTCTTGCCCACTGTGCTGCAGCTCAGTTTCAGGGTCTTGGCAATCTTCTTATAGCCTAGGCCAGGGTTCCTCAAATCTTTCCCTGGAGGGCCAATCCACTGCAGACTTTAGCTCCAACCCTGATCAAACTCCTCTACCTGTGATTTTCTAATGATCTTGAAGATACTGATTAGCATGCTCAGGTGTGTTTGATTAAGGTTAGAGCTAAACTCTGCAGGAAAGTGGATCTTGTGGGCCAGATTTGAGGATCCTTGGCCTAGGCCATCTTTATGTGGAGCAACAATTCTTTTTTTCAGATCCTCAGAGAGTTCTTTGCCATGAGGTACCATGTTGAACTTCCAGTGACCAGTATGAGAAGGTGTGAGAGCGATAACACCAAATTTAACACACCTGCTCCCCATTCACACCTGAGACCTTGTAACACTAACGAGTCACATGACACCGGGGAGGGTAAATGGCTAATTGGGCCCAATTTGGACATTTCCACTTCGGGGTGGAGTCACTTTTGTTGCCAACGGTTTAGACATTAATGGCTGTGTGTTGAGTTATTTTGAGGGGACAGCAAATTTACACTGTTATACAGGCTGGACACTCACTACTGTACATTGGAGCAGAGGGTCATTTCTTCAGTGTTGTCACATGAAAAGATATAATAAAATATTTACAAAAATGTGAGGGGTGTACTCACTTTTGTGAGATACTGTATACACTACTCACAAAAAGTTAAGGATATTTGGCTTTCGGGTGAAATTTCAGGGTGCACCTAAAATGCTAAAATTCTCTATACTTTTGAATGCACATGTCCAACTGTTCAGTGTTTCAGTACTTTTTGCAGAACTTGCTGTTCTCTAACAAGGTGCTTAACGGCAAAATTCACAACTGGTGTTTGATCCATGAATCCACCAATAAATTTTCTGATTCAATTAGAATTGGTATTTAAACAGTCCTCTTCATCATGCTGTTCACATTTTGACATCATGAGACCAAGACCACACCTAACAACTGATCAACAGTACCTCGCCATTGTGAGGCTTCAAACAGGATGTTCTCAGAGGGAAGTGTCCACTGAGCTTAGAGTGTCACAGAGTGTCATCAGCAGGTTGGGACAGAGAGACTGGAAGAGTCACAGAAAGGCATAGAAGTGGACATCCTTCGGCCACATCCCACGTTGATGACCGCTTCATTGTGAACAGTGCCCTGCGGAACCGGATGATGAATGCCACTCAACTCCAGGCACATTTAAGGGAGGTGAGAGGAACCCAAGTGTCACGTCAGACCATTCGAAACCGTTTACATCAGGGTGGTCTGCGTGCTAGACGACCTGCAAGCGTACCTGACCACACCACCAGGCACAGGCGTCGGGCCAGGGAGCATTTACGCTGGACGAGGGACCGGTGAGCCTCAGTGCTGTTCTCTGATGAAAGTCGATTCATGTTGAGCAGAAATGATGGCCGTCAACGATGTTGGAGACGTCAAGGAGAGCGCTATGCTTCAGCCACTGTTGTGGTGGTGTTACAGTCTGGGCAGGTGTGTCCACTCAATACAAAACTGCCCTACATCTTGTGAATGGTACAGTGACAAGCCAATACTACCTGAATAACATCATTAATCCAGTCATTGTGCCCCTGCATGAACAACACAGACCTAATTTCATCTTCATGGACGACAATGCTCCAGCTCATCGAGGTCGCATCATTAGGGAACGGCTGCTGGAGGCTGGGGTACCTCAAATGGAGTGACCTGCACTTTCTCCAGACCTGAATCCCATAGAAAACCTGTGGGATCAGCCGAGTCGCCGTGTAGAGGCTCATAACCCTGCACCCCAGAACCTCAATGACCTGAGGGCCGCCCTTCAAGAAGAGTGGAATGCCATGCCTCAGCAGACAATAAGTCGACTCGTGAACAGCATGAGACGTCGTTGTCAAGCTGTAATTGATGGTCAAGGTCACATGACAGATTATTGAGACATTGAGATTTTTTGTTGTGGTATACCCACCACTGTTGTTGGATTTTGTTTCAATAAATTGTTTGAGATGAGGAAATCACCATTGCAGCTTCTACTTAAATGCCCTACTTTCATGATATAATATCACTGTAGTGTGAACTTTTTACATTTTCCATAAATTTCACCCAAAAGCCAAATATACTTAACTTTTTGTGAGTAGTATATACACTATATTGCCAAAAGTATTCGCTCACCCATCCAAATAATCAGAATCAGGTGTTCCAATCACTTCCATGGCCACAGGTGTATAAAATCAAGCACCTAGGCATGCAGACTGTTTTTACAAACATTTGTGAAAGAATGGGTCGCTCTCAGAAGCTCAGTGAATTCCAGTGTGGAACTGTGATAGGATGCCACCTGTGTAACAAATCCAGTCGTGAAATTTCCTCGCTCCTAAATATTCCACAGTCAACTGTCAGCTGTATTATAAGAACGTGGAAGTGTTTGGGAACGACAGCAACTCAGCCACGAAGTGGTAGGCCACGTAAACTGACGGAGCGGGGTCAGCGGATGCTGAGGCGCATAGTGCGAAGAGGTCGCCAACTTTCTGCAGAGTCAATCGCTACAGACCTCCAAACTTCATGTGGCCTTCAGATGAGCTCAAGAACAGCGCGCAGAGAGCTTCATGGAATGGGTTTCCATGGCCGAGCAGCTGCATCCAAGCCATACATCACCAAGTGCAATGCAAAGCGTCGGATGCAGTGGTGTAAAGCACGCCGCCACTGGACTCTAGAGCAGTGGAGACGCGTTCTCTGGAGTGACCAATCGCGCTTCTCCATCTGGCAATCTGATGGACGAGTCTGGGTTTGGCGGTTTCCAGGAGAACGGTACTTGTCTGACTGCATTGTGCCAAGTGTAAAGTTTGGTGGAGGGGGGGATTATGGTGTGGGGTTGTTTTTCAGGAGCTGGGCTTGGCCCCTTAGTTCCAGTGAAAGGAACTCTGAATGCTTCAGCATACCAAGACATTTTGGACAATTCCATGCTCCCAACTTTGTGGGAACAGTTTGGAGCTGGCCCCTTCCTCTTCCAACATGACTGTGCACCAGTGACCAAAGCAAGGTCCATAAAGACATGGATGACAGAGTCTGGTGTGGATGAACTTGACTGGCCTGCACAGAGTCCTGACCTCAACCCGATAGAACACCTTTGGGATGAATTAGAGCGGAGACTGAGAGCCAGGCCTTCTCGTCCAACATCAGTGTGTGACCTCACAAATGCACTTCTGGAAGAATGGTCAAAAATTCCCATAAACACACTCCTAAACCTTGTGGACAGCCTTCCCAGAAGAGTTGAAGCTGTTATAGCTGCAAAGGGTGGACCGACGTCATATTGAACCCTATGGATTAGGAATGGGATGTCACTTAAGTTCATATGCGAGTCAAGGCAGGTGAGCGAATACTTTTGGCAGTATAGTGTGTGTATATGTATTTACTCACAGTTGTGTTTACTTGTTGCTGATCTATAGTCAGGTTTTTATGATGCAAATATCTTCTATTTTGTACTAATCTTCATACAGTGGGTTCAGAATATATTCAGACGAGGTCACAATGTTATTTTATGTCTCAGAATACTGAGGTGGTACCTACCTGAATATCTACAATTGTAGGTTTAAACAAAATATGTGGTTGTAGAAGAGGATTGCAACATTAACAATTATTAACATAAAAATCAAAAACAGTAAAATCTAGATTATTCTTTCTTAAAACCTACCCATGCTCTCCTCTTTTACTGAGATATTAGTCTCTGTTCCTCCTCTGGAACTTTGCCACACCTTGATCTTTAAATGATTACTTATATTTTAACTAAATTCAATCCATAATATGTTTAACAGCACCTCCACATTTCTTTCAATACTAGGAAAGAGCCAAGCGGTTTTCTCACTCATAGTCAAAGATGAAAGTTAGGGTCAGCAATCAGCTTTGTTTTCACCCATATCTGAAGGATTTTTCCAATTGTTACAGACATTATTCAAGATTCAGTATTTTATTTGTTACATGCCCCGATACAGTACATACAGTATGCAACTTTCAGTAAAATGAAAAAAAAAACTTCTTCTATTGTTATTATTATTATTTATTAACAATCAAAAACTGAAATTGCTAATTTACATTACAATTCAGCATATTAAATAACATTTTATTGTCATCTGATCCTTGTTTTGGTTTATTTTACTGAAATATGTGTAGCTTTAATGACGTATGTGCACGTATTAACACTGAATATTTACTCTGTTCTTGTGATTGTCAGATGTATGACTACAGTTTAGACATGTGGAGCTTAGGCTGCATGTTGGCCAGTATGATTTTCAGGAAAGAGCCGTTCTTCCATGGACATGACAACTACGACCAGGTGAGTGGCACACATGTAGTTTAAAAGCACACACTGACTCATGTACTTGTTTTTTTTATTGAGCTTTATTTACGTCAATTTCCAAAAATTGTCACGGAAACATATTTTTATTTAATTCTTATGCTAAGTTCATTCATTGAGAGTCAAGAAGACCAGATACTGTTAAATAGCCTATAGAATGATGTTCTTATTGTGGACTGATGGTCTTTGCATCAAGGCTCTTTCAGTGTTTAAATGAGTACTGTCTTTACAGCTTGTACGAATTGCCAAAGTTCTGGGCACAGAAGACCTGTATGACTATATTGACAAATACAACATAGAACTTGATCCAAGGTTCAATGACATCTTGGGCAGGTGAGACCTCAACATTTGTTTTATAACGTTTATTTTATCCTTTTCCCTCTCCTAGCTCCATCATCATGTATTAAACTATCTACGATACAATATGTACAAGAGCTTGATTTTGTTCTATGCTCCCTTTCCCCCAGACATTCCAGGAAGAGGTGGGAGAGGTTTGTGCACAGTGAGAACCAGCACCTGGTCAGTACTGAAGCCCTGGACTTTCTGGACAAGCTTCTGCGCTATGACCATCAAGCACGCCTCACAGCCCGGGAGGCCATGGAGCACCCATACTTCTGTGAGTCCCACTTTCACTAGGCATTCAGATACATCATGTCAATTTGTGGTCCTCATGATATTGCAGCCCAAACCATCAGTGATCCGCCCTCATGCTTCACTCTGGGTCTGGGCAGCAGTCAGGTCTTTGGGCTTCTCCACACTATAACTCTCCCAGAGAACTGGGAAAGACAGTGAAGGTGGACTCATCAGAGAACTATATATATTTCAGATTGTTCACAGCCCAAGATTTGCACTGCTGTCACCAAAGATTGGACCTGATGTTTGGCATTAAGTGACCGAAGGTTTAGCAATAGCAGCCTCACCGTGAATATTGACCCTGTGCAGCTTCTAGTGAACAGTTTTGGTGGAAACAAGAGAATCGAGGCATGTATTGAATTCTGCAGTGAGCTGGATAGCTGTAGTTTTACATTTTTTGGATACAATATCTCTTTTAGATGGCTTCCTCTTACATGGACAGTTACTCCTGTTGGATGTTTGTCACAAAATTAAAATAATCCCTTACATATTCAGGTGTAAGTTCACAGCATTATTTGAGAAAATTTCAATTAGATACTTGCAGTAATATTTATATAAGCTTATGTTCATGGAGAGTTAAAGCTTATTGTACCTTTGTACAGCAATAAGTGGTGGACTAAGTTAAATTCTCACCTTGTATGTTTGTTTCAGGTGCAGTGTGTTTGCTGCTAAACAGTATTCTGTCTCCTTTCACAGATCCCATAGTAAAAGATCAGGCAAGGATGGGCTCTACATCTGGGCTTTCCACTGGCTCCACTCCTGTCAGCACCTCCAGCATGATGACTGGTAAAACTTTCCCAGAGCTCTTTTGAATTGAATCCATTTTCAGATTAACTCAGCTAGGTAATCAGCTTTGCAAGGTTGGTTGGACTGATCTGCTGTTCTTGAACAGTCTTCTTGAACCTTTGTCCTATTCTCTTGTAGGAGGTATCACATCCATGTCCTCGTCCCAGCCCATGGCCAACATGTCTGCATCTCCTGTCATGCCCTCACCCAGCACTCTGGCCGTACAAGTCCCTGCTGCTGCTGGTGCACAACCCTGATGAGGACTAACTCACTCAACTCTCTGTTTCCAGCCCTCATTTTTATAGCAGAGACAAATGGATTTGTCTTCTTTTTTCTTTGTTTGTTTCTATTCTGTAATTATATATTGATATCCGGACACATATCAGACTGTGTCCGGCTGAAAATGTAGCTGCTGTATTTTATGATGGTGTCTAGAGAAGCAACCATACTGTAGAAATTAAGAAAAAAGGATAATAAAATGTATTTTATATGTCCCTAATGTTTGTTGCTTTTATTTGATTTTGAAAAAATCAGCGTGCTATCGCAGTTTACATTGCAGTGTACTTACAGTGAATAAAAAAAGTC
Organism: Hemibagrus wyckioides; assembly: GCF_019097595.1. Lineage (NCBI taxonomy): Eukaryota > Metazoa > Chordata > Actinopteri > Siluriformes > Bagridae > Hemibagrus > Hemibagrus wyckioides. The sequence continues at coordinate 1,591,764 of NC_080733.1, read as the reverse complement.
TACACACCCATGTTAAAATGGCAGGTTTTTGTTGTGGGAAAAAATGAAACCAAGATCAGTTATGTCAGAACTTTTTCCACCTGTATTGTAAAATTGCGGCTTTGTGAAATAACCCAGTTGCATAAATGCACACACTCCTGAAATAATACCTAGTTGAAGCACCTTCAGATTTTATCACAGCATACAGTCTTTGTGGGTCAGTCAGTATGGCACAGCCATTCTGCCTCGCAAAAGCATATTACCTCGGTCACAGCTCTCCTGTGTACAGCCCTCTTTGGGTCACCCTGCAGGTTTTTGTTTGGATTTAGATCTGGACTCTGCCTGGGCCATTCCAAAACCTTGATCTTGTTTTTTGTGAAGCCATTCCTTTGTTGATTTCTGGGTTTGCTTCAGGTTGTTGGTGAAATTCCTCTTATCTTAAGTGTTTCAGCCAGAAGCCTTAAGGTTTTGTGCCAAAACCGACAGGTATTTGGAGCGATTCAGTATTCCCTCACCCTGACTAAAGCCACTTCCATGCTTCACTCATGCTGTTCTTTTGCTGATGTACTGTGTGGGTTTTTTTGTACCAAACATATCTTTTGTTATTATGGCCCAAAAGTTCAACTTAGTTTTCATCACACAACACGCTATTCCACATGGTTTTGGGAAATTGGATGTTTTTTGGGTTTTTTTTTTTGCATACTTAATGAGTTATGTGTAGGGAGCAACCAGTACTTGCCAAAAATTGCTGAAATTCTTTTAATTTTGCGGTCCTCCTGACCAGTCTTCTCCTGGACTTCTCATCAGTTTTAGTAATCTTAGTAATGTCACACTCGTGTCATATTTTCTCCATGTGTTGATTATTGTCTTTACTGTTCCTTGATATATTCGTTGTCTGGGATTTTTCTTTTTTTTTTTTATAAGCCTCTCCTATTTTCCTCTCCTATCCTGTTATTTTTCAACAATGAGCTCTTGTACCTGCTGCTTTGTAAGCTCTTTGTGACTTTTCCAGTCGGATGTCACCGAGAAAGTGCTGGAGAAATCCCACAGGAACAGCTGTACTGTACTTGGGGTTAATCAGTCACTTTAACTGATAGAAATTGATGGGTAAATACTCATTAGTAATTAACATGAGTTTGGCTAATTCTGAACACTGACACTTACGCAACAAGGTTATTGTAAATTTGTTATTTTAATTTCTTTCCCTAAATGCTTATTGTCTTTCAATTTAATCTACAGGTTGCAATTTCATAATAAAGGTGGAAAATGCTCAGATACAGTTTATCTTGCTTTCATTTTTTTACACATCATAAGCCTGCCATTTTCAGGAGTGTGCAGACTTTTTCTGCCTGACCAAAAAAAAAATCACACTCATTTTTTTATTGGACCACTTTTTGCTTTAATTTTGACACATATTCTACATGGTCGGGTTTTGTTTAGACACAACATTTATTTTCGTCCAGAGTTGTATTAATTTCTCACCGAGATCTTGATGATGGGAGAGCTGGGTGGCTGCACAGTCTTCTCCAGCACATCCCAAAGATTCTCAGTGAGGTTAAGGTCTGGACTCTGTGCTGGCCAACTAATGTGTGAAAATGATGTCTCATGCTATCTGAAACCCTATTCCACAACTTGAGCTCGATGAATCCTGGTGTTGTCATCTCATGCCATCAGGGAAGAAAAAATCCATTGATAGAAAAACCTGGTCATTTAGTGTATTCAGGTCATCAGCTGGCCTCATTTTTTGGTACATAACATTGCTGAACTTGAGAAACTAAAGCAGCCCCAGATCATCACACTGCCCCACAGGCTTGTACTACATCATGGGTGCATCACTTTATCCAACTCTCTTCTTACCCTGATGCACCCATCCCTTTTGAACAGGGTAAATCTGGACTCATCAGACCACATGACCTTTTTCCATTGCTCCAGAGTCCAATCTTTCTGTTCTCTAGCAAAACGAAGCCTCGTTGTTAAGTCGCCCGAGATACAGGCCCCGGAGTCTCAGCTTTAATAGCGACCCCTGGTATAACCAGCCCCATTCCCTTTCAGTGGGTCCCCTGGTATAACCACGTGTTATTTCATTTATTCTTTAAATTAGAGACAAAGAGTCTTTATTGTCATTGTAATGATACAACGAGATTTGGTCAGTAGGTCTTTTTTCCTTAATTTTTCTCTTTTTTCTTTCTTTCTTTTTTTTATTATTATTACTTTTTTTATTACAATTAACAAGGTTTTTTTCAAACCACATTTCTTCCTGGAAGATGATGGTTCAGCATGATCCTTCCAGGTTTTAGTAATATGGTAGACAGTCCTGAACCCAATTTTACAAGTTTCAGCTATCTCCCAAGTTGATTCTTTGCTTGATACAGGCAAATTATTTTACCCTTCTGAATCAGAGTAACATCTTTTCCATGAGCACAGGACATGTCTTCATGGTTGTTTATGAAATGAGAAGTGACTATATATTAGTTAGGGTTAAATATAATTAACTTGTTGCCAGCTGATGCATATTAATCACTGCAGTAGTTGTCCAATGGAAAGCTCTTCTCTATTCCCTTAATTAAATCCAGGTGTTGATTTTTTTCAATGCGCTATACGCTAAACTGACTTGGACTAAGACTAGGACTAGGAACGGGAATGTAGCTGTACACTATGACTCTAAAACTGTAAAAAATTTAACACCTGTAGAAAGATATTTTGAGGCCATTCTAAAATCTACTGCAACATACATTGCTCTGTGATGAATTATTTACATATCCCAGCTCTCACCACCAAATTGTGATCAAATAAGATGGTGATCAGGAACTGTGAACTAGCTGACAGTTGGGGGTCGACTCCAGGGATTTCAATGCTTTGTTTAAGAGTATCACCTCTAGGCTTTTATTTTGTCACACCTTCAAGGCCTGCCCACTCAAGGCCAACAGCAAAGTATGTGCCTTCTCACTGGACTTGATGACTACAGTGCCACTGCAATGTGTTCTGATCTCCAATAAAACATTCCTGCTGAACACGACTTCTGAGTCATCCGGTCTGCTTCTGTGAATTCACAACACACCTAAGTTAAGTGTTTAATGAGTGCTTTAACATATATAATCTGCCGTTCTTTTTGTACCTGAACACAATTCAAGTGCTTGTTATGAACTATTTCCCTCCACTGCTACACTCATCATGAGTCATGACTCAGACTTGGGCTCAGCATCCAAATCTCAGTGGGATTTAATTAACGGTTCAATAATAAGGTCTGCTTTAAAAAATATCTTAAGCCAGATCAAATGGGATGGGATTGACGTCATCTGGAAGCCACTGCGTCTTTGCTGCTTCTACGTCATAAGTGATTTACAGTTAAGTCCTGAATGAAGCCTCTGTCTTAAAGACTACAAAGTAATAAAAGCTTACAGTTACAGCCTCTGCAGAGACAACAGACACCATACTGAAGTTTTGGGGGGAACTGAAATGTGAAATCCATAAAACAGAATGAACACAGATGAAGGAACTCTGAACAGATGTAGTGTAATTGTTATTAGGCGTTATCACTTAAATTTGTTTTGTTTTTTTTATAAAAAAAAACTGACGGACTTGACAGCTGTGAAAGAGCCACTTTACAGAATAAGGTGAGAAAAGACTCACCAAACCGTTCTGAGTCAGAGCCTCACGCCTCCAGTGTCCTGTGGAGTTTGCATGTTCTCCCCGTGCTTGGTGGGTTTCCTCTGGGTGCTCCGGTTTCCTCTCACATTCCAAAGACAAGCTTCTAGGCTGACTGGAGTCTCTAAATTGCCCATAGTGTGTGAATGAGTGTGTGTGTGTGCCCTGTGATGGGTTGCCACTCCATCCAGGGTGTATCCTGCCTAGATGCCCGATGACGCCTGCGATAGGCACAGGCTCCCCGTGACCCGAGGATAGATCGGATAAGCGGTACAGACAATGAAATGAAAAAAAAAAGATTTCATGCACGAGCTCGTGGCGCCATGTAGCGGCTGTGTGCGGGACAACCCGAGAGTCTCAGCTACTTACACAGCAACCACATTTCCCACATTTTCACCTAAGTATTTTTCTTATTTTATTTTAATCGTTGTTTGTTTCTGAAAGATCAGTTTGAATTTTTGAAAATATCTCTTGTAGATCAAAAGTGATGAGCATTTGAAATAGGAAAAATGACCATTTTGGAGCATATGCCATTATGAAACGCGGAGTTCTCGGACCCGAGTCTGTAAAAACTGCTTTTACATTTCTACAACTTTTGATCTAGAAGATGTATTGCCTTCAGACTTTGCATATCCGCATATCCGGATTCAAACTTAATGTCGTTGTTAACATACAAGTGATTTTAAGTACAAAGACGGTACATGTATTATTTTTTATTTACACGAATGACCATCAACTCATCTAGACCATTTTCAACACGTAAAACATCACATCAACAATGAATGAAGTGTCTTGTAAAATAATGTAAATACTTTTTATAATGGGCATCACTAGGCCATTTTTGGGGGGCTTTAGCCCCACTAACATTTCTACTCAGCCCCCCTAAAAATTCTGCGATTCTCCATAAACTCTACACAAATTGGTGATCTCCTCAGTCCCCTTTAAATTTCATATGAAAATGGTGACTTCAGCTCCTCCCCGTTCTTCAATCCGCAGACGTTACAGAGCGAGGATCAGAGGACAAGTGTGTGTGTGTGTGTGTGTGTGTGTGTGTGAGAGATCAGGAAGACTCGTATTTGGCTTGTTCAGTACTCAAATGTTATACACATCTATGCAATACAGTGGAATGCTGCAGTAAGTTTCCCATCCTACCCTCTTAGTCAAACCTTTATTTTATTTATTTATTTTTTACTATTATACCCTCATTGGGGGCGGAGCCCCCCTTAAATGAAAATTCTAGAATAGCCCCTGCTTTTTATAGTTGTAATTTGTAATAAATCTGGTAATTAATGCACATTTTCAGTAAAACTATGTTGCAGTGCAGTTCCACATCAAGTAAATGATATAAATTGGCATTAACACTCAACACTCAGGTTGTCAGGTTTTGGCATTACAAAGACACTATTTAAGGTTTCTCTTCACAACTGTTGCAGATTTAATAAACATGTCTCTATATGATGTATAAACTTCCTGATATTTCCACATGCTCATTGAAAAAACCCTGGCTAACAGAATTCATACATTCTGGGATCATGAAGAAAATCTGGCTTTTACGTTTATTCACTGTAATCAACGTTTTGTCTTTAATTTGTTATAAAACATGATCTGGAAAATATTCACAGAGAACACGCGCACCTTCATTCCATTAAAAAAGGTACCATGTAATAGTGGTAAATAATTCCACTTTCCCTGAATGGATTTGTCTCCCACCGAGGCACAGGGTGAAAAGCTTGGGAAGCGTGGATTTAGATGGAAATGCGAGTGGCAAAGAGTTCGTTTATAAAAAGAATTTTTACATTAAAAGAAAGCTAATAATCTGTACTTTCACAATATATAAATGTTGGGCTCTGCCCCTTTAAGAATGCGATGCTTTAGAGCGTATATTATTCTGAATTATAAAAAGAAGAAAACGAGGCACAGCTCGAGTTTATGTAGCTTTAAACTTTAAGACTTTAAAACGACTTAATAACATCAATTGGGTCCGTGTACGTTGCGTTCATTCGATTTTTGATTCTAAATCAAAAAACAAAAATCGAATTACTATGCCATATTCGTTTTTTAAATTTAATATTGAACGCAGAAAAAATAGAAAACGCTGTTTTATTGATCCTGAACACACGTAAAAAAAGAGAGAAAATGGCTTGTTTTATCTGTTTGTTATTTTTCTCTATTCGTTTAATCATAAAAAAGTGTAGTAATCAAACTCTCATAACACCAAACATGATGAATGTCCTAAAGTTCAGCGAATTTCCATTATAACACCTAATCTAACCCGGAAGTGAAGCTAAGCCTAATTGTCAGTCTTTTCTTGGGTAAAAATGTCCACTCGAGTCATTTGCGCAAATGATTTCTAATATGATACAAACTGGAGCAACATTTTCAGAGATCTCAAACAGTCTAGTTCAACATGGTGCTGGTCGGGGTTGTTCTGCAATGAGCATCCGAAGATTTTTTGCACAGCACAACATTGTGAGAAGGAGGACATGTACCGGACTCCCATTTAGAACTGGGAATAGCTAATGCCATAAGTGAGGTAAGGACCTACTTCATTGTTTTAGTAGCTAATTACGGTACTGCAGCGGACTGTGGCGGCGGACATATTTCTCATTAAACATATTTTTTCGTGTCCTAATAGACAGGACCAACATTTGGCAGAAAACTCATGACAGGATACCTGTCAGCAAAAGGGATATGAGCGGGTGAGGGCAGAGTGGGCAGACTATTGAGGACCATCCAACAACCATACCATGAAGCGTGATGTCAGGTGTGTGTGTGTTTAATAAATAGACCCTTACTTAACTGTGTGTTCAGGGTGCACGTAACCTGAATCCAGTTCTTTATACCGCGGAATACATGGGCCATAAATTGCACATTGACCAGAATGAAAAACTGGCAATGTTTGGAGCAACACATGTCCTGGCGATTGATGGATTTAGCAGCAAAATAGTTTATTTTTCATTTATGCCGATAAAGAACAATCTTTTAATTTATGAGGACGTTTACAGTTGAGTAATTGTAATGAAATTGCATTTTAGTAGTATTTATTATTATTCCCAGATCTGCCGTTAACTATGGGGTGTGGGACCAAATTAGAGTGGATCATGGAAAGGAATTTTACTTATCCTTATTCATTCAAGAAATGATTGAAGGTTACCGTAACAGACGAGAGAGACTACCCTACATGCAAACACAATCAGCTAAGGTATGAACTCGATTGCATTATATAGACAAATTGTGTAAAGACTTTTTTGCCAATACTGAAGAAAATCACAGCCCCTGGTGCATACAACACAGTTGTACAGTTGTGGTTCTAAGTTTACATACACCAGAATGTTAATAGTTTCTTAAAATATAGGAGAGAATTTTTTTTGTACTGCCTTGAAAAAGCTATTTCACAATGTTCTTCTGTTTTCACAATCACAGAACCACACAGTTGAAAGGATGTGGCCAGAGATTAAAAATAGGGTTAATTATCCACTCAAGACAGCACTTCTGGAGCTAGTGCACCAGGAATTGTTGCACTGTAAACCCGGCTAAGTTGATTGTACTTAAACCATTTGAGGCAAATGATTGCCTCAAATGGTTTAAGTAATCGACAGTAGAAAAAATTAATTTGTTTAAGTAGAGTCAACTTAAATGCAAAATAGTCAGAACTTAATATTTGAAGTCAAATATACTTAAAACCATATTTGTACTAAAATAAGTGGGATAGAAAAATTCCACTTCAGTTAGTTTTTTTTTGTGAATGACCACACAATGCAGTACATTTTTATTTTTTATTTTATTGAAACATATTACAAAGCAACAACAAACAAATAAGCTTTAAATAGCTTTAAATGACAAGAACAGTTATATGACCAAAATGCCTTTTTACCAGCAGGTAATTGATTGTGACAGAAAATGTCTGCAGCAAAATATAAGAATAGACTGTAGTTGTTATATTTTGCTGCAGACATTTTGTCTTACAATCACTTTGAAACACCCTAAAGCAGAAAGGTTTCTTTGTTTTAGCAAATGGAACGTGTGTATTGTTATGAAACAAATTCCTCGTATAACAACATAGTTTTCTAAAAGTTTGCTTAGTGAATAAATTTCAAGTTTGGAAAACAAAAATACATTTTAACAACACTTACTGTACCATGTAGCAGCATATAAGTGCATACAAAAGGAGAAAAGGTATGATTATTTATACCTCTCAGTGCAGTCTAATTGTGCCACACAACAAAGCAGGCACTGTTAGTACACTGGTAAAAATGTAAATTTTATGTAAATTTAACAAGAAAACCTTTGTGTACATAAAAATATGAGTTCAGTCAACATTCTTTACTTAAAAAAATATCTAACATCAATAGAATTTACTGAGTAAATTCAAGTTGTGTCAACTTAACATTTAAGCTGTTTTACATTTTAAAAAAGATAATTTATTGAGTTGAACCAACATAAAAATTTAATTTATTTTGGATCTAGAGCTATTGAATAAAACTGGTCTGCCTACTGGTCTGCCCTGCTCCAGAACATTCAGTGTCTTAAAATAAACACAAAACATAAAATTAGCACAAAATAAAACATTTTACTTTATTTTTAGATAGAGCTTGCAATACTCTTGTATACAAATGAATTGAGCACAGCTTAATAATAAAATAATATAACCTCATTCACTAAAGGTTTTTCAGAACATTACAAAACTGAAGCATTTTTTTCTTGACAGTTTGCAATACTCTGGAAAATTAAACAGCCTGAAAACCAAAAATCATAACTATAATACTGCTGAAAAAAGTGACAAAGTTGACAAAAGGAAGTTCACAAGTCACTTCCTTGATTTTTTTCAACCTTTGCAACTCTTCATGAAAGATTAATATTTCTCCAACATTTACTACTGGAACATGCAACAAACTTCACAATTTTCACAATATTGAGTGCAGACTAACAACATAGAACCATGTCTTTTGACAACATATTTTGAGTTGTAGTAGTTGTAATAGTCAAAACAACAACAGTGAAATCTTTTATTTCAACAAAGAAGCTTGTTCTACAGAGAATGAATCTTTGGAGAAAGCTTACCACTGTCTAGCTCCAGTAGAATCTTTTGAAAGAATTCAAATGTGTATCTTAGTTCTTTGGGGTAACTCAGATTAATAGCGTATATTAGGCCAAGTAGCAAAGCACAAGCCAACCCTGTCAGCACTTCTATGCCTTCCAGCACTATCCCATTCTGTAAAGGATCATCCATTGAGCCACCTTTCGTGATAATCCTCAGTGTGTGCTGTTCAAGTTCATCCAAGTCCACATGAGTATCCTTAAAGTAAAGCATAGCAAATGTGTATTTAATTGCAACATTACTTGGCATATTTCAGACTGTTTTATAGTGGGGAAAATATGCATTAAATAAATGCAAAAAATAATGCATTAAATTAAATAAATAACACAAAATGACACAGAATGTTTTGAGGTAACCCAACCAACATAACTTTAATAAATAAAATGAATGTTACAGTCTATTGTTTCAATACTTTCTAATTGGGTGAAATTGGTAGATTGCCAATGTTAAGTTGATTATTTAGGTCTGGATCTCAACTAGGTGGATCTCACTAAATCAAACAAACAGCATAGAGCATTCCATGTATTCTAGATACTTACTTGGTAATGCCTGATGAGATTATCAGTGTTTTCAGAGAGGTACACAATTAAACACCGAATCACAACATCTCTACGTTTTTCCACAGCACTGGTCTTCAAAGTACATGAAACAAAAAGCTGCTTTTCAGGGTGGATATACATAAAAGCATGCATATATAGAGACCTCCATGTTGTGTAACTGCTGATGGCAAATTAATTCAGAAGCAAATGTTTTTACAACTAATTGGAGAATTCTTGAATGGCCAAGTCACCTCATCTGAACCTGATTGAGCATGCCTTTTATATGGTGTAGAAAGCTTAAAGGCATACTCCACCCAAAAATGAAAATTGTCTCATCATTTACTCACCCTCATGCCATCCCAGATGCATATGACTTTCTTCAGATGTACACAAAGATTTTTTTAGAAATTGGTAATAAACGACGGTAATCCATATGACCCTAGTTGATGAATCAATGATATGCATATGTAAGAAAAGTACTAATATTTTAAACTAACCAACTGTCATACGTTTAACCAACTGGGTTCAGAGCATCATAAATTTAACAGCACGTTGTGAAGAGTGAAGCAAGCGTTTTCTGAAGCTCACACAAGAAGTGATGTAGAAGCATTGAGAACTGTCACTTCTTGCGTGAGTTTTACAATGCACTTACATTACGTTTCACAACGTGTTGATGTTTACGCCAAGTGTGAACTCACAAATGCATGTATAACAGTTGGCCAGAAGCATTGGTTTATAGTTTGAAATATTAGTATTTTCTGACACACATCTATCATTTCACTTCAGAAGACATTAATTCAAATACTGAGATGTATGGATTACCGTTGCATCTACTTTGAGGGTCCCCTCGACTTGCATTATATGGACTCACAGAGATGGATTATTTTTCTAAAAATCTGTTCTGTGTTCATCTGAAGAAAGTAAGTCATACATCTGGGACAGCATGTGAGTGAGTAAACAATGAGAGAATTTTTATTTTTAGGTTGGAGTATCACTTTAAGGGGACTTGACCCCCAAATAAGCAGTTGACTGAAGTTAGCTGCAGCACAGGCCTGGCAGAGCATCACCAGAGATGATACCTGGTGATATCTATGAGTTGCAGACTTTGAGCAGTCATTACATGCAAAGGATATGCAACAAAGTACTAAACATGACTAATTTACATACTGTTGCTGTGTCCTGAACATTATGATGCCCTGGAATGGATGGAAGTATGTATAACAACTGTTATAATTTCTACATGTTAAAACTGAAATTTATGAAAATACCCTTTAATAAAATCTAAGAATTTAACCACTTGAATTGTGAATTGTTTGATTACAAATCTAAAACTGTGGAGTACAGAGGAAAATTAAGAAAGAAATGGCTTTGTCCCAAACATTTTGGAGGGCACTAACATACATGTTCCAACAAACTAGTCACATACCTGGTTCAGCACATTCAAAATTTCACAAATTTGCTGTCCAGCATTTCCTCCCTTGGTGCGAAACAAAGACAGGAGTGCATCTGTGTATTTGTCCAGGTTTGCCATGAATGATGTTTCTAGCTCAACAGCTGTTAATCTTCTGAATTCTTCTTTGACCTTAAAAGACAATAACACAGTACTCAAAATTAGACAAATGTAGAGCAAAATTAAAACAAGGGAACCTCAATATAGATACCTGAGAGATGTCGAACAAGGCAGGCCATCTTTGCTGAATGTTCACTATAGAAGGACTGTTCTCCACTATCTCCTGGTGACGGTAGGAGAATGTTATGCCCATTTTCTGATTAATATTTTTCCAGTTATCCTTTATCTTGACCTCTTCAAGGAGTTCCACCCGTTCTTGTTCTAGATTTTGTACAGTTACTCCTGATGGATGTGGTGGGAGGTAGTTCAATTCGGCTTTCTGAGGTTTTTTTTACAGCAGCAGGTCTTTTATTTTTGCTTGAGTTCACAGCAACTTCTGGACAACCTAGACTTCTCAGTTTTGACCGATAGTCTTGTACTTCAATCTTGTTTGCCATCCATAGAATCCAGAGAATGACCCAGGCTCCTTCAAGCAAGGATGCTTTTGGATTAATGCCTCTGCAACTGTGCAAATTTGCTGGCTGGTTGGATATGCACAATACTGGAAAATCTTTTCTGCCAATTTTTCCAGAATATCGGACTTCACACATGGATTGTTCAAAAGAGTTCCACTGTTTTTGAATTCATCATTAGCAGACTTCAGAATCAGCTCAGTGTCATAGGCAAACTCTGGAATTTCAAACTGTGATGGCCATGGCTGTGATCTTTGTCCATAACTCTCTGGAGAGGAGAGCAATAGTGTGTCATCTGATGAGCCAAATGATAACGGAGCTGAAGAGGCAACTGAAGAGTCATCAGAGGTAGATGGGGCATCCGAGCTAGATAGGGCAGCACTCTCTAAAGTGTTGACTGTTGCTAAGTTTATAATCACTGGCTCAACTTGCACTACCTTGATAGTGTCTTTATCTTTAAGCTCAGATGTTGAAGTCAGAGAAAAGAACTCTCCAAAATCAGCATCTTTGTAATGAAGAGTAAAGTTCCCTTGTATCTGAAATGTCTCTCTAACTACTGACTCCAACTTCACACAGGTATCTGGAATTCCAGAGGGCAGGTGAAGTTTGTGAATGGAGTGTTGATCAGGAATCACCCGTAATAGTGCTGGTTCGCACATGTCCTGTTTGAAAATATAGAATCAATTAAAGGGATAGTTCACCCAAAAAAGAAAACTGTCATTGTTTACTAATGCCGTTCCAAATGGGGTTCAAAAGTTTCAAGCTCCAAATAGGACATAGTGATTAAACTCCAGTGGTTTAATCCAAGACTTCTGAAGTGATGACAACTTTGTATGATTGTACAGGCACCAAGTTAATTTGTTGTTCACATGAGTAAATTACACAATTTTCATTTTTGGGTCAACTGTCCTTTACTGTAAAACATTCAGACATGACATTGAATTAAACCATTTCGATTTCCGATTACCTAGAACTGTACAGAAATGAAGCGCTTCAAAGTCACCATACACTTTCCCTCAACAGTGTATGCAGCTAAAGGCACAACATCACTCAAGTCTTTCTGGAGAAGTACTTCAACATGCCCAAGTGCATCCAGTTCAAAAGACCTCAAGTGTTCATTGTACCAGGCTCTACGTGTTTTCACAATAAACCCAACAGTGTTTTTTACAACCATCATCTTGTGTATCTGCACAAAGTCAGGGAGTCCTGCAGTGGAAGCATGAGCCACAACCATGCCTATACAGTATTTTGTTCCATAACAAGATACAGAGTTTGCAAACACTACTGATGCTTCGCCTGGGAATTTTTTGCGAATTGCCTCCTGTAGTCATTACAAAGCAAATCCAAATGGACACTGGACACATGTGAAACAGAAAGAGCTGGTTTAAAATTCCCCAAATTATGAGAATGAAAAGCCATCAACAACTGGTGTTTCATGCCAAGAGATAGCAAGATGTTCCTAAAAGAATGGGTATGCTGCACAACACGTTTAAAAAAAATTGTGTTTTGCCTCAAATGCATGGTCCATATAGCCACCAGAGGACCAAATGCCTGTATCAATTCAGGATAGTGCTCCAGGAAATGATGCTTAGGGAGCAGTTTCTGCTGTGGAAATACACCCAAAAATCTGTGTCTGTGCTCAGATATTTTGGTGTCAAGGTAACCAATAGACTCCTGGGTATGGACTGGTGAAACTATCAGTTCCACAATTTCTTTAAGATCCATAAGAATTAACCATGCAGGTTCATCAACTGGAATTTTTGGGCCTATAAGTAATGGAAGAAATCTGAGCAGGGCCCAGTTTTCATGGGCATTTCCAATACTCTTTCGATTTCCAAAAGACAGAGGCAGTGACTTTGGACAGTTGGTTTTGTCTGTCCATTTAAATGGGAAATGTTGGATTGCAACATTTATCTCACTCACTGTCAAGTATTCCTTTTTGATGAAAACATCTAAGCATAAAGCCAGTTCTACAGGAATGATCCCTTCAAAAACATCATGCAGGAGATCTGGTGGAAATCCTGATAAAACATGGAAATATTCCAGTTTGTCAGTCAAGATGCATTGTCTTTTGACACCAAATGAATGGACAACACTTGGATCCTCTAATGTTAATTTAATATGATGAGTGTGTTGCTCAATCGTCCTTCTCTAAAATGCCCCTGAACGTACTTCTTTCAGCTGAAAATCTGAACACTGGCCAAGGCAAAACCTGCAGGGATATAGTCCAGAAAAATTTTCAACAAACCCACCAAGTGAATGGGCTGCTAAATTGTCTGCAACAATGCACATCACTGTACCTCTGACATTTTCACCAAGACTAGAAACAAAAACTCCTTCTCTCTCCAATACTCCAAGATCGTTCAAAAGGGGTTCTAGCACAACTGAATATCCATGCCATTTCACATCTTCTGCTTTGCACAGCACTGCCAAATAAATAGATGACAACTCAGATCGGAGTAGTGATTGTATATTTCCCAGCACCCAATAAACTGCAGTAATTTTATGCTTTTTTCGAGACGTTCCAAGTGGATTGCAAATCTCGAAGTCATCAATGTATAAAATCAGGGAAATCCTGAATTCACCTTTAGACAGAAAAGGGTTTTGCTGAAAATATAGCCCATCATAAAAATATCTGTATGTTGGGACATCCTGTTCAGAGAAGGCTTTCAAGTACCTTCTGAGAAATATCTGTGTCATTCATTAAACAAGACAACAACTTGAGAATAGGCACATACTAAACACTCTGTCTTTCCTTGGCATCAATAATATACTCAACAGGTTCCAGAATGTTGAAGTTCTCTTTATAATATTCTTTCCTCTTATACGAGGAACTAAATGGACCATCTAATCCAAATGACCTGCTTAACTGGCTTGACTTACAAAGTTCCCTTACCAAATCTGTGATTACTGAAGTGTCAAGAATACATTCATGTTTCTTTAGTGTTTGTTCAATAATACATCTAAATGCTCCAGCTGACCCTTCTGTTGAAATAAACTGTAAGTCTTCCACCAACTGGTCAATGCACTTGCCTGATACATGAAATAGGCTTTCCAACTTTAGCAGCACAGAACCAATTTTTTTTTTCAGAAGAATCTGGTAAAGGTTCATTTTCTGCACTCATTGGCAAACTGGTTTCTTCTTCTTTGCCTTCTTCTTCATGAGTTATGCTGCTGGAATGGCCACAGTCAGAATCTAAACTTCTATGCAGCACTACCGGTTTAAAATCAGTGACAGAATGAGGCATATGCTTTCTGCTTTTGTGAGCAGCAAATGTGCCATAAACATTTGTCCTGAAATCACACTGGTGAAAAACACAATCAACAGTTTCTTGTTTCTTTAAATGATGTCTAAGATGTGTGAAAAATTCTGCCTCTGTTGAAAATGTAATAGAGGCACTATGTTGACATGAGAAGGAAAGCTTCTCCCCTGGTGTCTGTACATCAGAGGGGACATGGTGCCTTTTCAAGTGAGAACGAAATAAGTTCAATGTTTTAAATGAACAGGGACAATCCGGAAAAATACATGGAAGTGATCAGTGTCGTCCAAGACAGTCATGTTGTAATCTATGTTTAAGTAAGTCTGCTTTTTTAGAAACGACTGTGCTACAAAATTTGCATGTCCATATCATTGTGCACTAGGAGAAGAAAAGATTAATTCATAGTTTTATATTTTGTATGAATTTTGTATGAATTGTCTCATTTAGCACAGACCTTTCAGTGAAAGCTTTTATATCTAAACTGACAATATGGTCTTTAAAGCAGATAAATCACCCTAAATGCACAAAAAGCCAATTTTCCAAAAACAATTAACAGTGTGAAATAAATAAATAAATAAATTACCTCCAATAATTTTATTCCATTTAACAGGATCCAGAGTGTTGCACTATAACTGTTTGCAATACTGCATAGAAATATGGATGGAGAGAAAAACAACAGTATTAAACAACATATAATAACTTATTAGGCTAGCCTTTAAATTTTTATTATACAGTCTATTATTTTTGGATCTGAGCAATGCTGCAAATGCATTAGTGCAAACTCGATAAATTTACCTTAGGCAATCTCCAAGCATACGTGCAAAAGCGATGCATGAACATATACAATACTTAGGAAATAAAGCATAAATACTCTGACCACTATGCATATAAGCACTCATCCATACACTCGCGTGCAAACTCGTTTCTTGATTCATGTGCACACACTTACACGTATAAACTCGATGTGTATTTACAAATTATTCATAAGTAACATGTTTTTAATTGTTTAAGCTTCATTTGTAGCAATTCAAAAATGCCCCCTTGACCACCAACTTTAATATTTTGAGTCGTTTAAATAAAGCTATGCTGACCTCTTTTCACCGTTTTCACAATGTTGCATTTCAGAAAGTGGCTCCAGTTTGAATGTTAAAATTTCAAAAATCTACTTTTTGCTTCGTTTATATATATATAAAGAAGTTAAGCTCAATTTTAACAAAATTGTAATGGTAGTTGACGTGACTTACATTTTCTCATTCACTTTATGCATACATTTAAGTTCACCTTGTAATTTATATTTTTATGTTGCACGCACTAATGTATGTTAAATAGAGCAAAAAATGTTATGAACTGTACGTTTTTTAGTTTAATCTATTTATCTTTATACATAAGGGTTGTTGAGCCAACAAATCGTTTTTTTCAGTGTATTAAGAACAACTGTGCAGTCATCACAAAAGTGTCTTACACTCCAAGCTCATTTTTCTGCTTTTGAATCTTGGATGATAACTGCCTTAAACCTTAAGTGGCACAGTATGTTACAACATTCAACATGAAACCATTTTGTTTACAGCAGGGGTTCCCAAACCAAGTCCTCAAGTCCCACTGCCCTGCTTGTTTTCCAACTAACCCTGCCCTGCACACTGCTGATTACCTGGATTGGGTGTGTTCAATCAGGCATGGTAGTTGGAAAACAAGCAGGACTTTGGGTCTTGAGGACCAGAGTTTGGGAACCCTTGGTTTACAGGAACTTTTCTGCTTTACCTGCTAAATACACAAACTGCAACTTTCTAAAATGTGTCCAATGTTAAACAATTTCAGTTCTAGTTAAACAAACATTTTTAACAATCACATATATTACAAGAAAAACAAATTACAAAATGAGCAACAGCAAGAATATTTGAAATTGTGCCATGATCATAAATGTGTCGTACACTGCAAGATCATTCTTCAGCTTTTGAACCTTTGGTGGTAGCTCACTTCGACCTACGTTTAGCATTACCTGCTGAATAAAGATAAAAGTGTTTTTCATGCACTTCGGGTACTCTAAGTGGAGTGCATAGGTAAAGCCAAACAAGAGGCACATAGCTTGAGGCAGGTTGCTGAGTGCATCCATTACAAGGCTGCCCTCTAAGATAATTCCCACTCTTGAGGGGTTCAGTTGTGGTGATGCTGGGCTTGTGGCTCTGTTGTCCTCATAGCAGAGAATTCCCACTGGAATGTCCAAGGATTCTCCATCATTAAGATTCTTCGTTGTGTGAGAGACAAGACAATAAAGAGAAGTAAATAAAGGAGTAAGGAGGAATAAAGAGTAGGGCAATAAATGAGACTAATATTAAAAGTGGGCATGAAATATAAAAAATACCATGCTGCTTTTGTATGTATTGGAGTCAACCTCAAATTTACATGCATTCAGATGTACACATATTTCTAACTAGAAAAGTTTCAACTGTTCCTAATTTGGAGTACTTAAACACAGAAAACAACTCACCAAGTTCACCAAGAAAATGGCCTCTTCTTTACTGCAGTGACCTGTCGTCTAAAACAGTCCAAACTTGAAAAATGCAAATGGTTTTTTCAACTGCATGTTACTGCAGTTAAGTTCCAGGCAGAAAACATATTTGTTCAAGGAGAAGGTAAATTGCAGAAAAGACCAAATTTACTCTGTGAAATTAAGAAAAAGGTGCAATTTTCTCAATATCCTCAACAAAGAAGCCCAGACTAGTTTCAGTTTTTCCCCACTCTCATTACAAAGTTGCCTAAAAAAGCAACAGCAATTTGGAACAAAAGAAATGCAAACAGCTGCTTTCTGCAATAGCAGCAGCAACTGAGCGATTATTTTTAGAGAGTCTGTCATAACCAGTTTAGTTCTCCTGTTACTGGAGGCAATGTCAGAAAGCTCTTTCATTATCGAAGCGACTTCTTGTAGGCCTTGAGCAGCCAGCACAACTTCTTCAATTCCTTCAAACACATCCTGCAAGCCACTGCTGCCATCATCTCTCTGACTGAAACTGAGACAAAAAATATCCTTGTTTTAGGTCGAATGTTAAGGATTTGTCAACTTCAGTCTCCATTATAAATTAAGATGCGTGTTGAGTACTTAACCATTTCTCATTAGAAGTATTGGGTGCTGAGCTTGTGTGTGTGTGTGTGGGGGGATGTAGATAACATGAATAAAATAAATAAATGAAACCAATAAAACAGTATTAATGACCCTAAAGCATTCTGCATAAAAAAATAATGCAATGAAATACCTTGGCTCCTTCGGACTCAACTATTTCATTACCCTGAGCATCTGTAAGGATCACTATAAGGATCTTCACTGTTTAGGGCACTTTGAACTTTAGCTGTAATGCCAGGGACTATTGCTTCAAATTCCATAAACCGGACAACTACGGTTCTGCTGGGCTTCAATTTTCCATTCAAACATTCAGCAATGAAAATAGACCTTTCAGTTGAAAAGTTAAGGTGATATTCAACTTTTACAGCTACATATGTACAATTAAGTTCACTTGTTAGCAATCAAGTTAGACAGACAAAGCGCATAGTTACATCTGAAACGAACGGTTAAGACAGCCACCCTTTCTGAAAGCACGGTTAAACTAGCCGCACGTACACTATATTGCCAAAAGTATTCGCTCACCCATCCAAATAATCAGAATCAGGTGTTCCAATCACTTCCATGGCCACAGGTGTATAAAATCAAGCACCTAGGCATGCAGACTGTTTTTACAAACATTTGTGAAAGAATGGGTCGCTCTCAGGAGCTCAGTGAATTCCAGCGTGGAACTGTGATAGGATGCCACCTGTGCAACAAATCCAGTCGTGAAATTTCCTCGCTCCTAAATATTCCACAGTCAACTGTCAGCTGTATTATAAGAACGTGGAAGTGTTTGGGAACGACAGCAACTCAGCCACGAAGTGGTAGGTCACGTAAACTGACGGAGCGGGGTCAGCGGATGCTGAGGCGCATAGTGCGAAGAGGTCGCCAACTTTCTGCAGAGTCAATCGCTACAGACCTCCAAACTTCATGTGGCCTTCAGATGAGCTCAAGAACAGTGCGCAGAGAGCTTCATGGAATGGGTTTCCATGGCCGAGCAGCTGCATCCAAGCCATACATCACCAAGTGCAATGCAAAGCGTCGGATGCAGTGGTGTAAAGCACGCCGCCACTGGACTCTAGAGCAGTGGAGACGCGTTCTCTGGAGTGACGAATCACGCTTCTCCATCTGGCAATCTGATGGACGAGTCTGGGTTTGGCGGTTGCCAGGAGAACGGTACTTGTCTGACTGCATTGTGCCAAGTGTAAAGTTTGGTGGAGGGGGGATTATGGTGTGGGGTTGTTTTTCAGGAGCTGGGCTTGGCCCCTTAGTTCCAGTGAAAGGAACTCTGAATGCTTCAGCATACCAAGACATTTTGGACAATTCCATGCTCCCAACTTTGTGGGAACAGTTTGGAGCTGGCCCCTTCCTCTTCCAACATGACTGTACACCAGTGCACAAAGCAAGGTCCATAAAGACATGGATGACAGAGTCTGGTGTGGATGAACTTGACTGGCCTGCACAGAGTCCTGACCTCAACCCGATAGAACACCTTTGGGATGAATTAGAGCGGAGACTGAGAGCCAGACCTTCTCGTCCAACATCAGTGTGTGACCTCACAAATGCGCTTCTGGAAGAATGGTCAAAAATCCCCATAAACACACTCCTAAACCTTGTGGACAGCCTTCCCAGAAGAGTTGAAGCTGTTATAGCTGCAAAGGGTGGACCGACGTCATATTGAACCCTATGGATTAGGAATGGGATGTCACTTAAGTTCATATGCGAGTCAAGGCAGGTGAGCGAATACTTTTGGCAATATAGTGTATATTGAAGGGGCGCGGCTTTTAGATACTTAGAGGTAATAGCGATGAAAGAGAAACGTGAGCGTGCGCGAGCTCCTACACCACAGAAGAATAAATTAATATAAACTATATTTTTAAGAAATGCGCGACAAAACATACAAAACAATTCATAGCATTTATGAGAATGGAGGCTTAACGTTTTAATCCATTACATTTTAAAAATTGGGTTCATAATGAAAATATGAAATGGAATGAGCCAAATTTATATTGTCATTTTAAAAATCCATTATTAAATAGATCGTTCCTATTGTTAGTTGATAAAACTATCTCAGGTCACTTCAGCAGGATCTACTCTATGCTCTCAATAAAGATCATACAATTTTACTCTAGATTTTGTTTTTAATTTCCCTTCAAAATCATCTCTACCAATATAGTTGCTCCAGGACACACTTTTTAATCCATTATAAATTACATAATTCAAAGTTCTAAGTGATAAAACTATCTCAGGTCACTTCAGCAGGACCTACTCTATGCTCTCAATACAGATCATAGAATTTTACTGTAGAATTTCTTTTAAATTTCCCTTTCAAAATTACCATCTCTACCGATATAATTGCTCCAGGACACTTTTTGATCCATTATAAAATACATATTCCAAAGTTGTAACTCATAAAACCATCTTAGGTCACTTCAGCAGGACCTACTCTATGATCACAATAAAGATCATGGAATTTTACTGTGGAATTTCTTTTTAATTTCCCTTCAAAATTACCATCTCTGCCAATATAGTTGCTCCAGGACACACTTTATCCATTATAAAATGCATATTTTAAATTTCTAGTTGATAAAACTGAATCACTTCATAAATCACTTCTTTTTACATATTTCTTCTTCCATTCCATATTGCATATTTCATTTTTGGCTGCATAATCAGCCATTTCTTTTGTTTTTTGGTTCACTGTAATTCAAGTGATCAGTAATTTTGAGTTCTGAGCGTTCACAATCAGCAAGCCCAACATATCCTGTTATACAACTTTAATGTTATACAATTACCCTTTCACACAAATATTAACATATGCAAAAAGGATTTAAGAACAGAGAACACATTTCCAAATTTCTTTTTTTGCACATGAATATGCCTTTTTGGATTTGAATGCATATCCTGTGGTAGCACCGCTTACACATGTCGCATTCAGTCTGTAAAAATTTTTAAAAAATACCGATAGAAAAATAGATAGATAGATAGATAGATAGATAGATAGATAGATAGATAGATAGATAGATAGATAGATAGATAGATATTCTTTATTCTTCCCAATGGGAATTTTTTTATCAAAGAAAACAATTAAGATTAATACATTTATTAGTTTTCAGTGTTTTCAGTTAGTTTCCTCAGCACTTGTCCGAGATTGTCCTGACCCTGTCACATTGTTGATTCATGGTTATGAATTCTCTGGTAATATATGGCCTGTCAGACATAGTGTGTAGATATGTGCCTTTCAGACCACAAAGGTGTTGAGATTCTTGTGATGACCAGAAGAGGAAAACAAAAAAACGTTCAAATGATGCAACGCTTGTAACACTGGACCTGTCAGGGAAAAGATAGCATGCTGAGTTAGTATATTCTGAGTTGGTGCTAAGTGAGATCTGATTGGTTCCAACAGCTATAGGCTGTAAACGACCTATCGACCTATTCATGAAAGGTAAGGGGTGATAGATAGATAGATAGATAGATAGATAGATAGATAGACAGATAGATAGATAGATAGATAGATAGATAGATAGATAGATAGATAGATAGATAGATAGATAGATATTCATCCCAAAGGGACATTTACAGCTTCCATCAGTATCCACAAACACAGGTAATAGATAAAATAAGAAGGAATATAACAAAAAATACTAAAATACCCGAAATTAAGGGTATAAAAATATAACAAAAAATATAACAAAATAACAAAATATTACACAATATAACAAATAACAAAATATCTAACTATAGAACTTGGTTTAGATAATAATACAAAAAATATGATCTCCTTGTCAACTTTAATTGCTAGACGTCTTATATTGCGTAAATGGAAGGACAAATCGCCACCTACTTTTAGTCAGTGGATTAGGGATCTTATGTATCACCTTACATTAGAGAAAATCTGTTATTCCACTAGAGCCTGCAGTCAAACATTCTTCTCTATTTGGCAGCCAGTGCTGACATATGTAGAGCGAATGGATCCAAATTTAATTTTTGATGGTTAATCTTGATGTCCTTTGATGTCCCTTCCCTAATATAATAATAATAATAATATGGTATAGAATAGAGTGTGTATAACATGATGTATAATAATGGTGCAGTGGTGGTGGGGAGCTCTGTTGGAGCAAGAAAACTTCATCCTGTTTTTCTTTTTAAAAGTGTTGATATATCATGTAAAATATCAATAAAAAGACTTTGAACAAATAACAAAATATTACACAATTTAAGAAAAAAAATAGCAAAAAATACTAAATATAGAGATTTAAGGAATAAATATAGAGAATAAGAAGTGACAGACAGTAAGTGGTTAGCCAGATGGTGGATGGAGCATGGAAGATAATGGTAAACAATTGGGAGTAATTATAATGGAGAAAAATGTATCAGTTTTTATTGTGAGCATTTTTAAGAATTAAAATGCTTTGATTACATTGTCTGATCTTGTGAGTTTAATGAACAATTATCTAATCTATCTAATTTAATTCCACATTAAAATCCTATGATCTTTATTAGTGTAGGTCCTTCTGAAGTGACCTGAGATGATTTTATTACTTAGAACTTTGAATTGTCTATTTTATAATAGATTAAAAGGTGTGTCCTGGAGCAACTATATTGGCAGAGATGGTGATTTTGAAGCAAAATTAAAAAGAAATTTCACAGTGAAATTGTATGATCTTTATTGTGATCATAGAGTAGGTCCGGTTGAAGTGACCTGATGGGTATTAATGGGTATTAACATTTTGAAATATCTAGTTTATAATGGATTAAAAAGTCCCATTTGGTGCAATTATATTAGCAGATATGGTGACTTTGAAGAGGAATTATTAAAAAAAATTCACCTTAAATAAACTGCTTTCTGGATATATTATAATAAAGACATAGTGACTTTTGAAGATGAATATCTTCGTAATTCTACAGTTAAATAAATTTCTCTTTTTCTGGCTTAATACAATTTTGTGTCTCTTAAATCTTATTTTCCCCATTCTTAAAATGAGAAGGGTTATAAAAAATCTGCCTTTCAGCGCTATTACCGCTAAGTATCTAAAAGCCGCACCCCTTCAATATACGTGCGGCTAGTTTAACCGTGCTTTCAGAAAGAGCGGCTGACTTAACCGCAGTAACGAACGGGGCATGCTCACCCTTGGAGGTGCAGCACTAGCCTGGACAGGGGATGCAACAGATGAACCTGCAGTACTAGATGCTGTACGTTAAAAAAGAAAGCGCTGACTGCCACTAGAACTACTGGCAGATGAAGATGGTGACAGACTCGTCTCACTGTTGCCATGTACTTCATAATGTCCCCTTGGAGTTAAGTCGAGGGTGCGGAACAGTCCATTCACTCCAGAGAAAATCACCATGTTTATATCATCAGTCAAATACAAATGTTGACTGGGGACCTGCAAAGTATTGCTAAATAGTTATTGTTTTTTTTTTCTCTTTTTTTTAAAATAAACTTATCCAACTTAACGTACAAACTCATAATGCGGACCGCCACTAGCCAGCTAGAACTTCACCGTGCTTTTAACACCTTCACTTAATTAGTACAATAAGATTCTTTATTAGCAGCACCTGGAATATCCTGCCAATTTTCTCAGTGGACATGTCATCTTCCCTCACTGTCACTCTCTTGTTGCTTTTGAAAAGCACATAGTGATCCATAATTTCTCGGAAAGAGACAATAATGCTATCGATTTTGTGCGCCGCGGTTCAGTTTACATCCGGGTCTTTCAAGAATACCTCAACATGAAATACCAAATAAGTCAGCAAGAAACTCTAAATGAGGTATATTTTATTTATTTATTTATTTAGGGCAAAAAATACTCTTTAAACTGTTATTTCATAATATCATTTTCATTTTTAAAAAATGGAAAATGAATGAAGGCATTGTAATTCGTTTTTTGTTTTTCAATTTAGAATCAAAAATCTAATGAACGCAATGTACACGGACTCAATTGCTTCACAATCTTTAATCTTTCCTGATCCCAGCATGGTGAGTGTTTTATTGTTTGTAGTTTATATTAAGGTTATGAGGTCGTGGTGGATAATTAGCGTCTAAACGCAAAATTTGACGCAGTTGTTATTTAATTAAGATTATACACTTATTTGGGTTTGTTAAAAGGCGAAAGTGTTCAAAAAATAAGCTTAAGCCTGATGTTTAAGGATTTCTATACAAGTAATCTGATTTTCCGAGTTTATAATGTGAAATGTACTGATGTAATCTAAGTGGAATAACTTGTTAATTCTGTAATCTGATTTTATGTTGTTTATCTTTGTTTACAGTTTGACCACACACACATAGTGATGTACAATAGTGCTACTTTACTACAAAGATTGTAAATTGTCAGTTCTGCACAAAGAAAGTAAAGGAAAGAAACAACAACTATTCTGATGTTATCTTTATTGGTAACATTAAATATAAACCATTTGGGCTGAAGCCTGGTGCTGGTCGGGAAGCGCAAATATTTTGGGCTGGTTTTGGAAACTAATTTCTCAGTGTAGCCATGCACGATTAAGACAATGACAAATTTATTCATATACATAATAAAATCCTTACGTTTCCAAACGTTAGATTTGATATTAAAGAAAATGGCCATTATGATTATCACAGGACGCGCTCACCTTTACATGTTTTCTCAAATCTGAAGAAATCGTATGTTATTGAGGCAAAGCAGGCATCTGAATATGAAAGACTGTTTCTTCTGTTCTACAACTTGAATAAAATCCATGTGTGTGTGGGATGGGGTCTGGGATTTCTTCCACTGTAGACTACAGTGTTTCAGGCTGTGACACTGCAGTTTTAATGCTCTACCGTTTGTGTTTGCTGCATTTAATTAAACCAAAAAGCTACATAGGTCAAAAATAATGCGCACTGTAGCTCGGTTTGTTTGCTGTGCTGGAACTGGACCAGTAAGATGTGGCATAATCCCAGCCAACATTGCAAAGTGGGGCCCATGTGGGCACCATATGGGCTTGAAACATGGGCCCTAGATGGGTTTGTCCGCAGGTTCCATGTGGGCCCCATATGAATCTCATCTATATTCTGACTGGGGCAAATGTGGGGCCCAACTGGGCATCATACATGAGGCCCATATTGGTCCCACTTTGTGAAGCCCATGTGGTATATACAAGGACCCATTATCAGTGGGTACTGGACTGGCCCCACATGGGGGTGTGTGTGTGTTTTGAGGCATCTCACCTGGACAGTATAATTATTTATATTCAAACAGTTTATGCTTCAGTTCTTATTTTTAATAATTTACCTGTGATCTTTACATTCTGGTGCTATCCCAAACATATTTTTTATTAAGTGATAAAAGCAACATCAGGATTTTACTTTGGTAAATGTCTAAATGTAAGAATCTATAAAGAAAAAACATGAAAAAGGTGAAATTTTAAAAATCAGAAATTAAAATGCTGTAAAGGTTCTGTATATCAAATATTTTATTATCATCTTTATTATCTGACACATTCAATCAAAATTTTCAGGCTTTTGTAAAATATTGAACATCAACATTAACAGTAAAACTCAAGGGTAATACTCTACCAGCATCTGGTCTTATGTAACCAATGGTACATAACATTTGGGGAAAAAGAAATAAACAGTCAAAAGTTAAAGTGATATTTCTCCCCAAAATGAAAATTCTGTCATCATCTCACCTGTATGTCACTCCAAATCCACAAGAAATTAATTTATTTCCAGAACACGAATACATTTTTAATGAAATCTGAGATTTCAGTCCTTCTGTTGAAAGACTTGGACACTTCAAAAAAAAAATTCATAAAAAGATTGTAAATAGATTTCTGATAGATTTAATTAAGGTTTTATTCACATATAAATGCTAAACTACTAATATAAACAGAATCAAGCATGTTTGTGCTTCTACTTACCAAAACTGAATGCTGTAAACATTGTTGGCTGATCGATGTTTATATGTGCATAAAAGCCTAAATTCGATCTGTTCATCATATAAAGTCATAATGACTTTTCAGAAGACTTGGATTAAACCGCTGGATTCATTTAGATTTATTTTTGATTTCTTTACAAATATTCTGAAGCATCAGAATTTTGGGGGAATAAACTTTCAACAGAGGGACATAAATCTTGCAGATATCATTAAAAATATCTTAATTTGTGATGCAAAGATGAACAAAAGTCTTCAGGGTTTGGAAAGACATGAGGGGGAGTCAGTGATGACCGAATGTTCATTTTTGGGTGAACTGCCCCTTTTTAGAAACATCAGTGCTCTTTAAATTGAACTACACTAACAATGTAGAAGTACAAAAAAAAATGTTGAACATTACAGTATTAAAACATTTGGACTCAGAAACAACTCACACTCCTGGAGATGGTCTTCTCTCCTGCTGTGCTTTAATGGCCCTCTTTCCACCCCTGTCTCTTGCCCCAGTGAACCATTTGGAGATCCTTTTCTGCCTCTTCAGTCATTGTGTTCTTTTTCAGTCCACCTGTAAAAGCAAATGCACATTAACATCTGAAATGTCCAGCTGTATATTATGGTAACACTTTATTTTGGTGTCCCTGTTCCAGTGTCATTGTCCATTCAAGTACTCAGTGATATTAATGATGAAAATCTACTTACAGGGTAAAAGGTCAGTTTACCCCAAAATCAAAACGTGCGCGCGCTCTGACCAAATAAACGGCTCTTTTTAATGCACGGTGTCATTATGCGCTGATTTAAATAAATATAGTGTAATTAGTGTAATTATCAGTCACACACAATAACTTAAACACATATACGTTTTTCTGTGTATGTGGAAAAAATCCGGCGAGTCTCTGCCCTGTTATGAGCAGGACAGAGCTGACCACCGGGAATTCCCCCGGTTCACCTGATGACCACTCCGGGCCTGGTCTCACAACTGTCTGAAATTCACCCTAAATGACCTCGCCTCCGAAAGCAGCACTTTACTCTTCTAGATCCCTGATCGGATACCTCAGAATTCACAATTGTGCTAATTATTATAAATTGGCGCTCCGTTCGTTCCTCATCAGCAGCTGGCTGTACGGTAAAGTCACATTTACCTCAGGGGAAAAATGGCGGCTAACCTTACACAGCCACAAAATACACAAGGAAAGCATAAAATAAACAAAAATGTGTTCAAAGTCAGGAAACAAAAACCTCTACACATTACTATCAACACATATAATCCTCCATATTTTAATCCTCACACACACTTAAGTGATTATAACTGTTTCACGCTTCTCCCCCCACAGAAAAGTTATTAACATTAGTTTAGCGGTTTTAAAGATCATTTAAACTGTCAAAACAAAGTTCCCGATGCTTGAGAACACAGATGATAAAGATAAATAATAAAGATATCTTTAGAAAATATTCATTTACCCTTCAGCCGCCTTCAACAGATGAAGTGATCTCCCTCCCGCCTGTCACTCACTGGGTCTGGAAGAAACTGTATCCTTACGCCATGGCGGGATTTCCTCTACTTCAAATATTTAACATCTTCACAGTTGTCATTTTAAATTTCCTCTTATTTCCAACTAAGATCACATGATACATGATATTATGATATAATGTTATGAGAAGAAATTCGTAAGGAATCATTCAAAGCAGTAGGACTACTTTGTCAAGCGGAAGGTGATGTCAGTGAGTGAGTAGGTCTTATTGAACAGGTAGGTCCAGTGAGACCCATTTAAATGTCTTCCTTTCCGATTTCTCCTCATTCCCAATTAAACACATTTTGATAAATGCACATGCAAGTGAACACTGTAATGCTGAACATTCACACAAAGAAATAAAATAAAATAAAATAATGGAAATATACAATAGAACACAATGGAAAATAATGCATTTTAATTTAAAAAGTAGCTATATCAAAAATCTGTGATATTCGTTGTTTTAAAGTGATTAGTAACCACATTTAATTATTTCAAAACGTTTAAAGTTATAAAGATGTATTTTAGGTGTGAAATAATTTTGCCCACTTAGATCCTATGAATGTCCCATATTATCATACCCATGTGTGACCCACACTGTGAAACCCACATGGGACCCACATAAATTGCCCATTTTCAGCCCATGCCCACTTGGAGCCCATGCCGCCTGGATACAGCCCATATGGGGCCCACATATACATGTTGGCTGGGATGTAGTGGAGTTTAAAGTAACCAGTGTATTTGCATTTAATTTGGACCACAAATAATATCAAATCGATCATTTGTCCAAACCATCTCAAATTATAATTTGAGAGCAATTTTGGACAGATGGTTTGGACAAATGATCGATTTTTCCCCTTGGTTACTGATAAGCAATAGTGATGATTCGTTCATTTTGAACGAATCTTTCCCATGACTCGAGAATATCGAGTCGTCTCGGGGAGTGATTAGTTCATTTTGTGTTAACATCGCATAAGATCAGTAAACAGAAAAGATTAGTTCACCTTTCGAGCCCTTGGGTTCGAGTCATTCATTCATCACTTGACAGCCCCGTATGTTAAGGCAATGCAGTCTGAGCCGGAAACAGAAAAGATTAGTTCACCTTTCGAGTCATTCAGGTTTGTACCGTGACATGACCGCTTTATTGGATACAGAAATGAGTTCATTCTCAACCGTCCTTACAGTTTTTTTACTCTTACTGTTACGTGATGCATTATAACTTTTTATTTCCTACAGACTATAAATGTGTGAATATCTGTCATTATGGTTCATTTCCATAACTCTGAATGTTTTAATAAAGAGTTGGTTAATGCTTTAAATTTCATCAGGGAAAATCATTCATTCTTTTCTTTTTCTTTCTTTCTTTCTTTCTTTCTTTCTTTCTTTCTTTCTTTCTTTCTTTCTTTCTTTCTTTCTTTCTTATTTATTAACTTACTATTTATTTATTCTTTGTATTATTAACAAATATAAACATCTGAATAAACATCAGCGTGCAGTGTAGACAATAGAGATGTATAAATTCATGCATAAATCTGTGTTGTTTTTAATCTACATGCAGTTATTTAATAATATAGACTGGCTGTGTAACCAACACCTTTGAAACATAGCATATTATAACAATGTACAGACTCTTGTTTGATTGTTTATTTTTATTTATAAAGTTTTATAGCAAAGGAAATAACTATCCCAAAATGAATTTAAATAAAATAAATGAAAACTCAAGCAAACTATAAAGCCACAGCGCCTAATAGCCATTACCATTTAACTTTCCGCAATATAAAGCCTAAAACAATATTGCACAGCAAACTGGGCTCTTCAATTATTTAGAGACTGTCTGTGTAACATACACCTTTGCAATATAGCTTATAACACTGCACACACTCTTGAATTATTACAAAACAAAACAAAAAACTAATAAATAAGGGAATAACTATCAAAAATGAATCCAATAAATTTAAATAAAAAATAAATTACACTATACACAATATAAAGCCTAAAAACAATATTACACAACAAGTTGGGCTTTTTAAATAATTATATTAATTAATTAATTAATTAATTAATTAATTAATTAATTAATAAAGGCAATGTGTAACAAGCCTATTTTTTTATCCTGCTTTAAGGCATGTTTGCATTCAAGAAAACAAGCTCCCAGACCTTGGATGGGCTGAGCCTGTTTCTTCTATCAGAGATAATCTGTCCAGTCTTTCAGATGGCACAGATGTGACCACAATGCAAAGTCTTGCCTTCAGAAAGGCTTTTGTACACAGGAGAACATCTCTTCCACCATACCAGATGGTCTGACGTGTGGTGTAAGAGTGGCTCCGCAAGGAGCCATCATAGCATCGGACATATGTGAAGTGTGAAGGATTTTGTATCTAGTTCTTGCATGTATAATCAACGTCTGACATTACATTGTGCCTGTGCCCCACCTGTAATTAGCATATGTACATGTAAAGGTGTGAACCAAATGGTTCAAGCAAGCAACTGGTGGCCCTTCCATCCTGTCCTTTGTAATGTCTCCAGTAGGAGGTCCTAATGGTATCTGTCTATTGTTTGAAGACCTTTTATTACCAAGTATAAGTCTGATCACACAGACAGTATTTTTGGGTTAAGATTCTTTGAAGACCGACCAGCTAACATCGCTGTTAAAGACCCGCTACACTGCTACCTTCAATAAATTCTTCTCCCCACAAGAACTCTGGTCAAGCTTACTTATTTTATGTATTAGAGAAATCTAATACATTGGCGAGCCACCCAAACCACTGCTCAGCCAAATACAGCAAAATCTAACAAGTGGAAGCAGAAGGCCTCAAGCTTGCTATCCTTTCATCAAAGTCTTTCCAAAACATGGCCCCTGTATTGGCAGTCACACCAGAATCTGGAGGATTCTCTGCTTCGCTCTGAGTTGGGTTAACAGCTGCTGCAGCTGCTGTAATCCTCTTCACTGTTTCCTCTGCAGCCTGCTGGTTGAAAAATGCTAGCTTTTTGAACCTTTGGTCCAAGCAAGTAGCACCAGCCAGTAAGCTCCACTCTGCCAAATCTTCGAGTCATTTCTGCCATCAGGGTGTTCACTAATTTTTTAACAGGGAGTTTGGAGGGATTTTGTTGACTTTGTGCAACAATTCTCAAAGTCCTCTTGTCATTAAAATGACTTTGGAGGCAGTCACATAGCTATGAAAATGAACAATTGTTTGCATACAATTAATTATAACAAAGTCATAAATTAATATTGCACATGCTTCTCTATTAAAAATAAGACTACAAGAAAACTCAAATCAATAGAATTTTAATTAAAAATATTGAACTACTTACTTTTCTGCACTGACTTCATTAGTAACCTCCTCAAATGGCTTAATGATATCCATTGTTTCTCTGGCTGTTTCCTATAGCTCAGGCGACAAGGTTGGCCGAGGTGCGTTAGTGAGTGCCAGGGTGGAAATGATCCTTGATCCTTGATATCAAGAAATCTTTTCAACATGTAAAATGCAGTGGTTCCTGACCCATCTGTTTCTGAGTGGCCTTGAGCTTGTCAGAAGCAACTGTGTGAATTCAACAATAGTCTTTGACTATTTGTGACTGTGTAACATTTCTTGTACCTCCAGTGCAGCTCTGACAATCAAGTTCAACATGTGGGCAAAACAAGCTATGTGGTCCCAGTGGAGGTCTCTCAGGACTGAAACCCTGTTGCTGGCATTGTCTGTAACAATTTTATCACCCACACCCCACTCATTTGTAACCCTGGTCAGCTCACTTGCCAGGTGAGCAGCAGTGTGTCTGTCTATCAAGACAAAGCAGTCCAGGAGATAGGAGATTATCTGAAAATTCTATGAAATGACAAGTCACGGCCAGGTAACTTGTGGTCACAGAAGTCCAGCAGTCTGTTGTGAGACATGCAGCAGAGGCACACTTGATTTTGTCCATTATATCTGCTCTTAATTTGTCATACAGCCTAGGCATTACCGTTTTTGACAGTGTTTTTCTGCTTGGTAGACTGTATGATGAGTCCAGAAGATTTGAATACTCTTTAAAGCCCCTATCCTCCATAATAGAAAATGGCTGATAGTCACGAGCAATGATGGTCCATGAGCAATTTTTGACCATTCCTCTAGAAGTGCATTTGTGAGGTCAGGCATTGATGTTGGATGAGAAGGTCTGGCTCACAGTCTCCACTCTAATTCATCCCAGAGGTGTTCAGGTCAGGACTCTGTGCAGGCCAGGCCAGTTCCTCCACACCAAACTCACTCATCCATGTCTTTATGGACCTTGCTTTGTGCACTGGTCATGTTGGAAAAGGAAGGGGTCATCCCCAAACTGTGTATACAAAGCTGCGAGCATGAAAAATGTCTAAAATGTCTTGGTATAAAGCTGAAGCATTAAGAGTTCCTTTCACTCTGCAGAAAGTTTGAGACTTCTGTGCACTGTGCACCTCAGCATGCACTATGATTTTATGTGGCCTACCCCTTCATGGCTGAGTTGCTGCTGCTCCCAATTGCTTAAACTTTGTTACGATGCCACTACCAGTTGACTGTGGAATATTTAGAAGTGAGAAAATATCACAATTGGACAGGTGATCATGGTAACCAATCATGGTACCACACTTCTTTCTTTGTAGAAGCAGTATGCATGCCTAGGTGCTATTTTATACACCTGTGGCCATGGAAATTATTAGAAAAACTGAATTCAGTGATTTCAATGATTTACATTTGTGTTCAAAAGTTTGCATACCTTGGGAGAATTTGCAAGATGTGGGCCATTTTTTAAAGAAGACATGAGTGAGAAGGCAAAACAAATTTACTTTATTTCTTATAGGACTCAAGTTCATATGTAAGGCACAACAGAATGGCAAAATCATCAAACAAAACATGACAATAAAGAAAATGAAGAAATTATCTCTGTTCAAAAGTTTGCATACCTTTAGCTCTTAATATCGTGTATTGCCCCCTTTAGCGTCAATGATGACATGCAGTCTTTTGAAATAATTGTGCATGAGGTCCTTAATTCTCTCAGGTGGTATAACTGATGGCAAAATGCCTCCAGATCTTTTTGGTTGTCTTGCACAAACTGCATGGTTGAGATCTCCCCAAAGTGGCTCAATGATATTGAGGTCAGGAGACTGTGATGGTCACTCCAGAACCTTCACCTTTTTTTGCTGTAGCCATTGGAGGGTCAACGTGGCTTTGTGATTTGGATCATTGTCATGTTGGAACATCCAAGGGCGTCCCATGTGCAGCTTTCGTGCTGTAGAATGTAAATTTTGTCTGCCAGTATTTTTGCCTAAGAATTGTCTGCCAGTATTTTCTGATAACATGCTGCATTCATCTTGCCATCAATTCTGACTAACGTCCCTGTGCCACTGGAGCTCACACAGCCCCAAAACATAAGAGATCCACCACAATGCTTTACAGTGAAGATGGTGTACTTTTCACTGTAGGCCTTGTTGACCCCAGCCTCCAGCAGCCGTTCCCTAATGATGCGACCTCGATGAACTGGAGCATTGTCGTCCATGAAGATGAAATTAGGCCTGTGTTGTTCATGCAGGGACACTTGGGTGCCTCTCACCTCCCTTAAATACTACTCCCACTTCTATACCTTTCTGTGACTCTTCCACTCTCTCTGTATCTCTGTCCCAACCTGCTGATGACACTCTGTGACCCTCTAAGCTCAGTGGACACTTCCCTCTGAGAACATCCTGTTTGAAGCCTCACAATGGTGAGGTTCTGTTGATCAGTTGTTAGGTGTGGTCTTGGTCTCATGATGTCAAAATGTGAACAGCATGATGAAGAGGACTGTTTAAATACCAATTCTAACTGAACCAGAAAATTTATTGGTGGATTCATGGATCAAACATCAGTTGTGAATTTTGCCGTTAAGCACCTTGTTAGAGAACAGCAAGTTCTGCAAAAAGTACTGAAACACTGAACAGTTGGACATGTGCATTCAGAAGTGTAGAGAAGGTCAAATTAACTTCACCTGGAAAGGTTATAGTGCATTTTAGGTGAATCCTAATTTCACACGAAAGCCCAATATCCTTAACTTTTTGTGAGTAATGTATGTATGTATATATATATATATATATTAGGGCTGTCAAAATTAACGCGTTAAAAACTCGTTAACGCAAATTTATTTTAACGGCACTAATTTTATTAACGCGCGATTAACACAGCAAACATTTTCTGTTTGACCCTTGGCCTTGCCCGTAGTTTGGGAAAAAGAGATGCAGCAGCGAACAGAAATGGAGGGAAAAAAAGGTACGGAAAATTCATATATAAAAAGAGGTCTAATGGTTCTG
Source organism: Hemibagrus wyckioides (assembly GCF_019097595.1). Taxonomy (NCBI): domain Eukaryota; kingdom Metazoa; phylum Chordata; class Actinopteri; order Siluriformes; family Bagridae; genus Hemibagrus; species Hemibagrus wyckioides. The sequence goes on along the minus strand of NC_080733.1, from coordinate 1,558,438 downwards.
TCGACAAGACAAAAGTTATCTGCATTTATTGTCAACGTGAACTCGGTTATCTCCGCAGCACATCGAGTTTAAAATATCTCTTGATGGCGAAGCATACAGCTGATGCAGAGAGCTCTCCTTCCCCTCGCCAAAGGCAGACAACAATAGGTTGTTTTCAGCAGAGACGGATGGACAACTCCACAAGCAGTAGACTCACCACATTGATAGCTAAATGGGTGGCTACAGCATGTAGGCCAGTTAATGTAGTGGAGGACGAGGGTCTACTTGAAATTATTCGCATTGCATCTAACGATTATACATATGAACTACCTTCGAGACCCACTGTTACAAGCAAGGTTCACGACTTCAACGAAGAAGAGAAAGCTGAGGAAAGTCGAGGAGGCATTGAGACAGACAAACACGATTGCGCTCACTGGAGATTACTGGACTTCCCTCAGTAATCATAGCTACCTGGGGATCATGGCTCATTATTTTGACACACACTGGAAACTTCAGTCGCACGCTTTGACCGTTATGAAGACAGACGAGAGGCACTATGCTGACGTTTGCACTGAGCACTTTCTGCAGGTAGCCAGATAGTGGAATATTGAACACACTGACCACCGATCACTGACCACCGCTAGTGCACGCAACATGATTGCAGCGGCCAGGCAGCTCCCGTTCGAGCATATACCTTGTATTGCACACAGCCTCCACCGAGCTATCAGTTTCGCTCCAGAACAGCCCGTTTGACAGCGCCTTGGCAAAATGCAGGAAGGTAGTGGGCCATTTCAAGCATACCCAGCAAATGCAGCCGAGCTCAAACAACAAGAAGTTGCACGTCATCAAAAGAAAGAGTCACTCACACAGGAGGTGTCAACCAGATGGAACAGCACCCTGGAAAAGAAAAAAAGCGTATTCAAAGAAATCAAGAACCATTAAGAGAAGCACTGGCCCTACATGCAAGCAACATCAACATGCCAACAGCAGCTGAACTGGATAAATTGAAGAGGTTGGAGACTGTGCTGGAACACTGCAGGTAATTCTCATTTAAATTATGTTTGTTTCTCAATCAAAGTAAGGATGTGTCAAAAGTGGGGAAGTGTGTGTGTGTTGTGACGTGAGTGTGTGTACATGCGTGTCAGTGAGAGTAAGAGATTGAAAGTGAGTGAGACTCGTTATGTCTTATGTCTAACTAAAATGCCTTTCTCTATTATTGTAGGTATGTGAGTGAACTGCTAGGAGGAGAAAACTTTGTTTCATGCTCAGTTGTGCTGCCAGTGTTGTGTCATCTGTCACGTGTGATGGAGGTCTCAGAAGATGACCCAGCATACATGATTAAGTTTAAGGAAACTTTCACAACAGACATGGACAAATGTAAGGAAAAACACCAACATCACATGGCTGAGGGTTGCAAAAGCAGGGCTGACAGAGCTGAGGTGTGGAGTTCAATCTGTGCCTTGCTCCGGCAGAGGGGGTAGGGGCTTGCACACCGAAATGAACCGCTGACAACTAAGCCACCTAAGAAGTCATGTCTCATGTCTGTGCCAGATTCTTCATCTGATGATGAAGAGGACTGTATTGAGAAATGTGTGGAGCGCTACAAGGCAGAGCCCACTATTGGCATAGAGGACTGTCCCCTGCAGTGGTGGTCCAAACACGAAGAGGCACACAGTCAAGGTCAACCTTGCACGCAGATACTTATCAACACCTGCAACATCCATACCTTGTGAAAGACTGTTTTCACTGTCAGGGCATGTTGTTCAGAAAAAGCGAGCTGCCCTGTCATCTGAAAATGTAAACAGGCTTGTCTGTTTGAGCAACTGGCTTAGTGGAAAGAAAGGGAAGTAATGGGAAACTGTGGTTTTTCTATGTTCTTTTTTTCATGTTTAATAGACAATAAACAAGTTCTTTGAAAAATATCTTTGACCTTTTGAAACATGTTTAGTCTTCATGCTCTATGTTGACGGTTTCACTAATAATAAACAACATTTGTCCATGCCCATATTGATTAGAGTATTACAAAATTGAAAAGTATTAATTTAAGGTACATTTAGAACGGATAAAAATATGCAATTAAGTTGTGATTAATCGCAAGTTAACTCATGACAATCACAATTAATTGCGATTAAATATTTTAATCGATTGACATACCTAAAAAATATATATATATATATATATATATAATTTTTTTTTTCTGTCAGAACAATATCTGTGCATTATATAAACTAGGGCATGCTATGCTATATGATGATTATAGAATTATATAGCGCTAATACAGAATGTACAGGGTGGAGAGGAACTGCATGATTACAGGCAGTGAAGGCCATAACGCATCAGTGACACATCAGTGTGCTAGTGACTCAGTGTAGAGTGCAGCAGGTTTATGGATGTAGGGAAAAACTTGTCCTGAACCTGCTGGTTCTGGTGCAACTGGTTCTGTAACTCCTCCTTGATGGAAGGATGTCAAACAGTTTGTGACTGGGATGGAAGGAGTCCCTGATGATGTGCAGACATTTACTGCGGTAAAGAGACTCAGTGGCAGGAAATTTTGTGCCAGAGGTGCGTTGGGCGATTTTCACCAAACTTTGCAGCGAATTCCTTTCACACATGGTTGAACTGCCATACCACTCCTGATGGAGTCCATCAGGATGCTGTCAGTGATGCAACACTAAAGACTGATCACAATCTCAGGGGACAGATGAACTATTTTAATTTTTCTCAGGAAGTATTGACACTGTTGCTCCATCTGATGCCACAACAGATCCTCAGAGATGTGGACACCCAGAAACTTAAAGCTGTACTTCAGACCAGTTAATGTTGGTGAATGTCTGCTGCAGTTAGATTTCTGGAAGTCTACAATGAGCTCTTTGGTCTTCATGGCATTGAGGGTGAGGCTAGTGAAGCACTATGCTGTCAGGATCTCCTTCCTGTAGGCTGATCGTTCATTATTGTTGCTGATCTGCCCAACCTCTGTGGTATCATCTGCATACTTGAAGTTGCTGGAGTTACGGTACAAACAGCAAAATTCACGTTTAAACATGTTTACAGTAACACTGAGCAACGTCCTAGCAACCAGCTGGGACCCAATAGCAGCCACCTAGCAACACTTTAGCAACCAAGTGTATTAGCTTACCAAGCATCTGTGTTTACTGCTTTAACTTTTTAATGTAAATAATTAATGTTCTTAACTTGTGAAGAAATCATAATGTTTAATATTTTAGCCATGGACCATTATTACCTTTTAGCCTTTTAACAGTTAACACACAACTGTTCAAATTAACATTAAACAAAAAACGTTTTTTTTTTTACTTTTCATTCACAAATTATAACATAGCAATTTGCATGACAGTTGTGCTTTACACCTCAACCTGTTTTCCTTTTGCCTTATTTTCTATTTAAATTGTAATATTTTTTATTAGTTTAATGTTTAAGATTAATTCACTGATTCTTTCTGAAAACCCAACAGAGTTCTGGTGCCCTGTGCACTGTACGTTGTCTACATATGTTAAATGCAGCACTGGCTTAAACATCTCCATAAATACAATCATATTTGCTTAATTTGTACAGAAATATGGATTTATTTTAGAGATCAGTAATGTAGTTTTATAGTCAGGCTACTGGAACACACCACAGACTATGTGGTGGAAAAAAAAAAAGTCACATTTTTGTAAACATGGACTATGACAAATGTCAAGCCTAAGAAAAGACAATATATTGATTATTTCTATTGTAAGTATTTGTTATTAAAAAAACAATTTCAAGGAATAGAAAATGGAAAGAGGGATTATGAAGTGGATACCATTAGCATATTGCTGCACAACAGAACAAATTTACAGTAGTGTTCAAAGACAAAAAACTCCAACAGCTTGAATCTAGGGGCTAGCTTCATGATTTAGGTAATTGTCCGAGATGTATTTAAGGGGGTGAATGTCACAACCCTGTCTTTACACATCAAATTTGACAAAGTCAAAACCTATTTATATTAGCAGTCTTAGAGCATTTTTACATTTGTCTGAATTCTAAAAGTCTACATTCAGGATCAATTCTCTCACTCAGGGAAGAGCCTCATAATTCCAGGGTTGCATTCACACCACTCCTGTAGATGTAATTTTGCATAAAAGTAGTATGCATTAGGTTCATGCTTTTTTTGTAATATTTTCTTATAGTAACCTGACAGTGGCAAATTTTTTTTTTTGGATGCATGCATCATAGTATAGGAATACCTGCAAATCAAGAGTCTCTCCTACAAAAGATTTTCAGCCATGCATGCTAAAAGACGTGCTGCCCTGCAGTGGAAGCTTTTATGCCATAAAAGTGAACAAATCACTGAGGTAGTCCAATCAACGCCTGGTTTAACCAATCACATTTCTCAGCCTGCACACCATTATGTTCAGGTGAAGTGAATTTATACTAATACCAGTTCATTAAGGGTGACTGGATCAAAGCCCAAAGTACACAGGGACAACAGCTGGTTAAAAAAAAAGGCGCCTTTAATTGAACCTTTTCTGTATTTTGAAAAAATATTTACAGAAAATATACAGCAGAACTATTCGAGGTCAGGCCAAGCATGAACCCAATGCAATAGAATTATAAGTAGACAATGGAAATGGGCAAAGACTTGTCAAATTTAATCTTAAAATCGAAAAACACCCTTTCTTCTCCCCAGTCTCTCTGCCCAATGCAGACAGTAACACACAGTCATGCTGTCCACAGTGCAGCACAAAACAATGAAAGCATTCTGGCCCCAGGTTGCAGGTCGTGGCTTAGCCAGAGAGCTTTAGGTTTGCAATAGTATATAGATCGTTTGTAGAAGGTTAGTGCTGTTCATCCTCTGGACAGGAGTGCCAGGTTAGCCTCTCTTCATAGAAAGCAATGACCACCTGTGGGCAGTGGGTATTAGCCTCTCGTGCTGGCACCAAATCTGCCTCATCTGAATCCTTCCTACAAAGAAAAAATGAAAATTTTTGTGTGAAAGTTACTTTCTGTTCTACACTTTACTGCATTACATATATTCCACCATCTGTCCAGTCTTGTCTTCCCTTAACAAAAGGCAGGACAGTGAGTGTAGGCTGCCCCTTGCAACATGTGAATACATCTTACATACAGTCTATAATAACCACATTCCTACACAACACTCATTACTCTAAGGCCCTGTCCACACCAACCGGGCATTTTTAAAACCGCAGCTTTTTTATGCGGTTTGTCTGTTCATCCACACGCAAACGCAGCATCCGGTCACTGAAACCGAACATTTTTGAAAACTCCTGCCAGAGTGAAGTTTTCCAAAAACTTGCATAGACAGCAAAACTGGAGATTTTTGGCTTGTGAAGAGGGTTACCACATAGGACTGAAGAATCCCAGCCCAACTACAGCTTAAGACCCACCCATTAAAAAAATACCAGCCCAAAATGCATACTGTTATAACTAATACAATAAAAAACAGTTAACAGTTAATAACTTTGTGATATTGGCTTAACGAGTAGAACAATTACAACACCCCACTAATCAAGACTGAATTCTGACTGGACAGGCCTCTCCTGAACCTTATTGGCTAAACTAACCCATATTATTAAAACATCAACATTACATATTATACTTTACAATAAAGTTCATTTGAATAGAAAATTAATAAAATATGTTTATAGCCAAAAATAAAAACCCGCCAGTTGCATCAAAAACCAGCCCAGACTATCAACCTGCCCAATGCACTTTTTCCCCGGTGAGACGTGACAAAAAGAAGCCCAATTGGGCAGAAACCCGCCCAATCTGGCAACACTGCTTGTGAAGTCAGCGTCTCAGGCTTCTGATTGGCCAACATGGCTTTACGGTTGAGATTATATCGCCACCTGTTGGTTGTGCATGCTCTTGACAGCACTTCAGACCAAGTTTTTGTGTTTTCATGTGGACGAGATTTATTTTAAAAATGAAGGAGGAAAAACCTTTTTAAAAATACCTGTGTACATGTGGACAGGGCCTGAGATAAAACATGCTGATTTATGAATTTCATTTAGATGACACTAAAGAATTGTGGATACTTCTACTTAGAAAGAGCCAATGCTTAATTCAAAGAAAATGAGTTATCAGTACATCAAAGTAGACATCAAGCTGGTGAATGGGAAGAGATAAAGGTCCTGGTACACAGACAACAGTGCTACAAGCACTGCATGCAGTCACAGACCTGAGGCCAACACCATAGGGACTATGAATAATGCCACACAAGGACTGAGATCAGTAGTATATTTCTAATGTGTTAAACTCAATGACTACACATGAGTGGACAACAAGGCACCATTTACTCCCACTTGAAGCCTTTTTCATATGGGCAGGATTATGACAGTTAAAACTGTTAAAAGTTAAAACTGAAGCCAGAGTCTACACAGCTCTCCTGATTCATGCCAGCAGTGAAAAAGAGCCATTACCCACGAGTACAACATAAGATGGTACACCAAGCGTGCAAAAGTACAAATTAATTTACTGAAATGCTAAACTGTCATCATAACTTTCACAATTATTGAATTCATGGAGATCAGGAAGATTTTAGAGCTTTGAGTCTCAACAGACTTTGCAAGCTAACACTGGGTAATCCATCTTGTAAACAATGCAAATATAGTAAAGTAAAATAAAAACAGAATGATAAACATGTACACTAAATTCAGTATATTGCATTTTTGAGGGAAAGAAAAAGGGTAAACAATTCATTGTCTCTAATACCTGTAAATACAACAGAACATTATTATGAAAATATCTTTAGATATTGGTCCCATTGGGAAAGTGCAGGATTAACAGCTGAACTACAGCCAATAGATGGCTTCAGAAATTCTGGCTTCACTTTTTTTTGCCTCTGTTAATTTCCATTTGTATATGGAATGGGATAAGCTTCACAGATGCAATCAAACATTGGCTCCTTTAATTGTTTGAGGGCATCATACACTACTTTTAAACACAAATGTAACAATACAAATAAATAATTATGGATAACTGCCACAAAGATCTCTTTGTAACCCACAGTCTCCTCCCAATACTGCAATTAACTGGCTGCCTGTGGGATGTGCAATCCAATAATACCCACAGCACACATTAAAATTTGAAGTGATGAGCCTTGTTTAGTTTTTGAACCTTGTTCATGTTCTCTCCATTACTTTTCTTTACTTCTTTAAGAAATAAGTCAGGTGCCCTGCATACTGTCATATCCATGAGAACTTAACTGAAAATTCTACAATTATTAATTAATGATCAGGGAAATTAGGCAACTTTTTTCCCCAGTTGAGATCAACAGAAAGATTTCATTAAAATGACATCTCATAGATTAGTTCACAGGTTCTCCAAATCTGAGAGGTGCCAAATCCTGTCCCAGCATAATTAACACAGGTAAGAACTAAAACTCCCAAGATTAAAATAGTTTGCCAGCCAGCCCAGCACCACATATTCTGTTTGGTATACAACATTTACAAGAATAATCAGGTTCTCTCACCATTTCATAAGAAACATCAGCTCTCCACTGCTATCTGTTGCACCTATGATCCGCTCTGGTTCCAAATTCCTGGCAAACCCCCTTGGTTTTTCATTCTGGTAAAAAGTATACAGCAAGTTCAATAAGGTCTTTCAACAATAAGAAACTCACATCAGTCTTGCACTCACCAACTCTTTCTTCTTCTTGGCCTTGCTCTCCTCCGTCTCTGGCTCATCTGTGGGAGATTTCCTCTTGTTAGAGTCAGGCTTCTCAACCACACCTTTCTGTGACTCCAGGAAGGCAGCAATTAACTCAGGGCAATCAAGATTTTCTTCAGGCTCCCAAGTGTTATCAGAACTGAATAAAATATTGAAATTATTTGTTAGGGAAAAGCACAAGTATGTTGAGGTGTTTTCAAGTGCTCTACACCTACCAAATCAATGGGTACCTACAGCGTGTCTACAGAGTAGACACCTTTACAGTATTTTGGCACTTATTTACATAGACTGCAGCCTTTTTCAAAATTTACAATGCATCTCAGAGTTGTGTTTTTTAAGAAATCTTCTTGAATCGTGCAGATACATATGAAATCAATTTTCCTATGATATAATGAGAGCTCATGGTCTGAATGTGTGATATGATGACGTCACATGACGCATCTTTGCCCAAATCTGCTGTACTCGATAAATTGCAGGATTCTCAGGATATTACTGAGTCTGCTTGGTTTTTGGTTACATTTTACAATCGCAGAATCCTGGAGGGCCTGTTTGGATACGTTAGCATGTGATCAAAGTAATCTGAGAACATACACCACTGTGGTGAAGGTTTTCTTGGTCTCATGCCTGAGGAAGATACTCACTCTGGGAAACCTTTCCACTTGAGGAAAAACTCGACTTTTCCATTCACCACCCGCTGGTCAATCACCTTCTCCACCACAAACTCTTCGGGCTGCTCCACCTCCTTTTTGGATTTGCTGGTCTGTTTCTTACCCATAACTACCTAAAACAGCACATCAAGTTTACACTCATGCATTTTGTACATACAGCAAGAATCTCATACGCAGTGTTTTATCGGATAATCCAGTGTAGCTTTGTGGCAAATATATGACTCCTGTGCAGGCCTAATTCATCCGAACATCAATATTAAACGACATTTGTGGTCTCCTGATACATACTTTTGTCTCAGTATAAACTAACAAACCAACTAATGACTGCGCGCTTGGGCCATGTGGGTGTTCTAGTGAAATAAAGCCCGTTATCCAGCACAACAAACCGCGGCTGGTTAACCAAAGCAGCAAGACTGTTTTGCTCAGACAGAGACAGAGAGAGAGACAGAGAGAGAGAGAGCTACAGAAGCATGGATGTAAAATTCGTTTAATGTGCACTGTGTAATTGTAGATAGGAATACAGCTATCCACTCCTGGGTTCATCTCATCGCAGTCGTTCATTACGCATGACCAGCTAAGCTAACTATGCTAATACTTAATAATAATAACAACTTCATCGTATCGTTAAAAAACGAGTCGCGTAATTATTAACTGTAGCTCTCTTTTAGAGACTTTCTGAAGACGAATTTTTCGCATGAAAACTATCGATATACGAAACCAGTGTGTAGTTTAAACGCCGGGCTTTTAGCAACATGGCCAACAAGAATGGCTACGAAAGCTGCTAAAAACTTAGCTGTGCCCAACTAAGGTCATCATACAGAATTACAAACACAAGCACCTACACGCATTATCAGACATTAAGCTGCAGAGAATACAGGAGCTCTGTGCTCTCACAGCATGCTATAGAAGTGATTAAAACACCTCCATCACAATGCGCAGTGAGGACGAGGCTGTGCCTCATGGGCGCCAAAACAAGCGAACAAAAGCGGAGGAGCCAGAAAAAACGACTGAAACTAACAACAAACTCTCATTAAAATAAACACAAAACATATTACTACAATATAGACTATTAACAAAATCACTTACGTTAAGCTGATTAAAAAGAAACTCCAAAAAAATAACGGCGTCAGGAACTTGTCTCTAGCTTTTCATCAACAACTCAGGCTCGCGCAGAATCCTCCACTATCGAGGTGACCCGCTTAGAAACGTGCGCGCCAGTGCAAGGCCACGCCCCCTGCGTCATCACGCAAGGCCAATGAATTTCGATTAAGACTTCCCCAAACACGGTCTGGTTTAATTAGTCAACACGCTTTAAGCCCTAAATGACCCTGAGATTTAAACTTCAGTGATCAAAAAAAATGAAAGGAACATTTTGAAAACACATCAGATCTCAATGGGGAAAAATATCGTGCTAGATATGTATACTGATATGGACTGGGTAATGTGTTAGGAATGAAAGGATGCCACATCGTTTGATGGAAAAGAAAATAATCAACATACAGAGGGCTGAATTCAAAGACACCCCGAAAATCAAAGTGAAAAACTGATGCAGCAGGCTAGTCTATTTTCCTGGAATTTCATTGCAGCAACTCAAAATGGTACTCAGTAGTTTTTAGTTTTTAAGCCTCCCATGTGCAACATCAGGGCATGCTCCTAATGAGACGAACGATGGTGTCCTGGGGTATTTCCTCCCAGATCTGGACCAGGTTATCTCTGAGCTCCTGGAGAGTCTGAGGTGCAACCTGGCGGCGGATGAACGGAAACATAATGTCCCAGAGGTGTTCTATTGGATTTAGGTCAGGCGAGCGTGGAGGCCATTCAATGGTATCAATTCCTTCATCCTCCAAGAACTGCCTGCATACTCTTGCCACATGAGGCCGGGCATTGTCGTGCACCAGGAGGAACCCAGGACCCACTGCACCAGCGTAGGGTCTGACAATGGGTCCAAGGATTTCATCCCGATACCTAATGGTAGTCAGGGTGCCATTGTCTAGCCTGTAGAGGTCTGTGCATCCCTCAAAGGATATGCCTCCCTAGACCATCACTGACCCACCACCAAACCGGACATGCTGAATGATGTTACAGGCAGCATAACATTCTCCACGGCTTCTCCAGACCCTTTCACATCTGTCACGTGTGCTAAGGGTGAATTCTCTCAATGTGCCAATTTTGGTGTTCAATGGCAAATGCCAATCGAGCTCCATGGTGCCGGGCAGTAAGCGCAGGGCCCACTAGAGGCTCTTTCAAAATATTAATGTGTTTCGAATCAGTTTTGTGACACATATTATAGAAGGCGATTTAAATACAATCAAATCTCAATCAAATTAGACCCAATAACAAGCTTGGCTATGTAAAAGGTTTGTAACTGTTGTGCTAGAAAACAACCACATGAGCAATAAGTTGGTTTGAGTGTGTCAGAAATCTAATAAGGGGATGTTGTTCATAAATGTTGATAAACTGCAGATGTCTCAGTTTTGTTGTTTCTCAATAAAGCTTATATAATACTAATGTGTTTCTAATCAGTTATGTGATGTCTATTATAGAACTTGATTTAAATATAGAAAGGCCCAACAATGACCTTGAAAATTGAGTATGAAAGAGGTTTTGTGCAGAAGAACAATCAAAAGAAAGTGATAAGCAGGTGTCCAAAACCTAATGAAGTAATGCTGTGACTAGTAGACTATAAAATCATCATGTATGACTGAGTTTGACAAGGTTGAAACAAAATTTAGTTGTACTGAGCTCTCACCACAGACAACAATAAGATAAGAACATGGGAAAATAATTGTGGGAAGAGGATAAGGTGCGACCAAAAAAGGGTGTCATTTTAAAACTGTGTAAGATGCTGGTCCACATCTGTGAAGATCATCTGTGTTTCAATAAAGTCTGATTTTTTTGGCATCCTACAACCATTGTTTTTAGAAATTTTATTGATTTTTGAATAGCAAGACATTCCACAACATTGCAAGTCATTTTTATATTTACAAGAGGGATCCCCAAGTGACTTGATGAGGTTTTCCTTACATCAGTTGTCTGTGCTGGGTGACAGTAAGGTAAGGACTTTTTTCTCAAGTAGATTATTTACAGAAAATCAAGGACTTATTGAAATAGGCCTTTCAAAACAGGATATAATTTTTAAAAAGCAGGTTTTGAATTTCCTGGACTAGATATCACTGAGACAGTAAAGAGGTCTGGAATGTCTAGTTGGTGCATCCAACACTTTTAAAAATGTTTTGAATTATAAAATCCAGAAAGGTGAAAAGCTTAGAAATGAATGTTTGCTGTTCAACATCCCCCACAAATACCTCAATTTGCTTGTTTATTTGAAATTACAGACCAGAGTTTTATTCATGGGACATCAGATCATAATTTTGATAATTAGTCATTCCCAGAGTCTGCAAATCAACAAGTACTGTAACAGTACCATGTACTACAATGAGTACATACTCCCCAAGACAGAAAACCAGATTAGAATGTCAGTGGACCAAAATTTTTTATCAGGTTGTATGGTCTCAAATGGGGAAAGACCTACAGCAAGAGGTGAAAGCAGGAAAAATGTAGAAATGTGAATACTAGTCTCACTGGAAAGGGACACAAATTTGGATTGCATTTGTGCCTAAATTATTCAGGATTGGGACAAAAAGAAAAAATGCATTCTTTTCTATCCTGTTAGAGACATGTTAACTTGTACACAGACATGTGTTACACAAAATGTGTGAGAGAGAGAAAGAAAGCGAGACCCCCTTCACTGGGCTCCTCACACAATCATTAAAGTTATACTGAATGCCAAGCACCAGCACAATTAATGAACTGCAAGGTTTTTACTTAAAGGCTGATTCATACTTGTTGTTAAATTTTTTTTAATAAAAATGAGCTTTTCCATAGATTTTAAAAACACACAGCATGTGTGACCTGAGAAAGAGATTTTACTAACTCAAGTCCTATTATTAGCGCTCATTAGGTTTCAATCGATCATTTTCCCTGTTTAGATAATTTGTTTATGTAATGACATTTCTGTGAGAATTTATACTGCTTCTGTTTCTAATCAGAACCCACGGCGTCTGGTTGGAAAACATTCTGATGGGTTTTTTTTTAAATCCCACAACTGCTTTCGTAAACACGTTGATGTCGTCATAGCTGCACCTGAACATGTGCCAGTCTGTGTCATCTAGAGTGCCCTGCAGAGCAGCCACTGATTGGTCCATCCAGCGCATGACGATTAGCAAATAGCAATGATTTAGCCACACCCCTGTACAGCACTGCCAGCATTTCCACCTGCTGGCACCCAGTGAGCTTAGCCATCTGCATTCACCCAAGAGCTCCGAGACATCTTTCCAAAGAGCTGTTAGTAGTGGAGGGTGGCAAGGACATATTTGATCAAGTGTTGCTAGAGCAGTTCATTGCCTGACTACCCAAGGAGACAGTGAAATGGGTCCAGTGTTCCACAAGTATAACTAGACAATGCAAATCCAGCAGGCAGAGGTGTATCTGGGTGCAGGCATACCTATCCCAACCCATTTCACACTCACACACGTTCTTCCCTCTTTAGTCCATACCCTACCCTGCCCTGTAAAAACAAGTGCCAATTTCCCCAAAGACAGTTTCCTGGTCCTGAATTTTCCCTACCACTTTCTCCCTTCCATCTCCTGATTTTGCACTAACTCACCAGTATTCTTTAATTAAAAATGGTGTCAAGTGACAAAAGACATGCTAAGTAAGGAAGGGACGGCTCAATCGTTAATACAGAAAAAATGTAAAAAACTTCTATTCCATATAATAGTTTCCTCAGTTCTGAACTTTAAATCTGGCATAGCATACAGCACCGCTCAAAAGTTTGGGATCACTCAAACATTGTATTGTTTTCCAAGGAAACACACACGAAATTGTATGAATTGTGAAAACATGTCAGAGTTAGAAATAATGATTTTGATGGAAATGAATGTTTTCCTTCATCAAAAAAAAAAAAAACCTTTTGCAGCAATTACAGCCTGGGCATTCTAGCTGTTAATTTTTCAAGATAATCTGATGAGATTTCACCCCATGCTTCCTGGAGCATCTTCTACAAGATGGATTGGCTGATGGAGTCTTCTCCGTAGCTGAAATCAAGCTGAATATGCAAGTGATCCCAAACTTTTGAGCGGTAGTGTATGTAAACAATTCAACAGCCATATTAGAAGGTACAGTGCACTTCATGAATGTAACAGCAAAATGGGAAAAAAAAATAAATAATACCACACAAAATATGTTTTTGCAATACATATGCAATGAATGAAAATGCTGTATAGATTTTCCAGTAAAAACTATTTGTTTGTTTTATGATATTCTTTAGGGTTGTTCATTTTGGCTTTGTTTATTATATCTCAAAAATGTATATTCTTTAGAAAATCAAACAAGACAGTGGACACTGTATAAATTAAACATTACACAAAATTAAATTTTGCTCACTTTTTGAGCATGCCAATAATTCTGAAATTTAAATTTCGATTATGAAATATTTTACATATAAAATGTCATTTCAAAACCTCACATATTTGTATACTTAAAATGAACAAAAACATTAACATAAATGCAAAATTCAGTAAAATGCCAAATAAGATCGACACAAATGTACTGACACCAAATAAATGGTCTAATTAAGGCCATAGTGGAACCATCATGTGCTTGAAAACTTTAAAACAACTCCATAACCAGCATAGCAATTGCGTAAAAAGCTGTTGAGTTGAGCTGTTGATAAACACCTTTCAACACTGGCTGCTGATGATAAAGTGTGTCCCTATTCTTTTAAACTACTTTTATACATATCCAGTGGTTTTGCTACACATCTTTTAGCAAAATGTCTTTAGTCCATTATAGTGTTGTTAAACATCATGTCTTATTTAAATATTTAAAATAGGAAACTTCAGCGGCCCTAGACCAAGTAGCCCTTCAGGAAAAACACACATATACAAAACTCAATATAAATCAAAATGGTCTTAACGTTTTTTATCCTTCTTCCTTTTTGTTGTTTTGGACCTTGTTGAGGTCATTCTCACAGCATTTGTTCGAGGTCGGACCACTACATGCTCGTTTGTGCCACAGTCAAGTGTGTATTGCTCTGGGCTGAGGGTCTGTCCATGTTCGTCCCTTAGCTGGCTCAGTACAGCATGAGAGAGCTTTTTGTAACACTCAGCTGTAGCTGACAGAGCCTTGGTGGTACATGTTCTCTCATGCAGAAGGGCATCACGCTGAGTAACAAGTCTCTCCACCTCTGCCTGCAGGCCCAAGATTGCATGCAACTTCCTTTTTCTGCAGTTTTGTGCAGCTAATTTGTTTTTCCCACGTCTGCGTACATCCCGCAGTAGTGTGACTTCTGATGTAGACAGACTTCTCCCATCCAGCAGCTCCAGGAAGTGTTCCACTGGCATGTTAACTATTTCAGGGGCAGAAAATGGAAGACCCAGAGCCTGCAGACGCTGTTCATCCCGGCTTGGTTCCTCCAGTCCAGTTTCATCCTCACTCATTACTTCCTGTTTTATAATTTTAGGAGATTGACTCCAGCTTTGTGGGTTACGGTCATCAGGTGACTGGGCCGAATAATTGTGGTCATGCCAGATTTTGTTGTTAAGGATTACTTGTGGCCAATCATAACATGATGATGCACAAGCTGCACCATAACATAAAAGGGACTCTACTTCACTACTGTAGCCCATGGCTCCACCATCACAAAACGACTCAGAAGAGGACATGGAGGCTGAGGCAGGGCTTCTGGAATTGGTCTCCAGTGACAGGCCAGAGTCAGAGTCCAAGTCCTCCAGCCATGGATTTAGTACCTGTCCTTCCACACCAGCCAGGCCCTCCAGACCCAACAAATTTATCTGTTCAAACACAGCCTCATCCAAATACCCACCCACAGTGGAGTGTGAGGTTCCATGAAAGCTATTCCCTAATGAGGAGAAAGGAGGTAAAGCCAGAGCACCAACAGCTGTTCTAGGTGTCTCTCTATTGGATGTGTTAATTGATTCTAGGCTAAACAGAGTGGCATACGTTCCACTACTAAGTGGGTCTGGTCTGCAATTACCACCACTGTTAACCATGGCATCGTGAAGGCTGGCATTGTAGCTGATGGGGTCCATGTCTGGCACATGCTGTGCAATGAAAGACTCAAAATCCTGTGGAGGGGGGGAGGGGGAGGGGGGGCACAACATATTAAATGACATAATCCCATTCTTCAATAGGATGGCTCAACATTTGACAATGGCAGGTCATCTAGTATCTAATAAATTCCATCAATTTGGTCATGACTCTTTTAGCTAATGCTGTACTTTTTTGGTCATTTCTATTCTGCATAATTTAGAGAGTTATTGTCTATTATGCTATAAATCGTCAGTAGTTCTTCTAGCTTTTGATATTCACTGTACTCTGTGGCATTATGTACTCAGATCAGAAATGTTAAAATTCTTTGTTTTGTTTCTTCCAAGAGACATTTTACAAATGGTATTAGCAGTCATATATTGTTTAAAAAACCTGACAGACCACCAATGTGTTTCCATTTAGAGCCTGAAGCAAAATCTGACTGACAGTTTGCTTCATTTATCAATAAAAAAACAGACAGAAACACTAGCTGTTTGTCGATCACATATTACCTACTGATTTTGTGTGCTACTGCTGCAAATCAACTGGAGCAACATGGTTTGCACATGTAACAATGCAATGTGCATATGATCATATGATAATGATTGGATCATATGACATGTTTGTAACCTGAGACTCAGTCCAGTCATTTCAGGATACATACAGTTTATTATGAATCTGCAACTGGGAATAAATCCATGGGTGGGAAATGAATCAGACAGAGGTTTCAGTACTTTGGGTGCTTTATTTAGAATGTTATTTTCGTCATTAGTGGATTTTTAGATATGTAGATTTGTATGAAAATCACTTAAGTCAAATTTGGTGAAGAAAAATTGTGTCTGTGAAAATTTGTGTTTCAAATTTTAAAAGTGTTTTAAAAAACTTAAAATGGCAGCAAATACCATTGGCCCATCTGCTGAATTCACCATGAACCAAGCTGGAACTGAAATGTTAGAAGAGAGGTCAGAAAAGAATGGCCAGACTGGTTCATGCTGACAGGCTCTATGGTTTTATTCCAGAGGTTTTGGTAATTTAGGTTCTTTACTTAAATACAATATCATGTTCCCTGTGCAAATTACATTATTTACACTAATCAGCCTAATCAAATTTACTAAACTTTAAAACCACCTGCCTAATTTTGTGTAAGTTCCACTTGTGCTACCCAAACAGGTCCGACATCCATAGTGGATCCTGGTGGCATTTTCTAAATAAATGTTATTCTTGTCATCAGTGGTTTTAATGTTATGACTGATCGGTGTATGCTGCAACACAAGACACAATGGCGATGCAAACCGCTCACAATATAATGGGACGCTATCTAAAATCTTCAGATTGCCCACTGCACATGGAAGAGAGTCTATGCCTATTCTAGGTCAGATTTTTTTTATTGGTTGACAGGAATGGAATCGTGGAATGTTGTAGCCAGGCTGGCTGTGTTGTGCGTTTTGAAATGCTTTTTCACTCACCACACCCATAATGAGTGGTTATCTGAGTTACTATAGATATCCTGCAAGTTGAAATAAGTCTGTCTATTCTCTTCTGACTTCTCTCAAATAGTTTCTACCCACAGAAGTGCAATTTGCTGGATGTTCTGTGTTTTGTACCATTCTGTATAAACTTTAGAAACTGTTGTGTTTGTAAAAAAAAAAATTGAATATGAGATCATAATTTCAGCCTTCATGTCCTGGTATTTCCATTTACATGTGTGTTAAACAGCTTAGAACTTTGCATCTTTTGCTTCACAGGCAAAACCCATAGGAGAAATCAACAGGAAGCCCAGAGAGTTGTCTATGGGAGAAAAACCACTTTGCTGATGGAAAAATCACTTAAAGCCATTGCACAAGCATTGGGCATAGCCAAAAGAACAATTTGGAATGAAAAATAAAGAAATCAATAGTGTATTGGCAACCAGACCCCAAACAGACCAAAGTATAGACGACAAAGGATTTGTTCATAGTCATACAAGTACGATCATGCAAGCTCATTGGTCAAGGGTGGTGGTGGTAGTGTCATGACTTGGGCTTGTATGGCTGCTTCTTGGAATGGTTTACTGATCTTTATCCAATGATTGTTATGATGGTAGCAGCAGAATGAATTCACTAGTCTACAGAAACATTTTGTCTGAGAATTGGAAGGAACTTCATCATGCAGCAAATCAGTGACCCAAGACACACTGCTAACACAGTCAAGCCAAGTCAACCACTGGACTTTAATAAAAACAAAAACTAACGATTAAAACACAGCTTCTTCCCACAGACAGTCAAATGCATTAACCCCCAACCCTCCCTCTTCTCCCCCACTCCCAAATATTAAGGTGCAATAAAGCTCTACCTCTTGAACTAGATGTACAATACCCTCCCAACATCCATGAGATATACTACTTGTTTGCACACTATTGCATATATTACCTCACTATGTTATTATTAATATTATTAATAATATGTATGTTTTTCTGTTTACAGTATCTATTTGTGTGAGCTGCTAAACAGTCTTTCATTGTTTTTAAAACAATCACTATAAAGATCTGATCTATTATATTTCTATTGCTTGCATTTTACCTTTGAAAAGGAGACTGAAGGCAACACCCCTCCCCAACCCCCAAAAATGAAAGCAGCTGCATTGTAACATGTATCTGTTCCAATACTTTGGCTCTTTAGTTTGTTTGTTTTTTTGACTAAAAATTGTGTGGCCTGCCACCAAAGGTGTCATTTTCCAAGCTGTTTAACACGTCAATATCCGGTGTAAATATCAGGAAATAAAAGCTGGAATTTTCACATTCAGCCTTAGCACTGCTTTTCTGGTTTACAAGCATACCTGATATGCTCTTGGATTCGTTTTGAAGAGGTATGTCATTCTTTAAGTGATTTCTTTAAGCAGGCCCCAGTGCTCAAATAATGAACATTTTGTGCACCCTGGGGGTGTAATCCAAATAAATATTCTCAAATTAGATGGAGATCCATCAAGCTATTTCTACATATGGCCTCACATTCTGCTTGGTTTTGTTCTCCTGTTATAGGCAAACAAGTTTGACAGCAACTTTGAATATCAAAAACACCTTATCTAGATTTGTAGGAAAATCACTAGAATCAAAATTGGTGAATTCAACATGAACCAAGCTGGAATTCAAATGTCTAAATACCTTTTAATTTGACCTAATTGGTGGGACAGGACACAAAATTGGTGGAATGATTTTTGGCAATATGTCCAATCAGTGTGTCAAACTGCCCAGTCAGAATTCCCAGTCAGTGTGCTAAATTCATTCAATAATAATTGAGTCAAAAGTAATAATAATAATAATAATAATAATAATAATAATAATAATAATAATAATAATAATAAACATACGTGCTTATACAAACCTGAAAAGATTTCTTCCAGAAATACAGACAATTTTATTTACCATGCTTGATCACTACAATTTAGTTAATACATTGTACAAAATGTCTCAGTTGCAGACTTTAATAGTTGAGAGAGTGATTACAGAGAACCACTCACACATAATACAGAACTATTTGTCTTCAACTGTGTCCTGAACTGAACTTGTGCTACAGACATTCAGACTACAGCATATTAATTGAGCGAGATTAGGCCTAAAACTAAATAATTATAGGTACAATATCTCAGGTGCAGGACTGAACGTAGCTACTGAACTGATTTATACTTGTGTGTCTGCACACTTTGGTTCATATAGCTTCTTTAGTAAAATAAAAAGGTTTAGTACTATAGCCTTCGACCTTAAGTTTAGCCCAACACTACAAGAAAGCAAAGTATTTTTACCATTATTCAGTGGAAACTATACTTACAGTGAAATCTGACAGGAAGTCTGGCCACTGAGGATGAACTTCTATTTCCCCCTCGTTCTGGTGTTGAACACTGTTGCTTAACAGAGCCTTTCAAAAGAGCATTACACAAACACCATACCATTAAAATAATTTATAGTCTGACCACAGAAACGTAAACATATTAAACAAACATAAGTCAGGATATAATAATAATAATAATAATAATAATAATCATCATCTTGCCTCTTGTTCTAGTACTGAGCTTTGAATTAGTTGGGTTGCAGAATCAAGACTGATTCCTTCCTCATTGTCTTTCACAATTTCATCTTCTGTTTGTGTTACAATTGTCTCCTGAAAACCGACAAAATAGAGAAAGAATTTTATTAACTATTAACCAAACAACATCAAGAAAGTCAATATAGCAGTCTTCAACTGGGGCACAATAAGAGCTAGCATGTACATGGCATTCATTTTGTTAGAAACGGAGTAGAAGCATGCTGCATTTCCTATACACAACATTCCTATAAAGGAGAGGCTGCAGGAGGATCACTTTTTCCCTGTTTACACCAAGTGGTTATTATTCTGGTCAGCTCAGTTCCATGCAGTATACAGTGTCAGTATAAATGCTCAGTATACACCGATCAGCCATATCATATGCAGTTCCAGGTGAAGTGAATAAGACTGATATATTGGGCAGCAAGTAAACGTTTTGTCCTCAAAGTTGATGTTAGAAGCAGGAAAAAAAGTGTAAGGATTTGAGCGAGTTTGATGAAGGGCCAAATTGTGATGGCTAGACCAGTGGATCAGAACATCTCCAAAACTGCAGCTCTTGTGGGGTGTTCCCGGTCTGCAGTGGTCAGTATCTATCAAAAGTGGTCCAAGGAAGGAACAGTGGTGAACTGGAGATAGGGTCATTGATGGCCAAGACTCATTGATGCACGTGGGGAGAGAAGACTGGGCCGTGTGGTCCAATCTTACAGACGAGCTACTGTTGCTCAAATTGCTGAAGTTAATGCTGGTTCTGATAGAAAGGTTTGTTGCGTATGGGGCTGCATAGCTGCAGATCAGTCAGGGTACCCATGCTTTTCACACGTACCACCTACTTAAGCATTGTTGCAGACCATGTACCCCCTTTCAGGGAAACGGTATTCCCTGATGGCTGTGGCCTCTATCAGGATAAAGTGGCATGCCACAAAGCAAAAATAGTTCAAGAATGGTTTGATGAGCACAACAACGAGTTTGTGGTGTTGACTTGGCCTCCAAATTCCCCAGATCTCAAGTCCATGCCTTGAAAGGTCAGGGCTGTTTTGGCACCAAAAGGAAAATGTTATGCATGATCAGTGTAAATCTGTCAGTTGGAAAATCAGTATAATTTTCATTAGACTGCTGCATGACAAGAAAAATTAACAAGCAATCAACCACTTTTGGGCTCTTGAAATTGATTCAGTATATATGCCTTAGGACAATAATGCAAATATATTGTGTCAGTAACTGTGTGATCAACAGACAGCAGCTTGTAAATATCAGGAACAATAGAGATCATGATGGCCTCATACTTGCCGTTCATTTTAAAAAACGTTCACATTTTAATAAACATTGAGAAATTACAACATTAAACAATTGTACAGGTTCTGGTACTACAACTGTACATCCGCGATCCAGACAACATTAAAATTTTGATCAAGCCTCCAGACATTTAAAGTGAAAGTAGTATTGCTCAATATCTCCCATGAGGACATTTTTGTTCAACAATTTTCAGTTTTCAACAAAATTCACTGACTGCAATCACTCAGGCCTCTGTCTAACAAAGCATGCAGTCTCTATCTGCTGCTGTATTAAAATCTACATCGATGATCTGGAGTGTGTGATTCTAGATAAACATTTCCAAGCGGCATTACAAACTCGTTAGCTTAACATCTTCTAGCTAACTATGCTGCTAATCTGGTTTACATTTAATATCAAGTTCGTTCAGTTACGTTTAGTTATAATAACACTCTCCTGGGAAAGTTCACCGGCTGACCGAAGAGAAGAGAAAAACCACTCACGGGATGGTTGTAGGATTCATTTTCACGGGTTTCATCAGTCGAATCCTCCTCACCCGCATACCCGTTATTGTTCGGAGGTTCCTCCGGTTCCACGCCGTTAGGTACCAGGTGCAAGAGCCATGCACTGAGTCGCGTGGGGAAACGAACCGGCGAGCCGAGCGCGCGCACTTGATTGAGAAGTCTCCGGCTTGTAAAGTAATCTTCCAATTCGGTGCATTTGGGGTACACGTGATGACCGGCCGCGATGTCCCGGTAATAGTGAAACGGTGTCTGCACGAAAGTAGAAATTTGCCCTGCGTTGATCTCTATTAACGGTGAGTGGAACGGGCTGTTCAAATAGGAATTGACGTCCACTCGAACGCCTATAAAACTAAGAAGAATCGTAAGTTGAATCAAACAGTCCATAAAACATTTCTTCTTGTGCTGCATTTCAAATCGATTCTTTACAAAACAGACAGTCGAAGTAAGGCTGCCCAAACAAAAGAGCACGCGCTGCCTCTCCACTCAGACAAAGGGACCAGCCCAGACCGGCCAATGTTTTTCCCATATAGCTAACACACTGCTAACTTCCTGACAGGACTCAGCTCATCAGCGTGGGACTCCAGCACAAGACACATAAAGTTCTTTACACGACATACTCATAATAACGTGGATCCAAATTTTCAATCTTAAACCGAAGACGACAAAATAAACACGAAAGACAGATGTTTATTTGTATAATGACCACGAACTCGCCTACAAATTCTATACCAGTAAGCTACGATTGGACGACTTTTCGCGTCTGTCATAATTTACAGCCAATCATGTGGATCTCTTCTGAGCGCTCGTGGTGTGACTAATAAATGGACTAGGATTTTCCAGAAGGTAATCAGAAATATAGAGCTTGGAAATGGTACTTAGAGATCAATCTAGGAATTTCGAAGAGGCTGAATAGTGAATTTAAAGCCAGCCGCTCTTCATGAAAGCACGGTACATCTAGCAGCAAATACATTTCGTGGGCGCAACTTTTAGACTCTATACGGTAATAGTCCTGAAAGCGAAAAGGCTTGAGGCGTATTAAACAGAGAGGCAGTGCTGGTAGTGTTACCAGGGTTTAACTGGGCTATTTTGAAAATCCAGTCGCGGGAAAAATTACGGCTTTTTTTGGGGATGCTTTTATAATGTATACGAAAATGTTTGTCTGTTGCAAATAATAAAGATAAATGTTCCGTTTATTAATGTGGATTAATCCCAGGACGGAATACCTTGGCAACCCAAGGACGGCTGTAGCGTCAACTAGTCAGGAAGAAACCTGATTGGAAGGGCGCGTTTGGCGTTCAATGCCACGTCACAATCTAGAAATGATATTATTATATCAAAATGTATTATATCATATTTAAATTAAATCGGGAATGGCCTTACTGACTATCCTGACCATGAGGAACAGTACTTTTACTTAATTAATTTACTTATTCTATTGACCAATTTTTACATTCATAAGTGTATATTTACTAATAAAAACCCAATTTTATGGTTTTGTTTACTGAAATATGTATATATATTGACAGTATTCGAGAGTCTGTGAATAAGAAAGCTGTAAAAACTTTGAAAGTTTGTGAATTTTACAATATGTTTATTTGATTGTATATATGCATACATGTGTATATATGTATATCTTGTATTTATGTTTTGGAGTTTTATACTTCCCTCCCCCTGGCAACTGTTTTTGTTTGTTGTAATTTGTTTTTCTGGGGTTTTTTTCTCTTTTCCTTCACTTTTTTAATATTGCTTCTTGATAACATGTACTTTATTGTTCTTAAAAAAATAAAGAAAGAAAGAATGGGAGACGGAACATGGGCGTTGCTAGGCCATTTTAGGCATCTTTAGCCCCCCTAACATTTCTACTCAGCCCTGCTAAAATTCTGCGGTTCTCCATAAACTGTAAACAAATTCGTGATCACCTCCGTAGACTGGGGCTGGCGTGGAGGAGGTCGAAAGTCTCTCTGGGAGACACGACCGATCTCCAGGGGGGCCAACACACACTATAGCCTCTCTAGAAACCCTTTGGGAGAGGTGGGTGTGTCTCCATGGCCTTGCATTCCTCGGAAGGGAGCGCTCGGAGGAGCCATGATATCTTATAGTTTTATAATTTAATACCTTATAAAGTCAATAATACTAATGTAATATTGTATTTGTCATAAGATACTGAGACGGGAAGCAGTCACGTTACAGGAACGAACAACGTGAATCCAAAGACTTATGTAAACTAATCTTTTCTGTTTCCGGCTCAGACTGCGTTGCCTTAACATACAGGGCTGTCACGTGATGAACAAACTGACTCGAACCGAAGGCGCGTGAGATGAATCATTCTGGTGGGTATACAGGAGACGGCATGGCAGAGCTTAGTTTAGGATGTTACGTGACAAAAGAACGAACGAATTCGACCTAAAAAATTCGGAGGTGAGGTGATAAAGTAACAGACTGCATAGCCTCGAGACACAGGTAAGCTATTACTTATAATATGACAGTTCTTTCTTATTCGAAATGTGATCAATATGTGCGTAAGTAGATGTGTTAGGGAATTAACATGATAATTTTAATTACATTCTGCTGAAGTGAACGAAATGACTTGGGAAAAAAAAGATTCGTTTGTTTTGCTGAATGGGATTCACAGAACCGAACCAGCAAAACGACCCGAACTTCTTATCACAAAACCTTAGTGTGTGGCCGGTGGAGCCTGGCTCTCCGCTGTGTTCTGCTGCCGGAGGGTGAAGAGTTTAGCGGCATTCCTGATTGGTCCGGCGCGTTTTGGCACGCTTTCTCCCGCTCCGCCTTGCACTCTATCCGGGGTGCTGAACCACCACTGCTTGTGTTTTGGAGGGAGAGAGTGGGCCAGGAGCGGTTTCCTTTTGCATGCATGCGGCAGTGTGCGCGCCGTCGTCATAAGACCCAAAGCTGCTTTTTTATAATAAATAAAATCAAATTCATTGTCAAATTTTAATTATGACATATACATTTATACACAATACAACATTTAGTAAAATCCTTTCGATAACTGTCCTTGATATAAGAATAGAGCCAATTAACACTAAGATAAAAAAATATAAAAATAAGATAGAAGTGCACCTAAATGCACAAAGCCCCATTTGTTATGCTTATATGCGTTTTGTTAATGCACATGACTCAGACAGCCATACTGTACCTGCACTTCTTATCTTACCTTCCTGTGATGCAATATTATAGTTATATAACAAAATATAAAATATATATGTTTTTTTCTTGCTTAAAATTTTTGTAATATTTTTGTTTATTTTTTACCCTTGCTTTACACTACTGTGCACCAATACACAAATTCCCTGTACATGTAAAATCCACAGTACTAGGCAATAAAGCTGATTCTGATAGAATAAGATATACAATAAAATAAAATATAATATAATATAGGCCATATAGGGAAAATATAGTGGAAATCTGCAATAGAAAAGTAAGTAGATAAAATATAGGAAAGGTAGTATCTGAATACAGTGATTACTGTGATTAGATCTGTATATTGTACAGTAATGTGGCATGAATGGATTATGAATATGAATATAGAATGTTATACATATTTCTAAAGTGCAAAAATGTGCATGTAGTGCAAATTGTCGCACATATTGGGCAGTGGAAGCTAAAGTGGGTAAGGCTCTGGGTGGCCAAGCTGCCACTGTTGGGCCCCTGAGCAAGTCCCTTAACCCTCCCCACTGCATCATGGCTGATCCTGTGCTCTGACCCCAACCTCCAAATGTGGAATATGCGAAGAAAGAATTTCACTGTGACTAGTGGTCATTTGATAACAATATTATATAGTAAACACTTGGCTGGTTGCTTATAAATCCCAACATTTCTGGAGATTGCAACTCAATATCTGTTCAACCAGTACATGTTTTATCACTTATGCTTTTGGCATGGACCCTTCCTGTCTTTCTAGGATTGTCTTGTTTGCAGTGTTGGCACCTTTACACACACACTGGAATTGCAGTAATCAGTCAGCTTGATTAGATTTTTTTATAGTGAAAGTCATTTACTAGGAATAGAATAGGACAAAGTTCTATATGGTTGCACTGTTCTCAGCTATTCATCCATTTCACTCGTTCTTCCCTCAGTGGCACCTTTCAGCTGTTGGAATTTAGCTCGGTGTTTTTGAGTTAAATGCTTTACATAGTCGCCAAGTTCGTTTCCAAGCTGATCAAGTGGAGGGCCCTTATAGGGTCCTCATAGATATGGTACAGGCATAGGTCGTCCAGTAAGCATTTCATGCAGGGTTATATGCATCATTCAGTTAGTTTGCTCATACTTATCAATGCTAATGGCAAAGCTTGCTCCCAATTCATTTTTCCAGCCTCACAAATCTTAGCCAGTTTAGCCTTCAATGTTCCATTAGCTCTTTCCACCATTCCTTGTGACTGTGGATGATAGACACAACCCAATCTGTGCTTTATCCTTAAATACTGGAATCTTTTGAACTTTGAATCAAAATGAGTACCACTATCTGAGCTGATTTTGTCAGGAATTCCAAACCTTGGAATAACCTCTTTGCACAAAAACGTAGCCAATGAATCTGTATCTGCCTTAGCTGTTGGGTGTGCCTCAACCCATCTGCTAAATCTGTCTTCTACCACCAAGACATACCTTTTCTTCTCTTTCACCTCAGCTATGTCCATGAAATCAGTAATTAGGTGTCTGAATGGTCAGTCTGGTTCTGGTATGTGACCTATAGGAGCTGTGAAACTTTTCCTGTTAATTATATTCAGCACATACTTCACAGTGTGCTAACCTGTGGTCAACCATCTGAGCCAAATAAGGTGACCACCATGCTTTTTGAATTCTCTTGATCACCTCCCCCCTTGTGCAATGGCTCAAGCCATGTGCACCATTAATCAAGGATGTGAGAAGTGAAAGGGGAGCTACAAAATGTCCTTGGGGACCATGCCAGATGCCTGTGCAAGCATTTTTAACCGCTCCCCTTCTTAACCACTTAGATATCTCATAAACAGAGGCAGAATTCTGAGCTGCAGCTAAGAGGTTAAATCTGCTCCAGAGGGTGTCCTTGTCCTCAGATTCCATTACTAGCAACATGTTGGTGTGTCCTAGTGCTGCTAACTTGGCTGCCTCATCTGCTGCAGTGTTCCCATTAGTCACAAACGAACCATCTGTTTTGTGCACTGAGCATTTGACAATGGCTAATTTAGCTAATTTAGTGTGATAACATGTAATAAATCTGTGATGGCCATACCATGTGTGACAGGTGTGCTGTCCGCCCTTAACAGCCCTCTCGGTGCCCATGTGGGGCCAAAATATTGACACACCCCAATAAGCATACTGTGAGTCAGGGAAAATTGTACATGATTTCCCTGTAGCTAGCTTACATGCTGCAGTGAGTGCAGCCAATTGTGCGGAACACAGTTGAGCAACAGTTGTAAACTTCTTCCTTGCCAACGGCCTCTCATTGGGCACCCTCTGAATGTTCCTTGACTGCCGCCGATGTTGACATTGATTGGCGGGGCCATTGGGTATGGCTGACTTGCCTGTGGTTGCTGTGAATGTTGAACTGTCATCTGTGGTTGTTGTGATGCTGATCTCTGTAGTGCTAGTGTCTGATTACCCTGCATCATTTCTTGTGTGGTTGGGACTACTACTGCAGCTTGTACTTTTCCTGCTCTCTCCTTCTCTTTATCTTTCTGTTTGGCCCTATTGAGTTCTCCAAGTTGTGTTTTATACAGCTGTGTTAACAGGGCTTCTGAAGCTACCTTTGTTTCCTTCTGTTTCTTTCTGTATTGTTCCACATAATGGATTAAATGTGCTTTGAATGTGTCCCATGGCATGGTACTTAAACCGACCACTTCTAACGAAATTTGAACTTGCTCTGGTAGACATTTTTTAAGCATTAGTTTAAACAATCCCTTACTTGTATCTGTCTCATCCCATGCTCCACCAGTCTCTTCTTTCCATGTATTCTGGTGTTCATGAATGAATTTCACCACATTTTCGTCCTCCTGTAGAGTCATGTGTTCTAGCTGTCCTGGGTCCATTTTAGTGGGGTAAACCTTTCTTATTTCATTCTTCAGTCTATTTCTCCAAGGCCCTAAAGCTATGACATCCCAGCCTGGTTGGTCTATTGATCCTGTGAGGCCTGCTGCATTTAATATTTCACCTGTCTTCGCCTTGCATACTGTTTGGGCCAAAATAGCTTTCACATCTCCTATCGACAAAGTATGTCCTGCTGTTTTCTCTTCAAACTTTGTGATCCACCTTTGTCCTCCATTGCACAAGTCTGGCAACTGTGAACATAACCCCACCATGTCCATAAATGTCCACGGTACATATTGTACATCTCTTCCTTTAGTCACTAGCGGATTCATGCCTACCTCACCTTCATCCTCATATCCATATTTTTGTGGTGCTTTGAGTGTTTTCATGTCTCTCATAACTCTTGGTTGTGTGCTTCTCAATTGGTTTTCTAAGGCTGACACCGAGTGTTGCAGTCACTCTTCAAATTCTTCCAGCTGCTGTGCCAACTGCTGAGTGTTATCCTGCATCTCTCTCTTTTGCATATGTTCTCTAGTGTCCCTCTGTCTTCTTGCTGTGTCTTCTATTCGTGGTGTATTGTGTGTGTCTTTTCTCCTCGTCACAGGTTTGCTACACACACTTGTACTCGCTGACGACGGTGGCACTGTAGGTTAATTTGCGTACAAAGGAGGCTGGTGTTTGTCACTGTTTCCTGCTGGTGTAGAATGCTTGAATCTAAGATCCTTTTCTCTTCTTGCATTTTGCAGTCTTTCTTCCTCTTCTTCTTCTTGCTCTTCTCCTTCATCACTTCCACATTGTTCGGCACCTATCTCCCTGTTTCTCCTTATTTCCCTTTAATCGGGTTCTCTACTGATATTTCCACTTCTTCCCATCCTGGCCAATCATAGTTGTAATAAGCTGATATTGATGGATAAATTCCTGTCTCTCTCCTGCATGCACCTCAATTACTTTGGTAGGATGGTGGTCCACTTTCACCCACTTCCTGTCTAGTATCCACTTCTTTTTCTTCCCTACTCTGTTCTTCTTGTTTTCTTATCACTTGTTTTACTGCCTCCTCCTTTTCCCTATTTCTTTTCCCTTCCTTCATGAACCATTCCAAAATCTCCAACCATCTATATCTCTTTCCTCTGGATTTGTCATTATCCTTTCTTGGCTTCCAATGCCTTAACATCTCTCTTACTTCTGTACAAATGTCTTTGTCAAATGTTCCCTCCTCAGGCCATTGCACTTTCCCTCGTGTTCTGTCAAGATTCAAGATTCAAGAAGCTTTATTGTCATTCCAACCACATATATCTGACGCAGTACATAGTGAAATGAAACAGCGTTTCTCCAGGACCTGGTGCTACAGAAACATACAACATAAAGATCAAACACAAAACAACAACACAGAGCTAGGACCGGAGTTTGTCTTAGCCACATAAAGTGCACAGTGTGCAGCTGGGTGCAAACAGAGCAAAGACAAGACAGTGCAGAAACAATAAGTACAAAAAAGACAACACAAAAACACAGGACACTTAGCGCCGAAAAAAGAAAAAGAACACGTGCAATGAAATGGAAATGAAATAAAATGAAATGAGATAATGTACAACTTTGGGACCTGACAACATGTATTGTGCAAAAATACAATAACAGCAGTTGAGGTAGTGCAAAATAGAAATAAACATAAATATAAATATAGCAGCAGATGAAATAAACACAAGGGTTGAGGAAGTGCAATAAGTATCGAACAATATAAGTTGTCTGTGTGTGTGTGTCCACACAGGTGAGAGAGAGAGAGTGTGTGTGTGTGTGTGTGTGTGTGTAGGAGACAGAGAATTATGTGCAGTTCAGTCCTCAGTGTGTGTGTGAGAGAGAGAGAGTTATGTACAGTTCAGTCCTGGGTGTTGAGGAGCCTGATGGCTTGAGGAAAGAAACTGTTACACAGTCTGGTTGTGAGGCCCGAATGCTCCGGTACCTCTTTCCAGATGGCAGAAGGGTGAAGAGTGTGTGTGAGGGGTGTGTGGGGTGTGTAAGAGTGTGTGTGAGGGGTGTGTGGGGTGTGTAAGAGTGTGTGTGGGGTGTGAAGAGTGTGTGTGAGGAGTGTGTGGGGTGTGTAAGAGTGTGTGTGGGGTGTGAAGAGTGTGTGTGAGGAGTGTGTGGGGTGTGTAAGAGTGTGTGTGGGGTGTGAAGAGTGTGTGTGAGGAGTGTGTGGGGTGTGTAAGAGTGTGTGTGGGGTGTGAAGAGTGTGTGTGAGGAGTGTGTGGGGTGTATAAGAATGTGTGTGGGGTGTGAAGAGTGTGTGTGAGGGGTGTGTAAGAGTGTGTGTGAGGGGTGTATGGGGTGTGAAGAGTGTGTGTGGGGTGTGAAGAGTGTGTGTGAGGGGTGTGTGGGGTGTGTAAGAGTGTGTGTGAGGGGTGTGTGGGGTGTGTGGGGTGTGTAAGAGTGTGTGTGTGGGGTGTGTGGGGTGTGTAAGAGTGTGTGTGAGGGGTGTGTGGGGTGTGAAGAGTGTGTGTGAGGGATGTGTGGGGTGTGTAAGAGTGTGTGTGAGGGGTGTGTGGGGTGTGAAGAGTGTGTGTGAGGGGTGTGTGGGGTGTGTAAGAGTGTGTGTGAGGGGTGTGTGGGGTGTGAGGAGTGTGTGTGAGGGGTGTGTGGGGTGTGAAGAGTGTGTGTGAGGGGTGTGTGGGGTGTGAAGAGTGTGTGTGAGGGGTGTGTGGGGTGTGTAAGAGTGTGTGTGAGGGGTGTGTGGGGTGTGAAGAGTGTGTGTGAGGAGTGTGTGGGGTGTGTAAGAGTGTGTGTGAGGGGTGTGTGGGGTGTGAAGAGTGTGTGTGAGGGGTGTGTGGGGTGTGAAGAGTGTGTGTGAGGGGTGTGTGGGGTGTGAAGAGTGTGTGTGAGGGGTGTGTGGGGTGTGTAAGAGTGTGTGTGTAAGAGTGTGTGTGTGGGGTGTGTAAGAATGTGTGTGGGGTGTGAAGAGTGTGTGTGAGGGGTGTGTGGGGTATGTAAGAGTGTGTGTGAGGGGTGTATGGGGTGTGTAAGAGTGTGTGTGAGGGGTGTATGGGGTGTGAAGAGTGTGTGTGGGGTGTGAAGAGTGTGTGTGAGGGGTGTGTGGGGTGTGAAGAGTGTGTGTGTGAGGGGTGTGTGGGGTGTGAAGAGTGTGTGTGAGGGGTGTGTGGGGTGTGAAGAGTGTGTGTGAGGGGTGTGTGGGGTGTGTGGGGTGTGTAAGAGTGTGTGTGAGGGGTGTGTGGGGTGTGAAGAGTGTGTGTGAGGGGTGTGTGGGGTGTGAAGAGTGTGTGTGAGGGGTGTGTGGGGTGTGTAAGAGTGTGTGTGAGGGGTGTGTAGGGTGTGTAAGAGTGTGTGTGAGGGGTGTGTGGGGTGTGAAGAGTGTGTGTGAGGGGTGTGTGGGGTGTGAAGAGTGTGTGTGAGGGGTGTGTGGGGTGTGTAAGAGTGTGTGTGAGGGGTGTGTGGGGTGTGAAGAGTGTGTGTGAGGGGTGTGTGGGGTGTGTAAGAGTGTGTGTGGGGGGTGTGGGGGGTGTGAAGAGTGTGTGTGGGGGGTGTGTGGGGTGTGAAGAGTGTGTGGGAGGGGTGTGTGGGGTGTGTAAGAGTGTGTGTGAGGGGTGTGTGGGGTGTGAAGAGTGTGTGTGAGGGGTGTGTGAGGGGTGTGTGGGGTGTGAAGAGTGTGTGTGAGGGGTGTGTGGGGTGTGTAAGAGTGTGTGTGAGGGGTGTGTGGGGTGTGAAGAGTGTGTGTGAGGGGTGTGTGGGGTGTGAAGAGTGTGTGTGAGGGGTGTGTGAGGGGTGTGTGGGGTGTGAAGAGTGTGTGTGAGGGGTGTGTGGGGTCGTCCATAATGCTGTTTGCTTTGTGGATGCAGCGTGCAGAGTAAATGTCCATGATAGAGGGGAGAGAGACTCCGATGATCTGCTGAAGGGTCTCGCGATCCGAGACGGTGCAGTTCCCAAACCAGGCAGTGATGCAGCTGCTCAGGACGCTCTCAATGGTCCCTCTGTTGAACACAGTCAGGATGGGGGGACGGAGATGGGCTTTCCTCAGCCTCCTCAGGAAGTAGAGGCGCTGCTGGGCTTTCTTGGTGATGGAGCTGGTGTTGAGTGACCAGGTGAAGTTCTCTGCCAGATGAACACCAGGGAATTTGGTGCTCTTGACGATCTCCACAGAGGATCCATCAATATTCGGTGGAGAATGGTCACTCTGTGCTCTCCTGAAGTCAACAACCATCTCTTTAGTCTTGTCGACATTCAGAGACAGGTTGTTGGCTCTGCACCAGGCTGTTAGATGTTGCACCTCCTCTCTGTATGCTGACTCGTCGTTCTTGCTGATGAGACCCACCACGATCGTGTCATCGGAGAACTTGACGATGTGGTTGGAGCTGTGCATTGCTGCAAGTCATGAATCAGTAAAGTGAACAGCAGTGGACTGAGCACACAGCCCTGAGGAGCTCCAGTGCTCAGTGTGGTGGTGCTGGAGATACTGTTGTGCTCTATATGCGTTACCTCTCCCTCCTGGGTTCTTGTTTCCTTCTGCCCATCGGTCTTACTGGATTTTTCCTCAACTTTTCTCCAAACACGTTAATTTTATCAATTAGTATTGATGTTGCAAAACCTCTCTCCCAGTGTACGATTCTGGGCTCTACTGTCACGATTGCTGTTAATCCTAAGCAATAGTTAGACTGGTCTAGTCTCAGGTTAAACAATTCCACTACTGGTTCATTATCTTCATTATGTGGATCCTTAATGTAATCAAACAAAGGAATAGCAGCATTGCTGAGCTCGGGGGCCTCAACTAATGCACGCAATATTGGACTCAATAATTTGGGCCTCCAAAGTTCTCTGCCAGATGAACACCAAGGAATTGTGGGCTCTGCACCAGGTTGTTAGATGTTGCACCTCCTCTCTGTATGCTGACTCGTCGTTCTTACTGATGAAACCCACCACGGTCATGTCATCGGTGAACTTGATGATGTGGTTGGAGCTGTGCATTGCTGCACAGTCGTGAGTCAGCAGAGTGAACAGCAGTGGACTGAACACACAGCCCTGAGGCGCTCCACTGCTCAGTGTGGTGGTGCTGGAGATACTGTTCCCTATCCGGACTGACTGAGGTCTCCCAGTCAGGAAATCCAGCCAGGGAAAGCGGTTTTTCAGACAAACACACGTGTGCAGCTGAATGGGGCAGTTTTCTTTGACTTTTTTGACATGTTTGGGGTCAACTATGATATGAAATGTAATTGTTTACATTAAAATGCAAAAATTCATAAGAAACATGGGAACAGTGATAAAAATTTGAATTTTGATATGAAATATGATTTTTTACATTAAAGTGCAAACATTCATAAGAAACATGGAAACAGTGATTTTCCTACAAAATTCACTTGACAAAGTCAACTTTCATGATTTTGTAATGTGGCAGGCAAAAGTATTAATATTCTGTGTGATGAAGTTATATCTCCAAGCAAAAACAGAAACTTTGGGGATTTTGGGGGGTTTTGGGAAGTGTGTCATAAAATAATTCACATTCCTGGTAACCTTCAAGGAGGCAATGGTGGAACTATTTTCTGGATCTCACCAGGAACGTACATTCTTTTACCCTTCAGGTTCTAATCTCAAGGAATACTGAAAAAAATATGATTATATACTTACTGTATGATGTCATTGATGTCTAATGTCATTCTAAAGGTCATGGTGCGATTGGTGAAAAAGGTCTAATTTCCAAATCAGAATATACTAAAGTTTACACATAGTCTGTACTCCTGTTGGAGATATGTCCTTATGACCTTATTCAACCCCCTCACAGGTTACGAGACAACAGTCCGAATTATGTCCTTTACAACCTATTTGATGTGAACCAAAACTAAAAGCCAGATGTGTCCTTATGACCCGTCCAAAATCAGGCCTTCTGTGGACTCGTAGACTTTACGACCCTTTGTCTCTCTTGGGTATATAAGGTGCATTGGCAAAAGAATCAGGGAAGCATTTGCATTCAAAACTTCCCACACTATTATTATGTGTCTCTATTGCCAGGTATGACTTTGACTCTGTAACTTGTGTTTTTTATACTATTCTGATCTTTTCACTTGTTATTGTGTTTGGTATTTTTCTAATTGAATAGACTCATTTAAGTGGAACCTGCCTGGCAAAATAAAATTGTTAATCTTGACTTATTCTGAGCTTATGGAAAATCATTATTATACACCTCTTTAATCTTAAATTGTAAACTTAAATCAGGATGGAGAAAACCTAGGTTTAAGTTGGAATGGAGTAGCCTTGACTTGAACTTGAATGGAAAATGCCTCGGTTTAAAGTTAAATTAGAACAAAACGAAACTTAAACTTGTATGGAGAAACCCAGGTTTAAGATTAAATAGTTATGTTAAATCATTTCAGTTTTCTATTAACTTAATAAATTAAGAATATTCAATCCTCTAAATTGTGATCAGCATCAGATTATACTTATTAATAATTAATTGGAGTCAGATTATCATTATACACAGAGTTCAAAGAATGAAGCCAAATTCTAATAAATGAAGCAAATTCTTATAGAAGCACACTAGTCAAAGTGTTCGGCAAAATAAAAATTCCTTTCTTATCTCTTTGCTTTGATTCGCAGGTGTAGTGGAAAATTTTAAACTTTCTGTGATAATGTATGTACGAGGCTTGTGTACGTGCAGATTGTTATGTATATGTGTGCAAAAGACTTGAAATATGCTGACAGTTGTATTTCTTTTTATAATCATTGAAGACAATATGTCACTTCTAAGGGGAACTAAGTTGGCAGAGTAAGGAACTGAGAGGAGACCCCTGCCCAGCAAATATAGCCTAAACTTTTGAACTCATGCAACTTCTGTTAAGAGTGTATGCATAAAAGCAGCGTGAAGGAAAGGGGAAGTGCCTCTCACTCACAGATGCAGTGTGTGTGTGTGTGACTGAGACGTCCTGTGCAGTCTTTTTATTAATAAACTTTTCTACTCTTACTATGACTTTAGTCAAGTCTCCAACTTATTTAAATTTGTTTGACTGATTTCCACCACACAGGAATAACACCGGTGTTTAATTCTCTATTAATATCTGGAGTTATTGTGCCATGTGAGACGTCCACTGGGCAAACACCACTCTTCCCAGTAAGGAAAATAAGAGCTCCAGAGGAGCCAGATGAGTGGAGATTAGTACGAGATTTAAAAGTGGTCAATGATGCTGTGATCCAACGAGCACCTAATGTTCCAAACCCATACATTATCTTGTCCCAATTTCCAGTTGACAGTGCATGGTTTTCTGTTGTAGAAATAGCTAACGCATTCTTTATCATACCAGTAGATCCAGATTGTCAATTTTGGTTTGCGTTTTCCTTCAATGGAAAAGCCTATACTTTTACACGCTTATGTCAGGGCTATTGTGAGTCACCTACAATCTATAATAAAGCATTGAAGAACAGTTTAGATACACTGCAGCTAACTAAAGAAGGACATATAGCAAGCCTGTCAAAACTGCAATTTGTACAACAAGATGTGAAGTTCCTAGGACATTTAATTTCTGCAGAAGGTAAAAAAAAAGACTTGAGTCGAGCAGAGTGGAAGCAATACAGAAAATTCCCAAACCGGTTACTAAAAAACAGTTAATGTAGTTCTTGGGTATGTCTTCATACTATAGGATGTTCATAACCGATTATGCTGTGTTAGAGCACTGAGCACTATTGCTCACGGTCAAAAATGCGTAGGGTTTGCAGTAGTGACTCAGAATGAAATTCTACTTTCATGTAAACTTCCGTGTCATTACTCAGCACAGGCAGCGGAACTCACCGCCCTCATAGAGGCCTGCAAATTGGCAGAGGGTAAGACTGTGAATATTTACACTGATAGCAGGTACGCCTTTGGCATCACGCATGATTTTGGAACATTATGGAAGCATAGGGTGTTTTTGACCTCCTCAGGCAAGCTTATCGCACACCATGACATCCTGGACGCAATCCTACTTCCAAAACCTATTGCAGTATGTAAATGTGAAGCACATACGCGTTGTAATGATCCTATTTCCACAGGTAACGCCAAAGTTGATGCAAAAGCAGCAGCAAAACAACCTGAACAGAAACGAAATACAAATATCATGACTATATTGTCTGCTCCTACTCTAAATCTCACTGAATGACAGGGTAGGGGTGATCGTGAGGAGAAACAGCGCTGGAGGCAGTTGGGATGTGTCCAAAAACAAGGTGTTTGGTATGGGCCCACAGGAAAACCATGTTTACCGAAGAAACTGTTTCTTTTTTATGCTAAATTGACACTTGGTAAAGACCACGTGGCAGGCCATTAACCACAGGAGTGAGTTTTCCAGGAAGCCTGAGACACATTATCGGCGAATGTGAAGATCAAATGTTGAACTATTGCATAAATTTGTCTTCTGTGTTGTGTGATATTCACAGGCAGGTGAAGGATGCCCTTCCTAAACCATATGCAGACACCCTGCACCATCGGAAGCCTGGCGAGTGGATCATGGTGAAAGACTTCTGGAGGAAGAATTGGAAGGCCAAGTGTTGGCTGGGACCGTTCCAGATTCTGCTGACTACACCCACCACTGTGAAGATAGCAGAGAGAGCAACGTGGATACACACCAGTCACTGTAAGCGGGTTCCAGTGCCGGATCAGGAACTAGGGAGAGAGTAAAGATTCACCGTAACCACCCCGTATGGTAGAATTGTTGGTTTCTAGATGAAATTTAGAAAAAAATCTCGAATACCCGCACTTAGGAAGACAACCCTAACGGATAGTGTTCTAGAGCCTTAGTGAGGTGGGACGAGTGCATAAGGGCAGTGCATGCACTCTGAGCACCAATATACATCAAGAAAGGTTCACTTAAAGTTTGATGTTCAGAGGAATCATCTGAGAGACATTCTAAAAATCCTGCTACTGAAACATGAAGGTGAAACTCGAAAAGACATCACTCCTGTGCACACTATTTGCACACCCTAAGTGGTGTAGCATGTGGAAACCCATTTCCTCGAGAGAAGACAAGAGTGCACCTCTACTGAAGTTAGAAAATCAAATAGTACGTAGGACAATACCCGCAAAGCAAAGATGATGGGTTGACGTTATCCCTTACATTACCACTATGGCTGTGCGTAAAATGGACCAAACCAGAGACATACATACAGCTAACAGAAGGAACTGTATGTTAGTCTCTGGTTTGGTCCATTTTACACACAGCCATAGTGCTAATGTGCTAATGTACAGTGACTTGCACAACAGTGTATGATAATAAGGGAAATATTTGGGAATGGGTTCATTATCTCTGCAAATACCCATGTGGGTCAAAAGGGTGGCTCTCAGTGGGGTGTAGTACCAGTACATCTTTGACGAGTCACCGTCCAGGAGGTTGCTCCTGGAGTAAGAACGGACCAACAGTTAAATTTATTTTAAACAATGTCACTAACTCTGACAGAGGCAAGTTCTGTTGTGCTACTGAGCAGATTGGCACTGACTCCTACGAACACACGGTGGACATCGAAGTGATTAAACCAGCCGTGATAGATAGGGTAATAATTGTAGTCATACCAGCTCCGGCCCAAGCTAATTTGAAAGATGATCTCACCGAACAGATTTCCACCATTAAGGGGTTAAACGCCACTGATCTGCAGAAACGAATGGAACTCGCTCTGACTAAGTGTGAAGACAATTACACCTGTGCTTTTGCCTTTATGCAACACGAAGAACTTCAAATCAATAAGTCATGCTGGCTTTGTGTTCAAGTTCATCAGATGTTCAGAACTGTCCCTATAACTGCAAGCATGATAGAACAGGTGTCAACGTCCTGTGAACTCCCGGCTAGTATCAGTAATGTACAGTAGTTATGATGGGGAAAAGCCTTCTGACTAGCGGGAATGTAAGTTTCTACAGAGAAAATTGCACTGAAAAGCAATTAAAGTATCCTACACACCTAGTGTTCAGAGTGACAAAAGAGCAGGCTGATACTTGTGTATGCAGAGACTCAGGAAAAACAAACGTAGGCATGTCATGGTGCAAGCTGAACGTGTATGTTCGGGACAACGACGACTTTTCAGCAAAGCATGGTGACTGCACCAACATGCGCCAACTGCACAGCGAAGTTGCGTGGAGGGACCCAGGTGAATTTCACATGTCCTTTCACAAGACTTACGTCATCAGCTGCTGCAATATGGATCTGTGGCAATAAGGGATTCTACCGACTCCCTACAAAGGGTTGGAGAGGTTATTTCTACCCAGCGTTCCTCACTACTGGTACATCAGTTTACTACATACCTGATTATGAGAACAATACTAGACAGAAGAGAGCAGTATCCAAATATAATGGATACGTGTTAGTGGATCCGTGGACTAGCCTGTCAGAAAATAAAGGATGGTCAGTATTTCTAGGAGGAGGAACTACGGTAGCCATAAATAAAATAAATGGATTAGCTTATATGGTTCTGACACTGGTGAATAATACTGAAACATTGACGACAATGATCACTGATGAACTTACACAGATTCGGAGTGCAGTCATTCAAAATTGCCTAGTGTTAGATATGCTCAAGGCAGAGGAAGAAGTAGTGTGCAAGATGCTTGACATCTTGTGTTGTTTTAACATACTAGATGTGTCTGCTAATGTTACAGAGGTGCTCAACCACATAAGGAAC
The DNA here is from genome assembly GCF_019097595.1 of Hemibagrus wyckioides. NCBI lineage: Eukaryota > Metazoa > Chordata > Actinopteri > Siluriformes > Bagridae > Hemibagrus > Hemibagrus wyckioides. The sequence goes on along the minus strand of NC_080733.1, from coordinate 1,520,515 downwards.
GCGATTAGACCCCCTCCACAAGCGAGGCTGGGGATAGTGGATGGTGCATACACTGCTGCCCATAACAGTGGTCGGAATTCTAGCGCTGATGTGTGTTCCCTGCATCTGTTGGTGTCTACCACTCTACAATGATTAATTGTCTCAACACTCAACAGGAAAATAGAGCATCGACTCCTACAACAAACGGAGGACAGATTTGATGAATGGAGAGAGCAGATTTGAGACACTGATTTTCCACCGAGTCTGACACAAACAGACTATGACCCTAAGTTGACAAATGATAAAAATGAATTTAACTTAGACTGTGTGTGTTTTGTTTTTGTTTTTTTTTATCCTGATAAGAGTTATGCATTTCTTTTCCCTGATTCTGATTCTCTGGCTTGCAAAGAAAAAAAAGAAAATTAGAGTGTTTTCTCTCAAGAAAAAGCAGAGTAACAATTTTTTATGTTTTAGTTGATGAAGACGTCATTGGAAAGCCAAGGGAAAAGATGATGTCTGATGTTGGTCTAAAACTGTATGTAAAATGCTTGAATTGCTTTATGTTACAATTTCGTATATGTAGTTTCTTCTTAGGGACAAAAAGGTGGGAAATGTATTGGAAATTTTAACAAGTAACATAGATGAACAAGTAACCCTTTAGGAACTCAGATGTGTATGTACCATTCTACAAGACCTTCGTGATGTTGGTGAGGCATACAATCAGTTTAGGATGTACCTAAAAGTCCTATATAAGGGGTCCCGTGAAAGCGGGCCACGCCTCTCCCCTGTGTAATCTCATTGTGTAAGATGTCTATTGCTGGGGCAAAATAAAAATTCCATTCTTATTTTTTTACTTTGACTGGCACCCTTGTGTACATGTGTAGTTTATTAATTATTTGAAGTCAGACTGCAGACATGCCTCACATCTGACAAACGCATATGTGCAGCTTTACTTGGCAGTGTACTTTGACATTTTTCACACGGTTGGGGACAAATATGATATGAAATGTGACTGTTTACATTAAAATGCGAAAATTCATAATAAACATGGGAAAGTCATGATAAAGATGAATCTTCATATGTAAAATGATTTATTACATGAAAGTTCAAAAATTCATAGGAAACATGGAAACAGTGATATTCCATGAAAATTCACTTAACAAAGTCATCTTTCATCATTTTTCGTCGTACTGGCTTGTTTCCTGCCACCGAGTAGCCTGCTCTCTGCATTGTGCTTCTCTGGCTCTGAAAATACGATTCCGCAACTCTCAGCGCTCTACGAGCAAGGGAAAGCGGTTTTGCAGACAAACGTATGTGTGCAGCTGAATGGGGCAGTTTTCTTTGACGTTTTTCACATGTTTGGGGTCGACTATGATATGAAATGTGATTGTTTACTTTGAAATGACGAAATTCATAAGAAACATAGTAAAGTCATATAAAATATGAATTTTGATATGAAATATGATTATTTTCATCAAAGTGCAAAAATTGATAATCAACATGAAAACAGTGATATTTCTTGAAAATTCACTTAGCAAAATCAACTTTCATCATTTTTCATCGAACTGGCTCGTTTCCTGCCTCGGTGCAGTGTGCTCTCTGCATTGTGCTTCTCTGGCTCTGAAAATGCGATTCCGCAACTCTCAGCGCTCTACGAGCAAGGGAAAGCGGTTTTGCAGACAAACGTATGTGTGCAGCTGAATGGGGCACTTTTCTTTGACTTTTTTCACATGTTTGGGGTCGACTATGATATGAAATGTGATTGTTTACTTTAAAATGTCAAAATTCATAAGAAAAATAGGAAAGTCAAAAAAATATGAACTTTGATATGAAATATGATTTTTTTCATCAAAGTGCAAAAATTGATAAGAAACACGAAAACAGTGATATTTCTTGAAAATTCATTTAACAAAATCAACTTTCATCATTTTTCATCGAACTGGCTCGTTTCCTGCCTCGGTGCAGTGTGCTCTCTGCATTGTGCTTCTCTGGCTCTGAAAATGCGATTCCGCAACTCTCAGCGCTCTACGAGCAAGGGAAAGCGGTTTTTCTGACAAAAGTATGTGTGCAGCTGAATGGAGCAGTTTTCTTTGACTTTTTTCACATGTTTGAGGTCGACTATGATATGAAATGTGATTGTTTACGTTAAAATGACAAAATTCATAAGAAACATAGGAAAGTCATAAAAAATATGATTTTTGATATGAAGTATGATTTTTTTCATCAAAGTGCAAAAATTGATAAGAAAGATGAAAACAGTGATATTTCTTGAAAATTCATTTAACAAAATCAACTTTCATCATTTTTCATCGAACTGGCTCGTTTCCTGCCTCGGTGCAGTGTGCTCTCTGCATTGTGCTTCTCTGGCGCTGAAAATGCGATTCCGCAACTCTCAGCGCTCTACGAGCAAGGGAAAGCGGTTTTTCAGACAAACGTATGTGTGCAGCTGAATGGAGAAGTTTTCTTTGACTTTTTTCACGTTTGGGGTCGACTATGATATGAAATGTGATTGTTTACTTTGAAATGACGAAATTCATAAGAAACATAGGAAAGTCATATAAAATATGAATTTTGATATGAAATATGATTTTTTTCATCAAAGTGCAAAAATTGATAATCAACATGAAAACAGTGATATTTCTTGAAAATTCACTTAGCAAAATCAACTTTCATCATTTTTCATCGAACTGGCTCGTTTCCTGCCTCGGTGCAGTGTGCTCTACCATTGTGCTTCTCTGGCTCTGAAAATGCTATTCCGCAACTCTCAGCGCTCTACGAACAAGGGAAAGCGGTTTTTCAGACAAACGTATGTGTGCAGCTGAATGGGGCAGTTTTCTTTGACTTTTTTCACATGTTTGGGGTCTACTATGATATGAAATGTGATTGTTTACTTTGAAATGACGAAATTCATAAGAAACATAGGAAAGTCATATAAAATATGAATTTTGATATGAAATATGATTTTTTTCATCAAAGTGCAAAAATTGATCATCAACATGAAAACAGTGATATTTCTTGAAAATTCACTTAGCAAAATCAACTTTCATCATTTTTCATCGAACTGGCTCGTTTCCTGCCTCGGTGCAGTGTGCTCTCTGCATTGTGCTTCTCTGGCTCTGAAAATTAGATTCCGCAACTCAGCGCTCTACGAGCAAGGGAAAGCGGTTTTGCAGACAAACGTATGTGTGCAGCTGAATGGGGCAGTTTTCTTTGACTTTTTTCACATGTTTGGGGTCGACTATGATATGAAATGTGATTGTTTATTTTAAAATGACAAAATTCATAAAAAACATAGCAAAGTCATAAAAAATATGATTTTTGATATGAAATATGATTTTTTTCATCAAAGTGCAAAAATTGATAAGAAACATGAAAACAGTGATATTTCTTGAAAAGTCATTTAACAAAATCAACTTTCATCATTTTTCATCGAACTGGCTCGTTTCCTGCCTCGGTGCAGTGTGCTCTCTGCATTGTGCTTCTCTGGCGCTGAAAATGCGAGTCCGCAACTCTCAGCGCTCTACGAGCAAGGGAAAGCGGTTTTTCAGACAAACGTATGTGTGCAGCTGAATGGGGCAGTTTTCTTTGACTTTTTTCACATGTTTGGGGTCGACTATGATATGAAATGTGATTGTTTACTTTGAAATGACGAAATTCATAAGAAACATAGGAAAGTCATATAAAATATGAATTTTGATATGAAATATGATTTTTTTCATCAAAGTGCAAAAATTGATAATCAACATGAAAACAGTGATATTTCTTGAAAATTCACATAACAAAATCAACTTTCATCATGTTTCATCGAACTGGCTCGTTTCCTGCCTCGGTGCAGTGTGCTCTCTGCATTGTGCTTCTCTGGCGCTGAAAATGCGATTCCGCAACTCTCAGCGCTCTACGAGCAAGGGAAAGCGGTTTTTCAGACAAACGTATGTGTGCAGCTGAATGGGGCAGTTTTCTTTGACTTTTTTCACATGTTTGGGGTCGACTATGATATGAAATGTGATTGTTTACTTTAAAATGACAAAATTCATAAGAAACATAGGAAAGTCATATAAAATATGATTTTTGATATGAAATATGATTTTTTTCATCAAAGTGCAAAAATTGATAATAAATTTGAAAACAGTGATAGTTCTTTAAAATTCACATAACAAAATCAACTTTCATCATTTTTCATCGAACTGGCTCGTTTCCTGCCTCGGTGCAGTGTGCTCTCTGCTTTGTGCTTCTCTGGCGCTGAAAATGCGATTCCGCAACTCTCAGCGCTCTACGAGCAAGGGAAAGCGGTTTTTCAGACAAACGTATGTGTGCAGCTGAATGGAGAAGTTTTCTTTGACTTTTTTCACATGTTTGGGGTCGACTATGATATGAAATGTGATTGTTTACTTTGAAATGACGAAATTCATAAGAAACATAGGAAAGTCATATAAAATATGAATTTTGATATGAAATATGATTTTTTTCATCAAAGTGCAAAAATTGATAATCAACATGAAAACAGTGATATTTCTTGAAAATTCATTTAACAAAATCAACTTTCATCATTTTTCATCGAATTGGCTCGTTTCCTGCCTCGGTGCAGTGTGCTCTCTGCATTGTGCTTCTCTGGCGCTGAAAATGCGATTCCGCAACTCTCAGCGCTCTACGAGCAAGGGAAAGCGGTGTTGCAGACAAACGTATGTGTGCAGATGAAAGGGGAAGTTTTCTTTGACTTTTTTCACATGTTTGGGGTCGACTATGATATGAAATGTGATTGTTTACTTTGAAATGACAAAATTCATAAGAAACATAGGAAAGTCATATAAAATATTAATTTTGATATGAAATATGATTTTTTTCATCAAAGTGCAAAAATTGATAAGAAACATGAAAACAGTGATATTTCTTGAAAATTCACTTAGCAAAATCAACTTTCATCATTTTTCATCGAACTGGCTCGTTTCCTGCCTCGGTGCAGTGTGCTCTCTGCATTGTGCTTCTCTGGCGCTGAAAATGCGATTCCGCAACTCAGCGCTCTACGAGCAAGGGAAAGCGGTTTTGCAGACAAACGTATGTGTGCAGCTGAATGGGGCAGTTTTCTTTGACTTTTTTCACATGTTTGGGGTCGACTATGATATGAAATGTGATTGTTTACTTTAAAATGACAAAATTCATAAGAAACATAGGAAAGTCATAAAAAATATGATTTTTGATATGAAATATGATTTTTTTCATCAAAGTGCAAAAATTGATAAGAAACATGAAAACAGTGATATTTCTTGAAAATTCACTTAACAAAATCAACTTTCATCATTTTTCATCGAACTGGCTCGTTTCCTGCCTCGGTGCAGTGTGCTCTCTGCATTGTGCTTCTCTGGCGCTGAAAATGCGATTCCGCAACTCTCAGCGCTCTACGAGCAAGGGAAAGCGGTTTTTCAGACAAACGTATGTGTGCAGCTGAATGGGGCAGTTTTCTTTGACTTTTTTCACGTTTGGGGTCGACTATGATATGAAATGTGATTGTTTACTATAAAATGACGAAATTCATAAGAAACATAGGAAATTCATATAAAATATGAATTTTGATATGAAATATGATTTTTTCATCAAAGTGCAAAATTTAATAATAAACATGAAAACAGTGATATTTCTTGAAAATTCACTTAACAAAATCAACTTTCATCATTTTTCATCGAACTGGCTCGTTTCCTGCCTCGGTGCAGTGTGCTCTCTGCATTGTGCTTCTCTGGCGCTGAAAATGCGATTCCGCAACTCTCAGCGCTCTACGAGCAAGGGAAAGCGGTTTTTCAGACAAACGTATGTGTGCAGCTGAATGGGGCAATTTTCTTTGACTTTTTTCACGTTTGGGGTCGACTATGATATGAAATGTGATTGTGTACTTTAAAATGTCAAAATTCATAAGAAACATAGGAATGTCATATAAAATATGATTTTTGATATGAAATATGATTTTTTTCATCAAAGTGCAAAAATTGATAATAAATTTGAAAACAGTGATATTTCTTGAAAATTCACATAACAAAATCAACTTTCATCATTTTTCATCGAACTGGCTCGTTTCCTGCCTCGGTGCAGTGTGCTCTCTGCATTGTGCTTCTCTGGCGCTGAAAATGCGATTCCGCAACTCTCAGCGCTCTACGAGCAAGGGAAAGCGGTTTTGCAGACAAACGTATGTGTGCAGCTGAATGGAGAAGTTTTCTTTGAGTTTTTTCACATGTTTGGGGTCGACTATGATATGAAATGTGATTGTTTACTTTGAAATGACGAAATTCATAAGAAACATAGGAAAGTCATATAAAATATGAATTTTGACATGAAATATGATTTTTTTTCATCAAAGTGCAAAAATTGATAAGAAACATGAAAACAGTGATATTTCTTGAAAATTCACATAACAAAATCAACTTTCATCATGTTTCATCGAACTGGCTCGTTTCCTGCCTCGGTGCAGTGTGCTCTCTGCATTGTGCTTCTCTGGCGCTGAAAATGCGATTCCGCAACTCTCAGCGCTCTACGAGCAAGGGAAAGCGGTTTTTCAGACAAACGTATGTGTGCAGCTGAATGGGGCAATTTTCTTTGACTTTTTTCACATGTTTGGGGTCGACTATGATATGAAATGTGATTGTGTACTTTAAAATGTCAAAATTCATAAGAAACATAGGAAAGTCATATAAAATATGATTTTTGATATGAAATATGATTTTTTTCATCAAAGTGCAAAAATTGATAATAAATTTGAAAACAGTGATATTTCTTGAAAATTCACATAACAAAATCAACTTTCATCATTTTTCATCGAACTGGCTCGTTTCCTGCCTCGGTGCAGTGTGCTCTCTGCATTGTGCTTCTCTGGCGCTGAAAATGCGATTCCGCAACTCTCAGCGCTCTACGAGCAAGGGAAAGCGGTTTTGCAGACAAACGTATGTGTGCAGCTGAAAGGAAAAGTTTTCTTTGACTTTTTTCACATGTTTGGGGTCTACTATGATATGAAATGTGATTATTTACTTTAAAATGCAAAATTCATAAGAAACATAGGAAAGTCATAAAAAATATGATTTTTGATATGAAATATGATTTTTTTCATCAAAGTGCAAAAATTGATAAGAAACATGAAAACAGTGATATTTCTTGAAAATTCACTTAACAAAATCAACTTTCATCATTTTTCATCGAACTGGCTCGTTTCCTGCCTCGGTGCAGTGTGCTCTCTGCATTGTGCTTCTCTGGCTCTGAAAATGCGATTCCGCAACTCTCAGCGCTCTACGAGCAAGGGAAAGCGGTTTTTCAGACAAACGTATGTGTGCAGCTGAATGGGGCAATTTTCTTTGACTTTTTTCACATGTTTGGGGTCGACTATGATATGAAATGTGATTGTTTACTTTAAAATGTCAAAATTCATAAGAAACATAGGAAAGTCATATAAAATATGATTTTTGATATGAAATATGATTTTTTTCATCAAAGTGCAAAAATTGATCATCAACATGAAAACAGTGATATTTCTTGAAAATTCACTTAGCAAAATCAACTTTCATCATTTTTCATCGAACTGGCTCGTTTCCTGCCTCGGTGCAGTGTGCTCTCTGCATTGTGCTTCTCTGGCGCTGAAAATGCGATTCCGCAACTCTCAGCGCTCTACGAGCAAGGGAAAGCGGTTTTGCAGACAAACGTATGTGTGCAGCTGAATGGGGCAGTTTTCTTTGACTTTTTTCACATGTTTGGGGTCGACTATGATATGAAATGTGATTGTTTACTTTGAAATGACAAAATTCATAAGAAACATAGGAAAGTCATATAAAATATTAATTTTGATATGAAATATGATTTTTTTCATCAAAGTGCAAAAATTGATAAGAAACATGAAAACAGTGATATTTCTTGAAAATTCACATAAAATCAACTTTCATCATTTTTCATCGAATTGGCTCGTTTCCTGCCTCGGTGCAGTGTGCTCTCTGCATTGTGCTTCTCTGGCGCTGAAAATGCGATTCCGCAATTCTCAGCGCTCTACGAGCAAGGGAAAGCGGTTTTTCAGACAAACGTATGTGTGCAGATGAAAGGGGAAGTTTTCTTTGACTTTTTTCACATGTTTGGGGTCGACTATGATATGAAATGTGATTGTTTACTTTGAAATGACAAAATTCATAAGAAACATAGGAAAGTCATATAAAATATGAATTTTGATATGAAATATGATTTTTTTCATCAAAGTGCAAAAATTGATAAGAAACATGAAAACAGTGATATTTCTTGAAAATTCACTTAACAAAATCAACTTTCATCATTTTTCATCGAACTGGCTCGTTTCCTGCCTCGGTGCAGTGTGCTCTCTGCATTGTGCTTCTCTGGCGCTGAAAATGCGATTCCGCAACTCTCAGCGCTCTACGAGCAAGGGAAAGCGGTTTTTCAGACAAACGTATGTGTGCAGCTGAATGGGGCAGTTTTCTTTGACTTTTTTCACATGTTTGGGGTCGACTATGATATGAAATGTGATTGTTTACTTTGAAATGACAAAATTCATAAGAAACATAGGAAAGTCATATAAAATATGAATTTTGATATGAAATATGATTTTTTTCATCAAAGTGCAAAAATTGATAAGAAACATGAAAACAGTGATATTTCTTGAAAATTCACTTAGCAAAATCAACTTTCATCATTTTTCATCGAACTGGCTCGTTTCCTGCCTCGGTGCAGTGTGCTCTCTGCATTGTGCTTCTCTGGCTCTGAAAATGCGATTCCGCAACTCTCAGCGCTCTACGAGCAAGGGAAAGCGGTTTTGCAGACAAACGTATGTGTGCAGCTGAATGGGGCAGTTTTCTTTGACTTTTTTCACATGTTTGGGGTCGACTATGATATGAAATGTGATTGGTTACTTTAAAATGCCGACATTCATAAGAAACATAGGAAAGTCATATAAAATATGAATTTTGATATGAAAAATGATTTTTTTCATCAAAGTGCAAAAATTGATCATCAACATGAAAACAGTGATATTTCTTGAAAATTCACATAACAAAATCAACTTTCATCATGTTTCATCGAACTGGCTCGTTTCCTGCCTCGGTGCAGTGTGCTCTCTGCATTGTGCTTCTCTGGCGCTGAAAATGCGATTCCGCAACTCTCAGCGCTCTACGAGCAAGGGAAAGCGGTTTTTCAGACAAACGTATGTGTGCAGCTGAATGGGGCAATTTTCTTTGACTTTTTTCACATGTTTGGGGTCGACTATGATATGAAATGTGATTGTGTACTTTAAAATGTCAAAATTCATAAGAAACATAGGAATGTCATATAAAATATGATTTTTGATATGAAATATGATTTTTTTCATCAAAGTGCAAAAATTGATAATAAATTTGAAAACAGTGATAGTTCTTGAAAATTCACATAACAAAATCAACTTTCATCATTTTTCATCGAACTGGCTCGTTTCCTGCCTCGGTGCAGTGTGCTCTCTGCTTTGTGCTTCTCTGGCGCTGAAAATGCGATTCCGCAACTCTCAGCGCTCTACGAGCAAGGGAAAGCGGTTTTTCAGACAAACGTATGTGTGCAGCTGAATGGAGAAGTTTTCTTTGACTTTTTTCACATGTTTGGGGTCGACTATGATATGAAATGTGATTGTTTACTTTGAAATGACGAAATTCATAAGAAACATAGGAAAGTCATATAAAATATGAATTTTGATATGAAATATGATTTTTTTCATCAAAGTGCAAAAATTGATAATCAACATGAAAACAGTGATATTTCTTGAAAATTCATTTAACAAAATCAACTTTCATCATGTTTCATCGAACTGGCTCGTTTCCTGCCTCGGTGCAGTGTGCTCTCTGCATTGTGCTTCTCTGGCGCTGAAAATGCGATTCCGCAACTCTCAGCGCTCTACGAGCAAGGGAAAGCGGTTTTTCAGACAAACGTATGTGTGCAGATGAAAGGGGAAGTTTTCTTTGACTTTTTTCACATGTTTGGGGTCGACTATGATATGAAATGTGATTGTTTACTTTGAAATGACGAAATTCATAAGAAACATAGGAAAGTCATATAAAATATGAATTTTGATATGAAATATGATTTTTTTCATCAAAGTGCAAAAATTGATAATCAACATGAAAACAGTGATATTTCTTGAAAATTCACTTAGCAAAATCAACTTTCATCATTTTTCATCGAACTGGCTCGTTTCCTGCCTCGGTGCAGTGTGCTCTCTGCATTGTGCTTCTCTGGCGCTGAAAATGCGATTCCGCAACTCTCAGCGCTCTACGAGCAAGGGAAAGCGGTTTTGCAGACAAACGTATGTGTGCAGCTGAATGGGGCAGTTTTCTTTGACTTTTTTCACATGTTTGGGGTCGACTATGATATGAAATGTGATTGTTTACTTTAAAATGACAAAATTCATAAGAAACATAGGAAAGTCATAAAAAATATGATTTTTGATATGAAATATGATTTTTTTCATCAAAGTGCAAAAATTGATAAGAAACATGAAAACAGTGATATTTCTTGAAAATTCACTTAACAAAATCAACTTTCATCATTTTTCATCGAACTGGCTCGTTTCCTGCCTCGGTGCAGTGTGCTCTCTGCATTGTGCTTCTCTGGCTCTGAAAATGCGATTCCGCAACTCTCAGCGCTCTACGAGCAAGGGAAAGCGGTTTTTCAGACAAACGTATGTGTGCAGCTGAATGGGGAAGTTTTCTTTGACTTTTTTCACATGTTTGGGGTCGACTATGATATGAAATGTGATTGTTTACTTTGAAATGACAAAATTCATAAGAAACATAGGAAAGTCATATAAAATATGAATTTTGATATGAAATATGATTTTTTTCATCAAAGTGCAAAAATTGATAAGAAACATGAAAACAGTGATATTTCTTGAAAATTCACTTAGCAAAATCAACTTTCATGATTTTTCATCGAACTGGCTCGTTTCCTGCCTCGGTGCAGTGTGCTCTCTGCTTTGTGCTTCTCTGGCGCTGAAAATGCGATTCCGCAACTCTCAGCGCTCTACGAGCAAGGGAAAGCGGTTTTGCAGACAAACGTATGTGTGCAGCTGAATGGGGCAGTTTTCTTTGACTTTTTTCACATGTTTGGGGTCGACTATGATATGAAATGTGATTGTTTACTTTGAAATGACGAAATTCATAAGAAACATAGGAAAGTCATATAAAATATGAATTTTGATATGAAATATGATTTTTTTCATCAAAGTGCAAAAATTGATAATCAACATGAAAACAGTGATATTTCTTGAAAATTCACATAACAAAATCAACTTTCATCATTTTTCATCGATCTGGCTCGTTTCCTGCCTCGGTGCAGTGTGCTCTCTGCATTGTGCTTCTCTGGCGCTGAAAATGCGATTCCGCAACTCTCAGCGCTCTACGAGCAAGGGAAAGCGGTTTTTCAGACAAACGTATGTGTGCAGCTGAATGGGGCAGTTTTCTTTGACTTTTTTCACATGTTTGGGGTCGACTATGATATGAAATGTGATTGTGTACTTTAAAATGTCAAAATTCATAAGAAACATAGGAAAGTCATATAAAATATGATTTTTGATATGAAATATGATTTTTTTCATCAAAGTGCAAAAATTGATAATAAATTTGAAAACAGTGATATTTCTTGAAAATTCACTTAACAAAATCAACTTTCATCATTTTTCATCGAACTGGCTCGTTTCCTGCCTCGGTGCAGTGTGCTCTCTGCATTGTGCTTCTCTGGCGCTGAAAATGCGATTCCGCAACTCTCAGCGCTCTACGAGCAAGGGAAAGCGGTTTTTCAGACAAACGTATGTGTGCAGCTGAATGGGGCAGTTTTCTTTGACTTTTTTCACATGTTTGGGGTCGACTATGATATGAAATGTGATTGTTTACTTTGAAATGACGAAATTCATAAGAAACATAGGAAAGTCATATAAAATATGAATTTTGATATGAAATATGATTTTTTTCATCAAAGTGCAAAAATTGATAATCAACATGAAAACAGTGATATTTCTTGAAAATTCACATAACAAAATCAACTTTCATCATGTTTCATCGAACTGGCTCGTTTCCTGCCTCGGTGCAGTGTGCTCTCTGCATTGTGCTTCTCTGGCTCTGAAAATGCGATTCCGCAACTCTCAGCGCTCTACGAGCAAGGGAAAGCGGTTTTGCAGACAAACGTATGTGTGCAGCTGAAAGGAAAAGTTTTCTTTGACTTTTTTCACATGTTTGGGGTCTACTATGATATGAAATGTGATTGTTTACTTTAAAATGACAAAATTCATAAGAAACATAGGAAAGTCATATAAAATATGAATTTTGATATGAAATATGATTTTTTTTCATCAAAGTGCAAAAATTGATAAGAAACATGAAAACAGTGATATTTCTTGAAAATTCATTTAACAAAATCAACTTTCATCATGTTTCATCGAACTGGCTCGTTTCCTGCCTCGGTGCAGTGTGCTCTCTGCATTGTGCTTCTCTGGCGCTGAAAATGCGATTCCGCAACTCTCAGCGCTCTACGAGCAAGGGAAAGCGGTTTTTCAGACAAACGTATGTGTGCAGCTGAATGGGGCAATTTTCTTTGACTTTTTTCACATGTTTGGGGTCGACTATGATATGAAATGTGATTGTGTACTTTAAAATGTCAAAATTCATAAGAAACATAGGAAAGTCATATAAAATATGATTTTTGATATGAAATATGATTTTTTTCATCAAAGTGCAAAAATTGATCATCAACATGAAAACAGTGATATTTCTTGAAAATTCACTTAGCAAAATCAACTTTCATCATTTTTCATCGAACTGGCTCGTTTCCTGCCTCGGTGCAGTGTGCTCTCTGCATTGTGCTTCTCTGGCTCTGAAAATGCGATTCCGCAACTCTCAGCGCTCTACGAGCAAGGGAAAGCGGTTTTGCAGACAAACGTATGTGTGCAGCTGAATGGGGCAGTTTTCTTTGACTTTTTTCACATGTTTGGGGTCGACTATGATATGAAATGTGATTGTTTACTTTAAAATGACAAAATTCATAAGAAACATAGGAAAGTCATAAAAAATATGATTTTTGATATGAAATATGATTTTTTTCATCAAAGTGCAAAAATTGATAAGAAACATGAAAACAGTGATATTTCTTGAAAATTCACATAACAAAATCAACTTTCATCATTTTTCATCGAACTGGCTCGTTTCCTGCCTCGGTGCAGTGTGCTCTCTGCATTGTGCTTCTCTGGCGCTGAAAATGCGATTCCGCAACTCTCAGCGCTCTACGAGCAAGGGAAAGCGGTTTTTCAGACAAACGTATGTGTGCAGCTGAATGGGGAAGTTTTCTTTGACTTTTTTCACATGTTTGGGGTCGACTATGATATGAAATGTGATTGTTTACTTTGAAATGACAAAATTCATAAGAAACATAGGAAAGTCATATAAAATATGATTTTTGATATGAAATATGATTTTTTTCATCAAAGTGCAAAAATTGATAATCAACATGAAAACAGTGATATTTCTTGAAAATTCACTTAACAAAATCAACTTTCATCATTTTTCATCGAATTGGCTCGTTTCCTGCCTCGGTGCAGTGTGCTCTCTGCATTGTGCTTCTCTGGCGCTGAAAATGCGATTCCGCAACTCTCAGCGCTCTACGAGCAAGGGAAAGCGGTTTTTCAGACAAACGTATGTGTGCAGCTGAATGGGGCAGTTTTCTTTGACTTTTTTCACATGTTTGGGTCGACTATGATATGAAATGTGATTGTTTACTTTGAAATGACAAAATTCATAAGAAACATAGGAAAGTCATATAAAATATGAATTTTGATATGAAATATGATTTTTTTCATCAAAGTGCAAAAATTGATAAGAAACATGAAAACAGTGATATTTCTTGAAAATTCACTTAGCAAAATCAACTTTCATCATTTTTCATCGTACTGGCTCGTTTCCTGCCTCGGTGCAGTGTGCTCTCTGCATTGTGCTTCTCTGGCTGTGAAAATTAGATTCCGCAACTCAGCGCTCTACGAGCAAGGGAAAGCGGTTTTGCAGACAAACGTATGTGTGCAGCTGAATGGGGCAGTTTTCTTTGACTTTTTTCACGTTTGGGGTCGACTATGATATGAAATGTGATAGGTTACTTTCAAACGACGACATTCATAAGAAACATAGGAAAGTCATATAAAATATGAATTTTGATATGAAATATGATTTTTTTTCATCAAAGTGCAAAAATTGATAAGAAACATGAAAACAGTGATATTTCTTGAAAATTCACATAACAAAATCAACTTTCATCATGTTTCATCGAACTGGCTCGTTTCCTGCCTCGGTGCAGTGTGCTCTCTGCATTGTGCTTCTCTGGCGCTGAAAATGCGATTCCGCAACTCTCAGCGCTCTACGAGCAAGGGAAAGCGGTTTTTCAGACAAACGTATGTGTGCAGCTGAATGGGGCAATTTTCTTTGACTTTTTTCACGTTTGGGGTCGACTATGATATGAAATGTGATTGTGTACTTTAAAATGTCAAAATTCATAAGAAACATAGGAATGTCATATAAAATATGATTTTTGATATGAAATATGATTTTTTTCATCAAAGTGCAAAAATTGATAATAAATTTGAAAACAGTGATAGTTCTTGAAAATTCACTTAACAAAATCAACTTTCATCATTTTTCATCGAACTGGCTCGTTTCCTGCCTCGGTGCAGTGTGCTCTCTGCTTTGTGCTTCTCTGGCGCTGAAAATGCGATTCCGCAACTCTCAGCGCTCTACGAGCAAGGGAAAGCGGTTTTTCAGACAAACGTATGTGTGCAGCTGAATGGAGAAGTTTTCTTTGACTTTTTTCACATGTTTGGGGTCGACTATGATATGAAATGTGATTGTTTACTTTGAAATGACGAATTTCATAAGAAACATAGGAAAGTCATATAAAATATGAATTTTGATATGAAATATGATTTTTTTCATCAAAGTGCAAAAATTGATAATCAACATGAAAACAGTGATATTTCTTGAAAATTCATTTAACAAAATCAACTTTCATCATGTTTCATCGAACTGGCTCGTTTCCTGCCTCGGTGCAGTGTGCTCTCTGCATTGTGCTTCTCTGGCGCTGAAAATGCGATTCCGCAACTCTCAGCGCTCTACGAGCAAGGGAAAGCGGTTTTGCAGACAAACGTATGTGTGCAGCTGAATGGAAAAGTTTTCTTTGACTTTTTTCACATGTTTGGGGTCTACTATGATATGAAATGTGATTGTTTACTTTAAAATGACAAAATTCATAAGAAACATAGGAAAGTCATAAAAAATATGATTTTTGATATGAAATATGATTTTTTTCATCAATGTGCAAAAATTGATAAGAAACATGAAAACAGTGATATTTCTTGAAAATTCACATAACAAAATCAACTTTCATCATTTTTCATCGAATTGGCTCGTTTCCTGCCTCGGTGCAGTGTGCTCTCTGCATTGTGCTTCTCTGGCTCTGAAAATGCGATTCCGCAACTCTCAGCGCTCTACGAGCAAGGGAAAGCGGTTTTTCAGACAAACGTATGTGTGCAGCTGAATGGGGCAATTTTCTTTGACTTTTTTCACATGTTTGGGGTCGACTATGATATGAAATGTGATTGTGTACTTTAAAATGTCAAAATTCATAAGAAACATAGGAAAGTCATATAAAATATGATTTTTGATATGAAATATGATTTTTTTCATCAAAGTGCAAAAATTGATCATCAACATGAAAACAGTGATATTTCTTGAAAATTCACTTAGCAAAATCAACTTTCATCATTTTTCATCGAACTGGCTCGTTTCCTGCCTCGGTGCAGTGTGCTCTCTGCATTGTGCTTCTCTGGCTCTGAAAATTAGATTCCGCAACTCAGCGCTCTACGAGCAAGGGAAAGCGGTTTTGCAGACAAACGTATGTGTGCAGCTGAATGGGGCAGTTTTCTTTGACTTTTTTCACATGTTTGGGGTCGACTATGATATGAAATGTGATTGTTTACTTTAAAATGACAAAATTCATAAGAAACATAGGAAAGTCATAAAAAATATGATTTTTGATATGAAATATGATTTTTTTCATCAAAGTGCAAAAATTGATAAGAAACACGAAAACAGTGATATTTCTTGAAAATTCACATAACAAAATCAACTTTCATCATTTTTCATCGAACTGGCTCGTTTCCTGCCTCGGTGCAGTGTGCTCTCTGCATTGTGCTTCTCTGGCGCTGAAAATGCGATTCCGCAACTCTCAGCGCTCTACGAGCAAGGGAAAGCGGTTTTTCAGACAAACGTATGTGTGCAGCTGAATGGGGAAGTTTTCTTTGACTTTTTTCACGTTTGGGGTCGACTATGATATGAAATGTGATTGTTTACTATAAAATGACAAAATTCATAAGAAACATAGGAAAGTCAAAAAATATGATTTTTGATCTGAAGTATAATTTTTTTCATCAAAGTGCAAAAATTGATAAGAAAGATGAAAACAGTGATATTTCTTGAAAATTCATTTAACAAAATCAACTTTCATCATTTTTCATCGAATTGGCTCGTTTCCTGCCTCGGTGCAGTGTGCTCTCTGCATTGTGCTTCTCTGGCGCTGAAAATGCGATTCCGCAACTCTCAGCGCTCTACGAGCAAGGGAAAGCGGTTTTTCAGACAAACGTATGTGTGCAGCTGAATGGGGCAGTTTTCTTTGACTTTTTTCACGTTTGGGTTCGACTATGATATGAAATGTGATTGTTTACTTTAAAATGACGAAATTCATAAGAAACATAGGAAAGTCAAAAAAATATGATTTTTGATATGAAATATGATTTTTTCATCAAAGTGCAAAATTTAATAATAAACATGAAAACAGTGATATTTCTTGAAAATTCACTTAACAAAATCAACTTTCATCATTTTTCATCGAACTGGCTCGTTTCCTGCCTCGGTGCAGTGTGCTCTCTGCATTGTGCTTCTCTGGCGCTGAAAATGCGATTCCGCAACTCTCAGCGCTCTACGAGCAAGGGAAAGCGGCTTTTCAGACAAACGTATGTGTGCAGCTGAATGGGGCAGTTTTCTTTGACTTTTTTCACATGTTTGGGGTCGACTATGATATGAAATGTGATTGTTTACTTTGAAATGACGAATTTCATAAGAAACATAGGAAAGTCATATAAAATATGAATTTTGATATGAAATATGATTTTTTTCATCAAAGTGCAAAAATTGATAATCAACATGAAAACAGTGATATTTCTTGAAAATTCATTTAACAAAATCAACTTTCATCATGTTTCATCGAACTGGCTCGTTTCCTGCCTCGGTGCAGTGTGCTCTCTGCATTGTGCTTCTCTGGCGCTGAAAATGCGATTCCGCAACTCTCAGCGCTCTACGAGCAAGGGAAAGCGGTTTTGCAGACAAACGTATGTGTGCAGCTGAATGGAAAAGTTTTCTTTGACTTTTTTCACATGTTTGGGGTCGACTATGATATGAAATGTGATTGTTTACTTTGAAATGACGAATTTCATAAGAAACATAGGAAAGTCATATAAAATATGAATTTTGATATGAAATATGATTTTTTTCATCAAAGTGCAAAAATTGATAATCAACATGAAAACAGTGATATTTCTTGAAAATTCATTTAACAAAATCAACTTTCATCATGTTTCATCGAACTGGCTCGTTTCCTGCCTCGGTGCAGTGTGCTCTCTGCATTGTGCTTCTCTGGCGCTGAAAATGCGATTCCGCAACTCTCAGCGCTCTACGAGCAAGGGAAAGCGGTTTTTCAGACAAACGTATGTGTGCAGCTGAATGGGGCAATTTTCTTTGACTTTTTTCACATGTTTGGGGTCGACTATGATATGAAATGTGATTGTGTACTTTAAAATGTCAAAATTCATAAGAAACATAGGAAAGTCATATAAAATATGATTTTTGATATGAAATATGATTTTTTTCATCAAAGTGCAAAAATTGATCATCAACATGAAAACAGTGATATTTCTTGAAAATTCACTTAGCAAAATCAACTTTCATCTTTTTTCATCGAACTGGCTCGTTTCCTGCCTCGGTGCAGTGTGCTCTCTGCATTGTGCTTCTCTGGCTCTGAAAATTAGATTCCGCAACTCAGCGCTCTACGAGCAAGGGAAAGCGGTTTTGCAGACAAACGTATGTGTGCAGCTGAATGGGGCAGTTTTCTTTGACTTTTTTCACATGTTTGGGGTCGACTATGATATGAAATGTGATTGTTTACTTTAAAATGACAAAATTCATAAGAAACATAGGAAAGTCATAAAAAATATGATTTTTGATATGAAATATGATTTTTTTCATCAAAGTACAAAAATTGATAAGAAACACGAAAACAGTGATATTTCTTGAAAATTCACATAACAAAATCAACTTTCATCATTTTTCATCGAATTGGCTCGTTTCCTGCCTCGGTGCAGTGTGCTCTCTGCATTGTGCTTCTCTGGCGCTGAAAATGCGATTCCGCAACTCTCAGCGCTCTACGAGCAAGGGAAAGCGGTTTTTCAGACAAACGTATGTGTGCAGCTGAATGGGGAAGTTTTCTTTGACTTTTTTCACATGTTTGGGGTCGACTATGATATGAAATGTGATTGTTTACTATAAAATGACAAAATTCATAAGAAACATAGGAAAGTCAAAAAAAATATGATTTTTGATATGAAGTATAATTTTTTTCATCAAAGTGCAAAAATTGATAAGAAAGATGAAAACAGTGATATTTCTTGAAAATTCATTTAACAAAATCAACTTTCATCATTTTTCATCGAATTGGCTCGTTTCCTGCCTCGGTGCAGTGTGCTCTCTGCATTGTGCTTCTCTGGCGCTGAAAATGCGATTCCGCAACTCTCAGCGCTCTACGAGCAAGGGAAAGCGGTTTTTCAGACAAACGTATGTGTGCAGCTGAATGGGGCAGTTTTCTTTGACTTTTTTCACGTTTGGGTTCGACTATGATATGAAATGTGATTGTTTACTTTAAAATGACGAAATTCATAAGAAACATAGGAAAGTCAAAAAAATATGATTTTTGATATGAAATATGATTTTTTCATCAAAGTGCAAAATTTAATAATAAACATGAAAACAGTGATATTTCTTGAAAATTCACTTAACAAAATCAACTTTCATCATTTTTCATCGAACTGGCTCGTTTCCTGCCTCGGTGCAGTGTGCTCTCTGCATTGTGCTTCTCTGGCTCTGAAAATTAGATTCCGCAACTCAGCGCTCTACGAGCAAGGGAAAGCGGTTTTGCAGACAAACGTATGTGTGCAGCTGAATGGGGCAGTTTTCTTTGACTTTTTTCACGTTTGGGGTCGACTATGATATGAAATGTGATAGGTTACTTTCAAACGACGACATTCATAAGAAACATAGGAAAGTCATATAAAATATGAATTTTGATATGAAATATGATTTTTTTTCATCAAAGTGCAAAAATTGATAAGAAACATGAAAACAGTGATATTTCTTGAAAATTCACATAACAAAATCAACTTTCATCATGTTTCATCGAACTGGCTCGTTTCCTGCCTCGGTGCAGTGTGCTCTCTGCATTGTGCTTCTCTGGCGCTGAAAATGCGATTCCGCAACTCTCAGCGCTCTACGAGCAAGGGAAAGCGGTTTTTCAGACAAACGTATGTGTGCAGCTGAATGGGGCAATTTTCTTTGACTTTTTTCACGTTTGGGGTCGACTATGATATGAAATGTGATTGTGTACTTTAAAATGTCAAAATTCATAAGAAACATAGGAATGTCATATAAAATATGATTTTTGATATGAAATATGATTTTTTTCATCAAAGTGCAAAAATTGATAATAAATTTGAAAACAGTGATAGTTCTTGAAAATTCACTTAACAAAATCAACTTTCATCATTTTTCATCGAACTGGCTCGTTTCCTGCCTCGGTGCAGTGTGCTCTCTGCTTTGTGCTTCTCTGGCGCTGAAAATGCGATTCCGCAACTCTCAGCGCTCTACGAGCAAGGGAAAGCGGTTTTTCAGACAAACGTATGTGTGCAGCTGAATGGAGAAGTTTTCTTTGACTTTTTTCACATGTTTGGGGTCGACTATGATATGAAATGTGATTGTTTACTTTGAAATGACGAATTTCATAAGAAACATAGGAAAGTCATATAAAATATGAATTTTGATATGAAATATGATTTTTTTCATCAAAGTGCAAAAATTGATAATCAACATGAAAACAGTGATATTTCTTGAAAATTCATTTAACAAAATCAACTTTCATCATGTTTCATCGAACTGGCTCGTTTCCTGCCTCGGTGCAGTGTGCTCTCTGCATTGTGCTTCTCTGGCGCTGAAAATGCGATTCCGCAACTCTCAGCGCTCTACGAGCAAGGGAAAGCGGTTTTGCAGACAAACGTATGTGTGCAGCTGAATGGAAAAGTTTTCTTTGACTTTTTTCACATGTTTGGGGTCTACTATGATATGAAATGTGATTATTTACTTTAAAATGACAAAATTCATAAGAAACATAGGAAAGTCATAAAAAATATGATTTTTGATATGAAATATGATTTTTTTCATCAATGTGCAAAAATTGATAAGAAACATGAAAACAGTGATATTTCTTTAAAATTCACTTAACAAAATCAACTTTCATCATTTTTCATCGAATTGGCTCGTTTCCTGCCTCGGTGCAGTGTGCTCTCTGCATTGTGCTTCTCTGGCTCTGAAAATGCGATTCCGCAACTCTCAGCGCTCTACGAGCAAGGGAAAGCGGTTTTTCAGACAAACGTATGTGTGCAGCTGAATGGGGCAATTTTCTTTGACTTTTTTCACATGTTTGGGGTCGACTATGATATGAAATGTGATTGTGTACTTTAAAATGTCAAAATTCATAAGAAACATAGGAAAGTCATATAAAATATGATTTTTGATATGAAATATGATTTTTTTCATCAAAGTGCAAAAATTGATCATCAACATGAAAACAGTGATATTTCTTGAAAATTCACTTAGCAAAATCAACTTTCATCTTTTTTCATCGAACTGGCTCGTTTCCTGCCTCGGTGCAGTGTGCTCTCTGCATTGTGCTTCTCTGGCTCTGAAAATTAGATTCCGCAACTCAGCGCTCTACGAGCAAGGGAAAGCGGTTTTGCAGACAAACGTATGTGTGCAGCTGAATGGGGCAGTTTTCTTTGACTTTTTTCACATGTTTGGGGTCGACTATGATATGAAATGTGATTGTTTACTTTAAAATGACAAAATTCATAAGAAACATAGGAAAGTCATAAAAAATATGATTTTTGATATGAAATATGATTTTTTTCATCAAAGTACAAAAATTGATAAGAAACACGAAAACAGTGATATTTCTTGAAAATTCACATAACAAAATCAACTTTCATCATTTTTCATCGAATTGGCTCGTTTCCTGCCTCGGTGCAGTGTGCTCTCTGCATTGTGCTTCTCTGGCGCTGAAAATGCGATTCCGCAACTCTCAGCGCTCTACGAGCAAGGGAAAGCGGTTTTTCAGACAAACGTATGTGTGCAGCTGAATGGGGCAGTTTTCTTTGACTTTTTTCACGTTTGGGTTCGACTATGATATGAAATGTGATTGTTTACTTTAAAATGACGAAATTCATAAGAAACATAGGAAAGTCAAAAAAATATGATTTTTGATATGAAATATGATTTTTTCATCAAAGTGCAAAATTTAATAATAAACATGAAAACAGTGATATTTCTTGAAAATTCACTTAACAAAATCAACTTTCATCATTTTTCATCGAACTGGCTCGTTTCCTGCCTCGGTGCAGTGTGCTCTCTGCATTGTGCTTCTCTGGCGCTGAAAATGCGATTCCGCAACTCTCAGCGCTCTACGAGCAAGGGAAAGCGGCTTTTCAGACAAACGTATGTGTGCAGCTGAATGGGGCAGTTTTCTTTGACTTTTTTCACATGTTTGGGGTCGACTATGATATGAAATGTGATTGTGTACTTTAAAATGTCAAAATTCATAAGAAACATAGGAAAGTCAAAAAAAATATGATTTTTGATATGAAGTATGATTTTTTTTCATCAAAGGTCAAAAATTAATAAGAAACATGAAACCAGTGATATTTCTTGAAAATTCATTTAACAAAATCAACTTTCATCATTTTTCATCGAACTGGCTCGTTTCCTGCCTCGGTGCAGTGTGCTCACTGCATTGTGCTTCTCTGCCGCTGAAAATGCGATTCCGCAACTCTCAGCGCTCTACGAGCAAGGGAAAGCGGTTTTGAAGACAAACGTATGTGTGCAGCTGAATGGGGCAGTTTTTTTTGACTTTTTTCACATGTTTGAGGTCGACTATGATATGAAATGTGATTGTTTACTTTAAAATGACAAAATTCATAAGAAACATAGGAAAGTCATATAAAATATGAATTTTGATATGAAATATGATTTTTTTTCATCAAAGTGCAAAAATTGATAAGAAACATGAAAACAGTGATATTTCTTGAAAATTCACATAACAAAATCAACTTTCATCATGTTTCATCGAACTGGCTCGTTTCCTGCCTCGGTGCAGTGTGCTCTCTGCATTGTGCTTCTCTGGCGCTGAAAATGCGATTCCGCAACTCTCAGCGCTCTACGAACAAGGGAAAGCGGTTTTTCAGACAAACGTATGTGTGCAGCTGAATGGGGCAGCTTTCTTTGACTTTTTTCACATATTTGGGGAAGACTATGATATGAAATGTGATTGTTTACTTTGAAATGACGAAATTCATAAGAAACATAGGAAAGTCATATAAAATATGAATTTTGATATGAAATATGATTTTTTTCATCAAAGTGCAAAAATTGATCATCAACATGAAAACAGTGATATTTCTTGAAAATTCACTTAGCAAAATCAACTTTCATCATTTTTCATCGAACTGGCTCGTTTCCTGCCTCGGTGCAGTGTGCTCTCTGCATTGTGCTTCTCTGGCTCTGAAAATGCGATTCCGCAACTCTCAGCGCTCTACGAGCAAGGGAAAGCGGTTTTGCAGACAAACGTATGTGTGCAGCTGAATGGGGCAGTTTTCTTTGACTTTTTTCACGTTTGGGGTCGACTATGATATGAAATGTGATAGGTTACTTTCAAACGACGACATTCATAAGAAACATAGGAAAGTCATATAAAATATGAATTTTGATATGAAATATGATTTTTTTTCATCAAAGTGCAAAAATTGATAAGAAACATGAAAACAGTGATATTTCTTGAAAATTCACATAACAAAATCAACTTTCATCATTTTTCATCGAACTGGCTCGTTTCCTGCCTCGGTGCAGTGTGCTCTCTGCTTTGTGCTTCTCTGGCGCTGAAAATGCGATTCCGCAACTCTCAGCGCTCTACGAGCAAGGGAAAGCGGTTTTTCAGACAAACGTATGTGTGCAGCTGAATGGAGAAGTTTTCTTTGACTTTTTTCACATGTTTGGGGTCGACTATGATATGAAATGTGATTGTTTACTTTGAAATGACGAATTTCATAAGAAACATAGGAAAGTCATATAAAATATGAATTTTGATATGAAATATGATTTTTTTCATCAAAGTGCAAAAATTGATAATCAACATGAAAACAGTGATATTTCTTGAAAATTCATTTAACAAAATCAACTTTCATCATGTTTCATCGAACTGGCTCGTTTCCTGCCTCGGTGCAGTGTGCTCTCTGCATTGTGCTTCTCTGGCTCTGAAAATGCGATTCCGCAACTCTCAGCGCTCTACGAGCAAGGGAAAGCGGTTTTGCAGACAAACGTATGTGTGCAGCTGAAAGGAAAAGTTTTCTTTGACTTTTTTCACATGTTTGGGGTCTACTATGATATGAAATGTGATTATTTACTTTAAAATGCAAAATTCATAAGAAACATAGGAAAGTCATAAAAAATATGATTTTTGATATGAAATATGATTTTTTTCATCAATGTGCAAAAATTGATAAGAAACATGAAAACAGTGATATTTCTTTAAAATTCACTTAACAAAATCAACTTTCATCATTTTTCATCGAATTGGCTCGTTTCCTGCCTCGGTGCAGTGTGCTCTCTGCATTGTGCTTCTCTGGCTCTGAAAATGCGATTCCGCAACTCTCAGCGCTCTACGAGCAAGGGAAAGCGGTTTTTCAGACAAACGTATGTGTGCAGCTGAATGGGGCAATTTTCTTTGACTTTTTTCACATGTTTGGGGTCGACTATGATATGAAATGTGATTGTGTACTTTAAAATGTCAAAATTCATAAGAAACATAGGAAAGTCATATAAAATATGATTTTTGATATGAAATATGATTTTTTTCATCAAAGTGCAAAAATTGATCATCAACATGAAAACAGTGATATTTCTTGAAAATTCACTTAGCAAAATCAACTTTCATCTTTTTTCATCGAACTGGCTCGTTTCCTGCCTCGGTGCAGTGTGCTCTCTGCATTGTGCTTCTCTGGCTCTGAAAATTAGATTCCGCAACTCAGCGCTCTACGAGCAAGGGAAAGCGGTTTTGCAGACAAACGTATGTGTGCAGCTGAATGGGGCAGTTTTCTTTGACTTTTTTCACATGTTTGGGGTCGACTATGATATGAAATGTGATTGTTTACTTTAAAATGACAAAATTCATAAGAAACATAGGAAAGTCATAAAAAATATGATTTTTGATATGAAATATGATTTTTTTCATCAAAGTACAAAAATTGATAAGAAACACGAAAACAGTGATATTTCTTGAAAATTCACATAACAAAATCAACTTTCATCATTTTTCATCGAACTGGCTCGTTTCCTGCCTCGGTGCAGTGTGCTCTCTGCATTGTGCTTCTCTGGCGCTGAAAATGCGATTCCGCAACTCTCAGCGCTCTACGAGCAAGGGAAAGCGGTTTTTCAGACAAACGTATGTGTGCAGCTGAATGGGGAAGTTTTCTTTGACTTTTTTCACGTTTGGGGTCGACTATGATATGAAATGTGATTGTTTACTATAAAATGACAAAATTCATAAGAAACATAGGAAAGTCAAAAAATATGATTTTTGATCTGAAGTATGATTTTTTTCATCAAAGTGCAAAAATTGATAAGAAAGATGAAAACAGTGATATTTCTTGAAAATTCATTTAACAAAATCAACTTTCATCATTTTTCATCGAATTGGCTCGTTTCCTGCCTCGGTGCAGTGTGCTCTCTGCATTGTGCTTCTCTGGCGCTGAAAATGCGATTCCGCAACTCTCAGCGCTCTACGAGCAAGGGAAAGCGGTTTTTCAGACAAACGTATGTGTGCAGCTGAATGGGGCAGTTTTCTTTGACTTTTTTCACATGTTTGGGGTCGACTATGATATGAAATGTG
Source organism: Hemibagrus wyckioides (assembly GCF_019097595.1). NCBI lineage: Eukaryota > Metazoa > Chordata > Actinopteri > Siluriformes > Bagridae > Hemibagrus > Hemibagrus wyckioides. The sequence goes on along the minus strand of NC_080733.1, from coordinate 1,495,204 downwards.
ATTGTTTACTTTAAAATGACGAAATTCATAAGAAACATAGGAAAGTCAAAAAAATATGATTTTTGATATGAAATATGATTTTTTCATCAAAGTGCAAAATTTAATAATAAACATGAAAACAGTGATATTTCTTGAAAATTCACTTAACAAAATCAACTTTCATCATTTTTCATCGAACTGGCTCGTTTCCTGCCTCGGTGCAGTGTGCTCTCTGCATTGTGCTTCTCTGGCGCTGAAAATGCGATTCCGCAACTCTCAGCGCTCTACGAGCAAGGGAAAGCGGCTTTTCAGACAAACGTATGTGTGCAGCTGAATGGGGCAGTTTTCTTTGACTTTTTTCACATGTTTGGGGTCGACTATGATATGAAATGTGATTGTTTACTTTAAAATGTCAAAATTCATAAGAAACATAGGAAAGTCATATAAAATATGATTTTTGATATGAAATATGATTTTTTTCATCAAAGTGCAAAAATTGATCATCAACATGAAAACAGTGATATTTCTTGAAAATTCACTTAGCAAAATCAACTTTCATCATTTTTCATCGAACTGGCTCGTTTCCTGCCTCGGTGCAGTGTGCTCTCTGCATTGTGCTTCTCTGGCTCTGAAAATTAGATTCCGCAACTCAGCGCTCTACGAGCAAGGGAAAGCGGTTTTGCAGACAAACGTATGTGTGCAGCTGAATGGGGCAGTTTTCTTTGACTTTTTTCACATGTTTGGGGTCGACTATGATATGAAATGTGATTGTTTACTTTGAAATGACAAAATTCATAAGAAACATAGGAAAGTCATATAAAATATGAATTTTGATATGAAATATGATTTTTTTCATCAAAGTGCAAAAATTGATAATCAACATGAAAACAGTGATATTTCTTGAAAATTCACTTAGCAAAATCAACTTTCATCATGTTTCATCGAACTGGCTCGTTTCCTGCCTCGGTGCAGTGTGCTCTCTGCATTGTGCTTCTCTGGCTCTGAAAATGCGATTCCGCAACTCTCAGCGCTCTACGAGCAAGGGAAAGCGGTTTTGCAGACAAACGTATGTGTGCAGCTGAATGGGGCAGTTTTCTTTGACTTTTTTCACATGTTTGGGGTCGACTATGATATGAAATGTGATTGTTTACTTTGAAATGACGAAATTCATAAGAAACATAGGAAAGTCATATAAAATATGAATTTTGATATGAAATATGATTTTTTTCATCAAAGTGCAAAAATTGATCATCAACATGAAAACAGTGATATTTCTTGAAAATTCACTTAGCAAAATCAACTTTCATCATTTTTCATCGAACTGGCTCGTTTCCTGCCTCGGTGCAGTGTGCTCTACCATTGTGCTTCTCTGGCTCTGAAAATGCGATTCCGCAACTCTCAGCGCTCTACGAACAAGGGAAAGCGGTTTTTCAGACAAACGTATGTGTGCAGCTGAATGGGGCAGCTTTCTTTGACTTTTTTCACATATTTGGGGAAGACTATGATATGAAATGTGATTGTTTACTTTGAAATGACGAAATTCATAAGAAACATAGGAAAGTCATATAAAATATGAATTTTGATATGAAATATGATTTTTTTCATCAAAGTGCAAAAATTGATCATCAACATGAAAACAGTGATATTTCTTGAAAATTCACTTAGCAAAATCAACTTTCATCATGTTTCATCGAACTGGCTCGTTTCCTGCCTCGGTGCAGTGTGCTCTCTGCATTGTGCTTCTCTGGCGCTGAAAATGCGATTCCGCAACTCTCAGCGCTCTACGAGCAAGGGAAAGCGGTTTTTCAGACAAACGTATGTGTGCAGCTGAATGGGGCAATTTTCTTTGACTTTTTTCACGTTTGGGGTCGACTATGATATGAAATGTGATTGTGTACTTTAAAATGTCAAAATTCATAAGAAACATAGGAATGTCATATAAAATATGATTTTTGATATGAAATATGATTTTTTTTCATCAAAGTGCAAAAATTGATAATCAACATGAAAACAGTGATATTTCTTGAAAATTCACATAACAAAATCAACTTTCATCATGTTTCATCGAACTGGCTCGTTTCCTGCCTCGGTGCAGTGTGCTCTCTGCATTGTGCTTCTCTGGCTCTGAAAATGCGATTCCGCAACTCTCAGCGCTCTACGAGCAAGGGAAAGCGGTTTTTCAGACAAACGTATGTGTGCAGCTGAATGGGGCAGTTTTCTTTGACTTTTTTCACATGTTTGAGGTCGACTATGTTATGAAATGTGATTGTTTACTTTGAAATGACGAAATTCATAAGAAACATAGGAAAGTCATATAAAATATGAATTTTGATATGAAATATGATTTTTTTCATCAAAGTGCAAAAATTGATAATCAACATGAAAACAGTGATATTTCTTGAAAATTCATTTAACAAAATCAACTTTCATCATGTTTCATCGAACTGGCTCGTTTCCTGCCTCGGTGCAGTGTGCTCTCTGCATTGTGCTTCTCTGGCGCTGAAAATGCGATTCCGCAACTCTCAGCGCTCTACGAGCAAGGGAAAGCGGTTTTTCACACAAACGTATGTGTGCAGCTGAATGGAGAAGTTTTCTTTGACTTTTTTCACGTTTGGGGTCGACTATGATATGAAATGTGATTGTTTACTTTGAAATGACGAAATTCATAAGAAACATAGGAAAGTCAAAAAAATATGATTTTTGATATGAAATATGATTTTTTCATCAAAGTGCAAAATTTAATAAAAAACATGAAAACAGTGATATTTCTTGAAAATTCACTTAATAAAATCAACTTTCATCATTTTTCATCGAACTGGCTCGTTTCCTGCCTCGGTGCAGTGTGCTCTCTGCATTGTGCTTCTCTGGCGCTGAAAATGCGATTCCGCAACTCTCAGCGCTCTACGAGCAAGGGAAAGCGGTTTTGCAGACAAACGTATGTGTGCAGCTGAATGGAGAAGTTTTCTTTGACTTTTTTCACATGTTTGGGGTCGACTATGATATGAAATGTGATTGTTTACTTTGAAATGACGAAATTCATAAGAAACATAGGAAAGTCATATAAAATATGAATTTTGATATGAAATATGATTTTTTTCATCAAAGTGCAAAAATTGATAATCAACATGAAAACAGTGATATTTCTTGAAAATTCACTTAGCAAAATCAACTTTCATCATTTTTCATCGAACTGGCTCGTTTCCTGCCTCGGTGCAGTGTGCTCTCTGCATTGTGCTTCTCTGGCGCTGAAAATGCGATTCCGCAACTCTCAGCGCTCTACGAGCAAGGGAAAGCGGTTTTTCAGACAAACGTATGTGTGCAGCTGAATGGGGCAGTTTTCTTTGACTTTTTTCACATGTTTGGGGTCGACTATGATATGAAATGTGATTGTTTACTTTAAAATGTCAAAATTCATAAGAAACATAGGAAAGTCATAAAAAATATGATTTTTGATATGAAATATGATTTTTTTCATCAAAGTGCAAAAATTGATAAGAAACATGAAAACAGTGATATTTCTTGAAAATTCACTTAACAAAATAACTTTCATCATTTCTCATCGAACTGCCTCGTTTCCTGCCTCGGTGCAGTGTGCTCTCTGTATTGTGCTTCTCTGCCGCTGAAAATGCGATTCCGCAACTCTCAGCGCTCTACGAGCAAGGGAAAGCGGTTTTTCAGACAAACGTATGTGTGCAGCTGAATGGAGAAGTTTTCTTTGACTTTTTTCACGTTTGGGTTCGACTATGATATGAAATGTGATTGTTTACTTTAAAATGACGAAATTCATAAGAAACATAGGAAAGTCAAAAAAATATGATTTTTGATATGAAATATGATTTTTTCATCAAAGTGCAAAAATTGATAAGAAACATGAAAACAGTGATATTTCTTGAAAATTCACATAACAAAATCAACTTTCATCATTTTTCATCGAATTGGCTCGTTTCCTGCCTCGGTGCAGTGTGCTCTCTGCATTGTGCTTCTCTGGCGCTGAAAATGCCATTCCGCAACTCTCAGCGCTCTACGAGCAAGGGAAAGCGGTTTTTCAGATAAACGTATGTGTGCAGCTGAATGGGGCAGTTTTCTTTGACTTTTTTCACATGTTTGAGGTCGACTATGATATGAAATGTGATTGGTTACTTTAAAATGACAAAATTCATAAGAAACATAGGAAAGTCAAAAAAAATATGAATTTTGATATGAAATATGATTTTTTTCATCAATGTGCAAAAATTGATAAGAAACATGAAAACAGTGATATTTCTTGAAAATTCATTTAACAAAATCAACTTTCATCATGTTTCATCGAACTGGCTCGTTTCCTGCCTCGGTGCAGTGTGCTCTCTGCATTGTGCTTCTCTGGCGCTGAAAATGCGATTCCGCAACTCTCAGCGCTCTACGAGCAAGGGAAAGCGGTTTTTCAGACAAACGTATGTGTGCAGCTGATTGGGGCAGTTTTCTTTGACTTTTTTCACATGTTTGGGGTCTACTATGATATGAAATGTGATTGTTTACTTTAAAATGTCAAAATTCATAAGAAACATAGGAAAGTCATATAAAATATGATTTTTGATATGAAATATGATTTTTTTCATCAAAGTGCAAAAATTGATCATCAACATGAAAACAGTGATATTTCTTGAAAATTCACTTAGCAAAATCAACTTTCATCATTTTTCATCGAACTGGCTCGTTTCCTGCCTCGGTGCAGTGTGCTCTCTGCATTGTGCCTTTCTGGCTCTGAAAATGCGATTCCGCAACTCTCAGCGCTCTACGAGCAAGGGAAAGCGGTTTTTCACACAAACGTATGTGTGCAGCTGAATGGAGAAGTTTTCTTTGACTTTTTTCACATGTTTGGGGTCGACTATGATATGAAATGTGATTGTTTACTTTGAAATGACGAAATTCATAAGAAACATAGGAAAGTCATATAAAATATGAATTTTGATATGAAATATGATTTTTTCATCAAAGTGCAAAATTTAATAAAAAACATGAAAACAGTGATATTTCTTGAAAATTCACTTAACAAAATCAACTTTCATCATTTTTCATCGAACTGGCTCGTTTCCTGCCTCGGTGCAGTGTGCTCTCTGCATTGTGCTTCTCTGGCTCTGAAAATGCGATTCCGCAACTCTCAGCGCTCTACGAGCAAGGGAAAGCGGTATTTCAGACAAACGTATGTGTGCAGCTGAATGGGGCAGTTTTCTTTGACTTTTTTCACATGTTTGGGGTCTACTATGATATGAAATGTGATTGTTTACTTTAAAATGACAAAATTCATAAGAAACATAGGAAAGTCATAAAAAATATGATTTTTGATATGAAATATGATTTTTTTCATCAATGTGCAAAAATTGATAAGAAACATGAAAACAGTGATATTTCTTGAAAATTCACATAGCAAAATCAACTTTCATCATTTTTCATCGAACTGGCTCGTTTCCTGCCTCGGTGCAGTGTGCTCTCTGCATTGTGGTTCTCTGGCGCTGAAAATGCGATTCCGCAACTCTCAGCGCTCTACGAACAAGGGAAAGCGTTTTTGCAGACAAACGTATGTGTGCAGCTTAATGGGGCAGTTTTCTTTGACTTTTTTCACATGTTTGGGGTCGACTATGATATGAAATGTGATTGTTTACTTTAAAATGTCAAAATTCATAAGAAACATAGGAAAGTCATAAAAAATATGAATTTTGATATGAAATATGATTTTTTTCATCAATGTGCAAAAATTGATAAGAAACATGAAAACAGTGATATTTCTTGAAAATTCATTTAACAAAATAACTTTCATCATTTCTCATCGAACTGCCTCGTTTCCTGCCTCGGTGCAGTGTGCTCTCTGCATTGTGCTTCTCTGGCTCTGAAAATGCGATTCCGCAACTCTCAGCGCTCTACGAGCAAGGGAAAGCGGTTTTTCAGACAAACGTATGTGTGCAGCTGAATGGAGAAGTTTTCTTTGACTTTTTTCACGTTTGGGGTCGACTATGATATGAAATGTGATTGTTTACTTTGAAATGACGAAATTCATAAGAAACATAGGAAAGTCATATAAAATATGAATTTTGATATGAAATATGATTTTTTCATCAAAGTGCAAAATTTAATAAAAAACATGAAAACAGTGATATTTCTTGAAAATTCACTTAACAAAATCAACTTTCATCATTTTTCATCGAACTGGCTCGTTTCCTGCCTCGGTGCAGTGTGCTCTCTGCATTGTGCTTCTCTGGCTCTGAAAATGCGATTCCGCAACTCTCAGCGCTCTACGAGCAAGGGAAAGCGGTTTTTCACACAAACGTATGTGTGCAGCTGAATGGAGAAGTTTTCTTTGACTTTTTTCACGTTTGGGGTCGACTATGATATGAAATGTGATTGTTTACTTTGAAATGACGAAATTCATAAGAAACATAAAAAAGTCATATAAAATATGAATTTTGATATGAAATATGATTTTTTCATCAAAGTGCAAAATTTAATAAAAAACATGAAAACAGTGATATTTCTTGAAAATTCACTTAACAAAATCAACTTTCATCATTTTTCATCGAACTGGCTCGTTTCCTGCCTCGGTGCAGTGTGCTCTCTGCATTGTGCTTCTCTGGCTCTGAAAAAGCGATTCCGCAACTCTCAGCGCTCTACGAGCAAGGGAAAGCGGTTTTTCAGACAAACGTATGTGTGCAGCTGAATGGGGCAGTTTTCTTTGACTTTTTTCACATGTTTGGGGTCTACTATGATATGAAATGTGATTGTTTACTTTAAAATGACAAAATTCATAAGAAACATAGGAAAGTCATAAAAAATATGATTTTTGATATGAAATATGATTTTTTTCATCAATGTGCAAAAATTGATAAGAAACATGAAAACAGTGATATTTCTTGAAAATTCATTTAACAAAATCAACTTTCATCATGTTTCATCGAACTGGCTCGTTTCCTGCCTCGGTGCAGTGTGCTCTCTGCATTGTGCTTCTCTGGCTCTGAAAATGCGATTCCGCAACTCTCAGCGCTCTACGAGCAAGGGAAAGCGGTTTTTCAGACAAACGTATGTGTGCAGCTGAATGGAGAAGTTTTCTTTGACTTTTTTCACATGTTTGGGGTCGACTATGATATGAAATGTGATTGGTTACTTTAAAATGACGACATTCATAAGAAACATAGGAAAGTCATATAAAATATGAATTTTGATATGAAAAATGATTTTTTTCATCAAAGGTCAAAAATTGATAAGAAACATGAAAACAGTGATATTTCTTGAAAATTCACTTAACAAAATCAACTTTCATCATTTTTCATCGAACTGGCTCGTTTCCTGCCTCGGTGCAGTGTGCTCTCTGCATTGTGCTTCTCTGGCTCTGAAAATGCGATTCCGCAACTCTCAGCGCTCTACGAACAAGGGAAAGCGGTTTTTCAGACAAACGTATGTGTGCAGCTGAATGGGGCAGTTTTCTTTGACTTTTTTCACATGTTTGGGGTCTACTATGATATGAAATGTGATTGTTTACTTTAAAATGACAAAATTCATAAGAAACATAGGAAAGTCATAAAAAATATGATTTTTGATATGAAATATGATTTTTTTCATCAATGTGCAAAAATTGATAAGAAACATGAAAACAGTGATATTTCTTGAAAATTCACATAACAAAATCAACTTTCATCATTTTTCATCGAACTGGCTCGTTTCCTGCCTCGGTGCAGTGTGCTCTCTGCATTGTGCTTCTCTGGCTCTGAAAATGCGATTCCGCAACTCTCAGCGCTCTACGAGCAAGGGAAAGCGGTTTTGCAGACAAACGTATGTGTGCAGCTGAATGGGGAAGTTTTCTTTGATTTTTGTCACATGTTTGGGGTCGACTATGATATGAAATGTGATTGTTTACTTTAAAATGACGAAATTCATAAGAAACATAGGAAAGTCATATTAAATATGAATTTTGATATGAAATATGATTTTTTTCATCAAAGTGCAAAAATTGATAATCAACATGAAACCAGTGATATTTCTTGAAAATTCACTTAGCAAAATCAACATTCATCATTTTTCATCGAACTGGCTCGTTTCCTGCCTCGGTGCAGTGTGCTCTCTGCATTGTGCTTCTCTGGCGCTGAAAATGCGATTCCGCAACTCTCAGCGCTCTACGAGCAAGGGAAAGCGGTTTTTCAGACAAACGTATGTGTGCAGCTGAATGGGGCAGTTTTCTTTGACTTTTTTCACATGTTTGGGGTCGACTATGATATGAAATGTGATTGTTTACTTTAAAATGTCAAAATTCATAAGAAACATAGGAAAGTCATAAAAAATTTGATTTTTGATATGAAATATGATTTTTTTCATCAAAGTACAAAAATTGATAAGAAACATGAAAACAGTGATATTTCTTGAAAATTCACATAACAAAATCAACTTTCATCATTTTTCATCGAATTGGCTCGTTTCCTGCCTCGGTGCAGTGTGCTCTCTGCATTGTGTTTCTCTGGCGCTGAAAATGCCATTCCGCAACTCTCAGCGCTCTACTAGCAAGGGAAAGCGGTTTTTCAGACAAACGTATGTGTGCAGCTGAATGGGGCAGTTTTCTTTGACTTTTTTCACATGTTTGGGGTCGACTATGATATGAAATGTGATTGTTTACTTTAAAATGACGAAATTCATAAGAAACATAGGAAAGTCAAAAAAATATGATTTTTGATATGAAATATGATTTTTTCATCAAAGTGCAAAAATTGATAAGAAACATGAAAACAGTGATATTTCTTGAAAATTCACATAACAAAATCAACTTTCATCATTTTTCATCGAATTGGCTCGTTTCCTGCCTCGGTGCAGTGTGCTCTCTGCATTGTGCTTCTCTGGCTCTGAAAATGCCATTCCGCAACTCTCAGCGCTCTACGAGCAAGGGAAAGCGGTTTTTCAGACAAACGTATGTGTGCAGCTGAATGGGGAAGTTTTCTTTGATTTTTTTCACATGTTTGGGGTCGACTATGATATGAAATGTGATTGTTTACTTTAAAATGACGAAATTCATAAGAAACATAGGAAAGTCATATTAAATATGAATTTTGATATGAAATATGATTTTTTTCATCAAAGTGCAAAAATTGATAATCAACATGAAACCAGTGATATTTCTTGAAAATTCACTTAGCAAAATCAACATTCATCATTTTTCATCGAACTGGCTCGTTTCCTGCCTCGGTGCAGTGTGCTCTCTGCATTGTGCTTCTCTGGCGCTGAAAATGCGATTCCGCAACTCTCAGCGCTCTACGAGCAAGGGAAAGCGGTTTTTCAGACAAACGTATGTGTGCAGCTGAATGGGGCAGTTTTCTTTGACTTTTTTCACATGTTTGGGGTCGACTATGATATGAAATGTGATTGTTTACTTTAAAATGTCAAAATTCATAAGAAACATAGGAAAGTCATAAAAAATTTGATTTTTGATATGAAATATGATTTTTTTCATCAAAGTACAAAAATTGATAAGAAACATGAAAACAGTGATATTTCTTGAAAATTCACATAACAAAATCAACTTTCATCATTTTTCATCGAATTGGCTCGTTTCCTGCCTCGGTGCAGTGTGCTCTCTGCATTGTGTTTCTCTGGCGCTGAAAATGCCATTCCGCAACTCTCAGCGCTCTACTAGCAAGGGAAAGCGGTTTTTCAGACAAACGTATGTGTGCAGCTGAATGGGGCAGTTTTCTTTGACTTTTTTCACATGTTTGGGGTCGACTATGATATGAAATGTGATTGTTTACTTTAAAATGACGAAATTCATAAGAAACATAGGAAAGTCAAAAAAATATGATTTTTGATATGAAATATGATTTTTTCATCAAAGTGCAAAAATTGATAAGAAACATGAAAACAGTGATATTTCTTGAAAATTCACATAACAAAATCAACTTTCATCATTTTTCATCGAATTGGCTCGTTTCCTGCCTCGGTGCAGTGTGCTCTCTGCATTGTGTTTCTCTGGCGCTGAAAATGCCATTCCGCAACTCTCAGCGCTCTACTAGCAAGGGAAAGCGGTTTTTCAGACAAACGTATGTGTGCAGCTGAATGGGGCAGTTTTCTTTGACTTTTTTCACATGTTTGGGGTCGACTATGATATGAAATGTGATTGTTTACTTTAAAATGACGAAATTCATAAGAAACATAGGAAAGTCAAAAAAATATGATTTTTGATATGAAATATGATTTTTTCATCAAAGTGCAAAAATTGATAAGAAACATGAAAACAGTGATATTTCTTGAAAATTCACATAACAAAATCAACTTTCATCATTTTTCATCGAATTGGCTCGTTTCCTGCCTCGGTGCAGTGTGCTCTCTGCATTGTGCTTCTCTGGCTCTGAAAATGCCATTCCGCAACTCTCAGCGCTCTACGAGCAAGGGAAAGCGGTTTTTCAGACAAACGTATGTGTGCAGCTGAATGGAGAAGTTTTCTTTGACTTTTTTCACATGTTTGGGGTCGACTATGATATGAAATGTGATTGGTTACTTTAAAATGACGACATTCATAAGAAACATAGGAAAGTCATATAAAATATGAATTTTGATATGAAAAATGATTTTTTTCATCAAAGGTCAAAAATTGATAAGAAACATGAAAACAGTGATATTTCTTGAAAATTCACTTAACAAAATCAACTTTCATCATTTTTCATCGAACTGGCTCGTTTCCTGCCTCGGTGCAGTGTGCTCTCTGCATTGTGCTTCTCTGGCTCTGAAAATGCGATTCCGCAACTCTCAGCGCTCTACGAACAAGGGAAAGCGGTTTTTCAGACAAACGTATGTGTGCAGCTGAATGGGGCAGTTTTCTTTGACTTTTTTCACATGTTTGGGGTCTACTATGATATGAAATGTGATTGTTTACTTTAAAATGACAAAATTCATAAGAAACATAGGAAAGTCATAAAAAATATGATTTTTGATATGAAATATGATTTTTTTCATCAATGTGCAAAAATTGATAAGAAACATGAAAACAGTGATATTTCTTGAAAATTCACATAACAAAATCAACTTTCATCATTTTTCATCGAACTGGCTCGTTTCCTGCCTCGGTGCAGTGTGCTCTCTGCATTGTGCTTCTCTGGCTCTGAAAATGCGATTCCGCAACTCTCAGCGCTCTACGAGCAAGGGAAAGCGGTTTTGCAGACAAACGTATGTGTGCAGCTGAATGGGGAAGTTTTCTTTGATTTTTTTCACATGTTTGGGGTCGACTATGATATGAAATGTGATTGTTTACTTTAAAATGACGAAATTCATAAGAAACATAGGAAAGTCATATTAAATATGAATTTTGATATGAAATATGATTTTTTTCATCAAAGTGCAAAAATTGATAATCAACATGAAACCAGTGATATTTCTTGAAAATTCACTTAGCAAAATCAACATTCATCATTTTTCATCGAACTGGCTCGTTTCCTGCCTCGGTGCAGTGTGCTCTCTGCATTGTGCTTCTCTGGCGCTGAAAATGCGATTCCGCAACTCTCAGCGCTCTACGAGCAAGGGAAAGCGGTTTTTCAGACAAACGTATGTGTGCAGCTGAATGGGGCAGTTTTCTTTGACTTTTTTCACATGTTTGGGGTCGACTATGATATGAAATGTGATTGTTTACTTTAAAATGTCAAAATTCATAAGAAACATAGGAAAGTCATAAAAAATTTGATTTTTGATATGAAATATGATTTTTTTCATCAAAGTACAAAAATTGATAAGAAACATGAAAACAGTGATATTTCTTGAAAATTCACATAACAAAATCAACTTTCATCATTTTTCATCGAATTGGCTCGTTTCCTGCCTCGGTGCAGTGTGCTCTCTGCATTGTGTTTCTCTGGCGCTGAAAATGCCATTCCGCAACTCTCAGCGCTCTACTAGCAAGGGAAAGCGGTTTTTCAGACAAACGTATGTGTGCAGCTGAATGGGGCAGTTTTCTTTGACTTTTTTCACATGTTTGGGGTCGACTATGATATGAAATGTGATTGTTTACTTTAAAATGACGAAATTCATAAGAAACATAGGAAAGTCAAAAAAATATGATTTTTGATATGAAATATGATTTTTTCATCAAAGTGCAAAAATTGATAAGAAACATGAAAACAGTGATATTTCTTGAAAATTCACATAACAAAATCAACTTTCATCATTTTTCATCGAATTGGCTCGTTTCCTGCCTCGGTGCAGTGTGCTCTCTGCATTGTGCTTCTCTGGCTCTGAAAATGCCATTCCGCAACTCTCAGCGCTCTACGAGCAAGGGAAAGCGGTTTTTCAGACAAACGTATGTGTGCAGCTGAATGGGGAAGTTTTCTTTGATTTTTTTCACATGTTTGGGGTCGACTATGATATGAAATGTGATTGTTTACTTTAAAATGACGAAATTCATAAGAAACATAGGAAAGTCATATTAAATATGAATTTTGATATGAAATATGATTTTTTTCATCAAAGTGCAAAAATTGATAATCAACATGAAACCAGTGATATTTCTTGAAAATTCACTTAGCAAAATCAACATTCATCATTTTTCATCGAACTGGCTCGTTTCCTGCCTCGGTGCAGTGTGCTCTCTGCATTGTGCTTCTCTGGCGCTGAAAATGCGATTCCGCAACTCTCAGCGCTCTACGAGCAAGGGAAAGCGGTTTTTCAGACAAACGTATGTGTGCAGCTGAATGGGGCAGTTTTCTTTGACTTTTTTCACATGTTTGGGGTCGACTATGATATGAAATGTGATTGTTTACTTTAAAATGTCAAAATTCATAAGAAACATAGGAAAGTCATAAAAAATTTGATTTTTGATATGAAATATGATTTTTTTCATCAAAGTACAAAAATTGATAAGAAACATGAAAACAGTGATATTTCTTGAAAATTCACATAACAAAATCAACTTTCATCATTTTTCATCGAATTGGCTCGTTTCCTGCCTCGGTGCAGTGTGCTCTCTGCATTGTGTTTCTCTGGCGCTGAAAATGCCATTCCGCAACTCTCAGCGCTCTACTAGCAAGGGAAAGCGGTTTTTCAGACAAACGTATGTGTGCAGCTGAATGGGGCAGTTTTCTTTGACTTTTTTCACATGTTTGGGGTCGACTATGATATGAAATGTGATTGTTTACTTTAAAATGACGAAATTCATAAGAAACATAGGAAAGTCAAAAAAATATGATTTTTGATATGAAATATGATTTTTTCATCAAAGTGCAAAAATTGATAAGAAACATGAAAACAGTGATATTTCTTGAAAATTCACATAACAAAATCAACTTTCATCATTTTTCATCGAATTGGCTCGTTTCCTGCCTCGGTGCAGTGTGCTCTCTGCATTGTGCTTCTCTGGCTCTGAAAATGCCATTCCGCAACTCTCAGCGCTCTACGAGCAAGGGAAAGCGGTTTTTCAGACAAACGTATGTGTGCAGCTGAATGGGGCAGTTTTCTTTGACTTTTTTCACATGTTTGGGGTCGACTATGATATGAAATGTGATTGTTTACTTTGAAATGACGAAATTCATAAGAAACATAGGAAAGTCATATAAAATATGAATTTTGATATGAAATATGATTTTTTTCATCAAAGTGCAAAAATTGATAATCAACATGAAAACAGTGATTTTTCTTGAAAATTCATTTAACAAAATCAACTTTCATCATGTTTCATCGAACTGGCTCGTTTCCTGCCTCGGTGCAGTGTGCTCTCTGCATTGTGCTTCTCTGGCGCTGAAAATGCGTTTCCGCAACTCTCAGCGCTCTACGAACAAGGGAAAGCGTTTTTTCAGACAAACGTATGTGTGCAGCTGAATGGGGAAGTTTTCTTTGACTTTTTTCACATGTTTGGGGTCGACTGTGATATGAAATGTGATTGTTATTTTGAAATGACAAAATTCATAAGAAACATAGGAAAGTCAAAAAAATATGATTTTTGATATGAAATATGATTTTTTCATCAAAGTGCAAAATTTAATAAAAAACATGAAAACAGTGATATTTCTTGAAAATTCACTTAACAAAATCAACTTTCATCATTTTTCATCGAACTGGCTCGTTTCCTGCCTCGGTGCAGTGTGCTCTCTGCATTGTGCTTCTCTGGCGCTGAAAATGCGATTCCGCAACTCTCAGCGCTCTACGAGCAAGGGAAAGCGGTTTTTCAGACAAACGTATGTGTGCAGCTGAATGGGGCAGTTTTCTTTGACTTTTTTCACATGTTTGGGGTCGACTATGATATGAAATGTGATTGTTTACTTTGAAATGACGAAATTCATAAGAAACATAGGAAAGTCATATAAAATATGAATTTTGATATGAAATATGATTTTTTTCATCAAAGTGCAAAAATTGATAATCAACATGAAAACAGTGATATTTCTTGAAAATTCATTTAACAAAATCAACTTTCATCATGTTTCATCGAACTGGCTCGTTTCCTGCCTCGGTGCAGTGTGCTCTCTGCATTGTGCTTCTCTGGCGCTGAAAATGCGATTCCGCAACTCAGCGCTCTACGAGCAAGGGAAAGCGGTTTTTCAGACAAACGTATGTGTGCAGCTGAATGGAGAAGTTTTCTTTGACTTTTTACACGTTTGGGGTCGACTATGATATGAAATGTGATTGTTTACTTTGAAATGACGAAATTCATAAGAAACATAGTAAAGTCATATAAAATATGAATTTTGATATGAAATATGATTTTTTTCATCATAGTGGAAAAATTCATATGAAACATGAAAACAGTGATATTTCTTGAAAATTCACTTAGCAAAATCAACTTTCATCATGTTTCATCGAACTGGCTCGTTTCCTGCCTCGGTGCAGTGTGCTCTCTGCATTGTGCTTCTCTGGCTCTGAAAATGCGATTCCGCAACTCTCAGCGCTCTACGAGCAAGGGAAAGCGGTTTTGCAGAAAAACGTATGTGTGCAGCTGAATGGAAAAGTTTTCTTTGACTTTTTTCACATGTTTGGGGTCTACTATGATATGAAATGTGATTATTTACTTTAAAATGACAAAATTCATAAGAAACATAGGAAAGTCATAAAAAATATGATTTTTGATATGAAATACGATTTTTTTCATCAATGTGCAAAAATTGATAAGAAACATGAAACAGTGATATTTCTTGAAAATTCACTTAACAAAATCAACTTTCATCATTTTTCATCGAACTGGCTCGTTTCCTGCCTCGGTGCAGTGTGCTCTCTGCATTGTGCTTCTCTGGCTCTGAAAATGCGATTCCGCAACTCTCAGCGCTCTACGAGCAAGGGAAAGCGGTTTTTCAGACAAACGTATGTGTGCAGCTGAATGGGGCAATTTTCTTTGACTTTTTTCACATGTTTGGGGTCGACTATGATATGAAATGTGATTGTTTACTTTAAAATGACGAAATTCATAAGAAACATAGGAAAGTCATATAAAATATGAATTTTGATATGAAATATGATTTTTTTCATCAAAGTGCAAAAATTGATAAGAAACATGAAAACAGTGATATTTCTTGAAAATTCACATAACAAAATCAACTTTCATCATTTTTCATCGAACTGGCTCGTTTCCTGCCTCGGTGCAGTGTGCTCTCTGCATTGTGCTTCTCTGGCGCTGAAAATGCGATTCCGCAACTCTCAGCGCTCTACGAGCAAGGGAAAGCGGTTTTTCAGACAAACGTATGTGTGCAGCTGAATGGGGAAGTTTTCTTTGACTTTTTTCACGTTTGGGGTCGACTATGATATGAAATGTGATTGTTTACTTTAAAATGTCAAAATTCATAAGAAACATAGGAAAGTCATAAAAAATATGATTTTTGATATGAAATATGATTTTTTTCATCAAAGTGCAAAAATTGATAAGAAACATGAAAACAGTGATATTTCTTGAAAATTCACTTAACAAAATCAACTTTCATCATTTTTCATCGAACTGGCTCGTTTCCTGCCTCGGTGCAGTGTGCTCTCTGCATTGTGCTTCTCTGGCGCTGAAAATGCGATTCCGCAACTCTCAGCGCTCTACGAGCAAGGGAAAGCGGTTTTTCAGACAAACGTATGTGTGCAGCTGAATGGAGAAGTTTTCTTTGACTTTTTTCACGTTTGGGGTCGACTATGATATGAAATGTGATTGTTTACTTTAAAATGACAAAATTCATAAGAAACATAGGAAAGTCATATAAAATATGAATTTTGATATGAAATATGATTTTTTTCATCAAAGTGCAAAAATTGATAATCAACATGAAAACAGTGATATTTCTTGAAAATTCACTTAGCAAAATCAACTTTCATCATTTTTCATCGAACTGGCTCGTTTCCTGCCTCGGTGCAGTGTGCTCTCTGCATTGTGCTTCTCTGGCGCTGAAAATGCGATTCCGCAACTCTCAGCGCTCTACGAGCAAGGGAAAGCGGTTTTTCAGACAAACGTATGTGTGCAGCTGAATGGGGCAGTTTTCTTTGACTTTTTTCACATGTTTGGGGTCGACTATGATATGAAATGTGATTGTTTACTTTAAAATGTCAAAATTCATAAGAAACATAGGAAAGTCATAAAAAATATGATTTTTGATATGAAATATGATTTTTTTCATCAAAGTGCAAAAATTGATAAGAAACATGAAAACAGTGATATTTCTTGAAAATTCACATAACAAAATCAACTTTCATCATTTTTCATCGAATTGGCTCGTTTCCTGCCTCGGTGCAGTGTGCTCTCTGCATTGTGCTTCTCTGGCTCTGAAAATGCGATTCCGCAACTCTCAGCGCTCTACGAGCAAGGGAAAGCGGTTTTTCAGACAAACGTATGTGTGCAGCTGAATGGAAAAGTTTTCTTTGACTTTTTTCACATGTTTGGGGTCTACTATGATATGAAATGTGATTGTTTACTTTAAAATGACGAAATTTATGAGTAACATAGGTAAGTCATAAAAAATATGATTTTTGATATGAAATATGATTTTTTCATCAAAGTGCAAAAATTGATAAGAAACATGAAAACAGTGATATTTCTTGAAAATTCACATAACAAAATCAACTTTCATCATTTTTCATCGAATTGGCTCGTTTCCTGCCTCGGTGCAGTGTGCTCTCTGCATTGTGCTTCTCTGGCTCTGAAAATGCCATTCCGCAACTCTCAGCGCTCTACGAGCAAGGGAAAGCGGTTTTTCAGACAAACGTATGTGTGCAGCTGAATGGGGCAATTTTCTTTGACTTTTTTCACATGTTTGGGGTCGACTATGATATGAAATGTGATTGTGTACTTTAAAATGTCAAAATTCATAAGAAACATAGGAAAGTCATATAAAATATGATTTTTGATATGAAATATGATTTTTTTCATCAAAGTGCAAAAATTGATCATCAACATGAAAACAGTGATATTTCTTGAAAATTCACTTAGCAAAATCAACTTTCATCATTTTTCATCGAACTGGCTCGTTTCCTGCCTCGGTGCAGTGTGCTCTCTGCTTTGTGCTTCTCTGGCGCTGAAAATGCGATTCCGCAACTCTCAGCGCTCTACGAGCAAGGGAAAGCGGTTTTGCAGACAAACGTATGTGTGCAGCTGAATGGGGCAGTTTTCTTTGACTTTTTTCACATGTTTGGGGTCGACTATGATATGAAATGTGATTGTTTACTTTAAAATGACAAAATTCATAAGAAACATAGGAAAGTCAAAAAAAATATGATTTTTCATATGAAGTATGATTTTTTTCATCAAAGTGCAAAAATTGATAAGAAAGATGAAAACAGTGATATTTCTTGAAAATTCATTTAACAAAATCAACTTTCATCATTTTTCATCGAATTGGCTCGTTTCCTGCCTCGGTGCAGTGTGCTCTCTGCATTGTGCTTCTCTGGCGCTGAAAATGCGATTCCGCAACTCTCAGCGCTCTACGAGCAAGGGAAAGCGGTGTTGCAGACAAACGTATGTGTGCAGATGAAAGGGGAAGTTTTCTTTGACTTTTTTCACATGTTTGGGGTCGACTATGATATGAAATGTGATTGTTTACTTTGAAATGACAAAATTCATAAGAAACATAGGAAAGTCATATAAAATATTAATTTTGATATGAAATATGATTTTTTTCATCAAAGTGCAAAAATTGATAAGAAACATGAAAACAGTGATATTTCTTGAAAATTCACATAAAATCAACTTTCATCATTTTTCATCGAATTGGCTCGTTTCCTGCCTCGGTGCAGTGTGCTCTCTGCATTGTGCTTCTCTGGCGCTGAAAATGCGATTCCGCAATTCTCAGCGCTCTACGAGCAAGGGAAAGCGGTTTTTCAGACAAACGTATGTGTGCAGCTGAATGGGGCAGTTTTCTTTGACTTTTTTCACGTTTGGGGTCGACTATGATATGAAATGTGATTGTGTACTTTAAAATGTCGACATTCATAAGAAACATAGGAAAGTCATATAAAATATGATTTTTGATATGAAATATGATTTTTTTCATCAAAGTGCAAAAATTGATAAGAAACATGAAAACAGTGATATTTCTTGAAAATTCACATAACAAAATCAACTTTCATCATTTTTCATCGAACTGGCTCGTTTCCTGCCTCGGTGCAGTGTGCTCTCTGCATTGTGCTTCTCTGGCGCTGAAAATGCGATTCCGCAACTCTCAGCGCTCTACGAGCAAGGGAAAGCGGTTTTTCAGACAAACGTATGTGTGCAGCTGAATGGGGCAGTTTTCTTTGACTTTTTTCACGTTTGGGTTCGACTATGATATGAAATGTGATTGTTTACTTTAAAATGACGAAATTCATAAGAAACATAGGAAAGTCAAAAAAATATGATTTTTGATATGAAATATGATTTTTTCATCAAAGTGCAAAATTTAATAATAAACATGAAAACAGTGATATTTCTTGAAAATTAACTTAGCAAAATCAACTTTCATCATTTTTCATCGAACTGGCTCGTTTCCTGCCTCGGTGCAGTGTGCTCTCTGCATTGTGCTTCTCTGGCTCTGAAAATGCGATTCCGCAACTCTCAGCGCTCTACGAGCAAGGGAAAGCGGTTTTGCAGACAAACGTATGTGTGCAGCTGAATGGGGCAGTTTTCTTTGACTTTTTTCACATGTTTGAGGTCGACTATGATATGAAATGTGATTGTTTACTTTAAAATGACAAAATTCATAAGAAACATAGGAAAGTCAAAAAAAATATGATTTTTCATATGAAGTATGATTTTTTTCATCAAAGTGCAAAAATTGATAAGAAAGATGAAAACAGTGATATTTCTTGAAAATTCATTTAACAAAATCAACTTTCATCATTTTTCATCGAATTGGCTCGTTTCCTGCCTCGGTGCAGTGTGCTCTCTGCATTGTGCTTCTCTGGCGCTGAAAATGCGATTCCGCAACTCTCAGCGCTCTACGAGCAAGGGAAAGCGGCTTTTCAGACAAACGTATGTGTGCAGCTGAATGGGGCAGTTTTCTTTGACTTTTTTCACATGTTTGGGGTCGACTATGATATGAAATGTGATTGTGTACTTTAAAATGTCAAAATTCATAAGAAACATAGGAAAGTCAATAAAAATATGATTTTTGATATGAAATATGATTTTTTTCATCAAAGTGCAAAAATTGATAATAAATTTGAAAACAGTGATATTTCTTGAAAATTCACATAACAAAATCAACTTTCATCATTTTTCATCGAACTGGCTCGTTTCCTGCCTCGGTGCAGTTTGCTCTCTGCATTGTGCTTCTCTCGCTCTGAAAATGCGATTCCGCAACTCTCAGCGCTCTACGAACAAGGGAAAGCGGTTTTTCAGACAAACGTATGTGTGCAGCTGAATGGGGCAGTTTTCTTTGACGTTTTTCACATGTTTGGGGTCGACTATAATATGAAATGTGATTGTTTACTTTGAAATGACGAAATTCATAAGAAACATAGGAAAGTCATATAAAATATGAATTTTGATATGAAATATGATTTTTTTCATCAAAGTGCAAAAATTGATAATTATCATGAAAACAGTGATATTTCTTGAATATTCACTTAGCAAAATCAACTTTCATGATTTTTCATCGAACTAGCTCGTTTCTTGCCTCGGTGCAGTGTGCTCTCTGCATTGTGCTTCTCTGGCGCTGAAAATGCGATTCCGCAACTCTCAGCGCTCTACGAGCAAGGGAAAGCGGTTTTGCAGACAAACGTATGTGTGCAGCTGAATGGGGCAGTTTTCTTTGACTTTTTTCACATGTTTGGGGTCGACTATGATATGAAATGTGATAGGTTACTTTCAAACGACGACATTCATAAGAAACATAGGAAAGTCATATAAAATATGAATTTTGATATGAAATATGATTTTTTTTCATCAAAGTGCAAAAATTGATAAGAAACATGAAAACAGTGATATTTCTTGAAAATTCACATAACAAAATCAACTTTCATCATGTTTCATCGAACTGGCTCGTTTCCTGCCTCGGTGCAGTGTGCTCTCTGCATTGTGCTTCTCTGGCGCTGAAAATGCGATTCCGCAACTCTCAGCGCTCTACGAGCAAGGGAAAGCGGTTTTTCAGACAAACGTATGTGTGCAGCTGAAAGGAGAAGTTTTCTTTGACTTTTTTCACGTTTGGGGTCGACTATGATATGAAATGTGATTGTTTACTTTGAAATGACGAAATTCATAAGAAACATAGTAAAGTCATATAAAATATGAATTTTGATATGAAATATGATTATTTTCATCAAAGTGCAAAAATTGATAATCAACATGAAAACAGTGATATTTCTTGAAAATTCACTTAGCAAAATCAACTTTCATCATTTTTCATCGAACTGGCTCGTTTCCTGCCTCGGTGCAGTGTGCTCTCTGCATTGTGCTTCTCTGGCTCTGAAAATGCGATTCCGCAACTCTCAGCGCTCTACGAGCAAGGGAAAGCGGTTTTGCAGACAAACGTATGTGTGCAGCTGAATGGGGCAGTTTTCTTTGACTTTTTTCACATGTTTGGGGTCGACTATGATATGAAATGTGATTGTTTACTTTAAAATGACAAAATTCATAAGAAACATAGGAAAGTCATAAAAAATATGATTTTTGATATGAAATATGATTTTTTTCATCAATGTGCTAAAATTGATAAGAAACATGAAAACAGTGATATTTCTTGAAAATTCATTTAACAAAATCAACTTTCATCATATTTCATCGAACTGGCTCGTTTCCTGCCTCGGTGCAGTGTGCTCTCTGCATTGTGCTTCTCTGGCGCTGAAAATGCGATTCCGCAATTCTCAGCGCTCTACGAGCAAGGGAAAGCGGTTTTTCAGACAAACGTATGTGTGCAGATGAAAGGGGAAGTTTTCTTTGACTTTTTTCACATGTTTGGGGTCGACTATGATATGAAATGTGATTGTTTACTTTGAAATGACAAAATTCATAAGAAACATAGGAAAGTCATATAAAATATGAATTTTGATATGAAATATGATTTTTTTCATCAAAGTGCAAAAATTGATAAGAAACATGAAAACAGTGATATTTCTTGAAAATTCACTTAGCAAAATCAACTTTCATCATTTTTCATCGAACTGGCTCGTTTCCTGCCTCGGTGCAGTGTGCTCTCTGCATTGTGCTTCTCTGGCTGTGAAAATTAGATTCCGCAACTCAGCGCTCTACGAGCAAGGGAAAGCGGTTTTTCAGACAAACGTATGTGTGCAGCTGAATGGGGCAATTTTCTTTGACTTTTTTCACGTTTGGGGTCGACTATGATATGAAATGTGATTGTGTACTTTAAAATGTCAAAATTCATAAGAAACATAGGAATGTCATATAAAATATGATTTTTGATATGAAATATGATTTTTTTCATCAAAGTGCAAAAATTGATAATAAATTTGAAAACAGTGATAGTTCTTGAAAATTCACATAACAAAATCAACTTTCATCATTTTTCATCGAACTGGCTCGTTTCCTGCCTCGGTGCAGTGTGCTCTCTGCTTTGTGCTTCTCTGGCGCTGAAAATGCGATTCCGCCACTCTCAGCGCTCTACGAGCAAGGGAAAGCGGTTTTGCAGACAAACGTATGTGTGCAGCTGAATGGAGAAGTTTTCTTTGACTTTTTTCACATGTTTGGGGTCGACTATGATATGAAATGTGATTGTTTACTTTGAAATGACGAATTTCATAAGAAACATAGGAAAGTCATATAAAATATGAATTTTGATATGAAATATGATTTTTTTCATCAAAGTGCAAAAATTGATAATCAACATGAAAACAGTGATATTTCTTGAAAATTCATTTAACAAAATCAACTTTCATCATGTTTCATCGAACTGGCTCGTTTCCTGCCTCGGTGCAGTGTGCTCTCTGCATTGTGCTTCTCTGGCGCTGAAAATGCGATTCCGCAACTCTCAGCGCTCTACGAGCAAGGGAAAGCGGTTTTTCAGACAAACGTATGTGTGCAGCTGAAAGGAGAAGTTTTCTTTGACTTTTTTCACGTTTGGGGTCGACTATGATATGAAATGTGATTGTTTACTTTGAAATGACGAAATTCATAAGAAACATAGTAAAGTCATATAAAATATGAATTTTGATATGAAATATGATTATTTTCATCAAAGTGCAAAAATTGATAATCAACATGAAAACAGTGATATTTCTTGAAAATTCACTTAGCAAAATCAACTTTCATCATTTTTCATCGAACTGGCTCGTTTCCTGCCTCGGTGCAGTGTGCTCTCTGCATTGTGCTTCTCTGGCTCTGAAAATGCGATTCCGCAACTCTCAGCGCTCTACGAGCAAGGGAAAGCGGTTTTGCAGACAAACGTATGTGTGCAGCTGAATGGAAAAGTTTTCTTTGACTTTTTTCACATGTTTGGGGTCTACTATGATATGAAATGTGATTATTTACTTTAAAATGACAAAATTCATAAGAAACATAGGAAAGTCATAAAAAATATGATTTTTGATATGAAATATGATTTTTTTCATCAATGTGCAAAAATTGATAAGAAACATGAAAACAGTGATATTTCTTTAAAATTCACTTAACAAAATCAACTTTCATCATTTTTCATCGAATTGGCTCGTTTCCTGCCTCGGTGCAGTGTGCTCTCTGCATTGTGCTTCTCTGGCTCTGAAAATGCGATTCCGCAACTCTCAGCGCTCTACGAGCAAGGGAAAGCGGTTTTTCAGACAAACGTATGTGTGCAGCTGAATGGGGCAGTTTTCTTTGACTTTTTTCACGTTTGGGTTCGACTATGATATGAAATGTGATTGTTTACTTTAAAATGTCAAAATTCATAAGAAACATAGGAAAGTCAATAAAAATATGAATTTTGATATGAAATATGATTTTTTTCATCAAAGTGCAAAAATTGATTATCATGAAAACAGTGATATTTCTTGAATATTCACTTAGCAAAATCAACTTTCATGATTTTTCATCGAACTAGCTCGTTTCTTGCCTCGGTGCAGTGTGCTCTCTGCATTGTGCTTCTCTGGCGCTGAAAATGCGATTCCGCAAC
The DNA here is from genome assembly GCF_019097595.1 of Hemibagrus wyckioides. Classification (NCBI taxonomy): domain Eukaryota; kingdom Metazoa; phylum Chordata; class Actinopteri; order Siluriformes; family Bagridae; genus Hemibagrus; species Hemibagrus wyckioides. The sequence goes on along the minus strand of NC_080733.1, from coordinate 1,471,766 downwards.
TCTCAGCGCTCTACGAGCAAGGGAAAGCGGTTTTGCAGACAAACGTATGTGTGCAGCTGAATGGGGCAGTTTTCTTTGACTTTTTTCACATGTTTGGGGTCGACTATGATATGAAATGTGATAGGTTACTTTCAAACGACGACATTCATAAGAAACATAGGAAAGTCATATAAAATATGAATTTTGATATGAAATATGATTTTTTTTCATCAAAGTGCAAAAATTGATAAGAAACATGAAAACAGTGATATTTCTTGAAAATTCACATAACAAAATCAACTTTCATCATGTTTCATCGAACTGGCTCGTTTCCTGCCTCGGTGCAGTGTGCTCTCTGCATTGTGCTTCTCTGGCGCTGAAAATGCGATTCCGCAACTCTCAGCGCTCTACGAGCAAGGGAAAGCGGTTTTGCAGACAAACGTATGTGTGCAGCTGAAAGGAGAAGTTTTCTTTGACTTTTTTCACGTTTGGGGTCGACTATGATATGAAATGTGATTGTTTACTTTGAAATGACGAAATTCATAAGAAACATAGTAAAGTCATATAAAATATGAATTTTGATATGAAATATGATTTTTTTCATCAATGTGCAAAAATTGATAAGAAACATGAAAACAGTGATATTTCTTGAAAATTCATTTAACAAAATCAACTTTCATCATATTTCATCGAACTGGCTCGTTTCCTGCCTCGGTGCAGTGTGCTCTCTGCATTGTGCTTCTCTGGCGCTGAAAATGCGATTCCGCAACTCTCAGCGCTCTACGAGCAAGGGAAAGCGGTTTTGCAGACAAACGTATGTGTGCAGCTGAATGGGGCAGTTTTCTTTGACTTTTTTCACATGTTTGGGGTCGACTATGATATGAAATGTGATTGTGTACTTTAAAATGACAAAATTCATAAGAAACATAGGAAAGTCAAAAAAAATATGATTTTTGATATGAAATATGATTTTTTTCATCAAAGTGCAAAAATTGATAATCAACATGAAAACAGTGATATTTCTTGAAAATTCACTTAGCAAAATCAACTTTCATCATTTTTCATCGAACTGGCTCGTTTCCTGCCTCGGTGCAGTGTGCTCTCTGCTTTGTGCTTCTCTGGCGCTGAAAATGCGATTCCGCAACTCTCAGCGCTCTACGAGCAAGGGAAAGCGGTTTTGCAGACAAACGTATGTGTGCAGCTGAATGGAGAAGTTTTCTTTGACTTTTTTCACATGTTTGGGGTCGACTATGATATGAAATGTGATTGTTTACTTTGAAATGACGAATTTCATAAGAAACATAGGAAAGTCATATAAAATATGAATTTTGATATGAAATATGATTTTTTTCATCAAAGTGCAAAAATTGATAATCAACATGAAAACAGTGATATTTCTTGAAAATTAACTTAGCAAAATCAACTTTCATCATTTTTCATCGAACTGGCTCGTTTCCTGCCTCGGTGCAGTGTGCTCTCTGCATTGTGCTTCTCTGGCTCTGAAAATGCGATTCCGCAACTCTCAGCGCTCTACGAGCAAGGGAAAGCGGTTTTTCAGACAAACGTATGTGTGCAGCTGAATGGGGCAATTTTCTTTGACTTTTTTCACATGTTTGGGGTCGACTATGATATGAAATGTGATTGTGTACTTTAAAATGTCAAAATTCATAAGAAACATAGGAAAGTCATATAAAATATGATTTTTGATATGAAATATGATTTTTTTCATCAAAGTGCAAAAATTGATCATCAACATGAAAACAGTGATATTTCTTGAAAATTCACTTAGCAAAATCAACTTTCATCATTTTTCATCGAACTGGCTCGTTTCCTGCCTCGGTGCAGTTTGCTCTCTGCATTGTGCTTCTCTCGCTCTGAAAATGCGATTCCGCAACTCTCAGCGCTCTACGAACAAGGGAAAGCGGTTTTTCAGACAAACGTATGTGTGCAGCTGAATGGGGCAGTTTTCTTTGACGTTTTTCACATGTTTGGGGTCGACTATAATATGAAATGTGATTGTTTACTTTGAAATGACGAAATTCATAAGAAACATAGGAAAGTCATATAAAATATGAATTTTGATATGAAATATGATTTTTTTCATCAAAGTGCAAAAATTGATAATTATCATGAAAACAGTGATATTTCTTGAATATTCACTTAGCAAAATCAACTTTCATGATTTTTCATCGAACTAGCTCGTTTCTTGCCTCGGTGCAGTGTGCTCTCTGCATTGTGTTTCTCTGCCGCTGAAAATGCGATTCCGCAACTCTCAGCGCTCTACGAGCAAGGGAAAGCGGTTTTGCAGACAAACGTATGTGTGCAGCTGAATGGGGCAGTTTTCTTTGACTTTTTTCACATGTTTGAGGTCGACTATGATATGAAATGTGATTGTTTACTATAAAATGACAAAATTCATAAGAAACATAGGAAAGTCAAAAAAAATATGATTTTTGATATGAAGTATGATTTTTTTTCATCAAAGGTCAAAAATTAATAAGAAACATGAAACCAGTGATATTTCTTGAAAATTCATTTAACAAAATCAACTTTCATCATTTTTCATCGAACTGGCTCGTTTCCTGCCTCGGTGCAGTGTGCTCTCTGCATTGTGCTTCTCTGGCTCTGAAAATGCGATTCCGCAACTCTCAGCGCTCTACGAGCAAGGGAAAGCGGTTTTGCAGACAAACGTATGTGTGCAGCTGAATGGGGCAGTTTTCTTTGACTTTTTTCACATGTTTGGGGTCGACTATGATATGAAATGTGATTGTTTACTTTAAAATGACAAAATTCATAAGAAACATAGGAAAGTCAAAAAAAATATGATTTTTGATATGAAGTATGATTTTTTTCATCAAAGTGCAAATATTGATAAGAAAGATGAAAACAGTGATATTTCTTGAAAATTCATTTAACAAAATCAACTTTCATCATTTTTCATCGAACTGGCTCGTTTCCTGCCTCGGTGCAGTGTGCTCTCTGCATTGTGCTTCTCTGGCTCTGAAAATTAGATTCCGCAACTCAGCGCTCTACGAGCAAGGGAAAGCGGTTTTGCAGACAAACGTATGTGTGCAGCTGAATGGGGCAGTTTTCTTTGACTTTTTTCACGTTTGGGTTCGACTATGATATGAAATGTGATTGTTTACTTTAAAATGACAAAATTCATAAGAAACATAGGAAAGTCAAAAAAAATATGATTTTTGATATGAAGTATGATTTTTTTCATCAAAGTGCAAAAATTGATAATCAACATGAAAACAGTGATATTTCTTGAAAATTCACTTAGCAAAATCAACTTTCATCATTTTTCATCGAACTGGCTCGTTTCCTGCCTCGGTGCAGTGTGCTCTCTGCATTGTGTCTCTCTGGCTCTGAAAATGCGATTCCGCAACTCTCAGCGCTCTACGAGCAAGGGAAAGCGGTTTTGCAGACAAACGTATGTGTGCAGCTGAATGGGGCAGTTTTCTTTGACTTTTTTCACATGTTTGGGGTCGACTATGATATGAAATGTGATAGGTTACTTTCAACCGACGACATTCATAAGAAACATAGGAAAGTCATATAAAATATGAATTTTGATATGAAATATGATTTTTTTCATCAAAGTGCAAAAATTGATAAGACACATGAAAACAGTGATATTTCTTGAAAATTCACATAACAAAATCAACTTTCATCATTTTTCATCGAATTGGCTCGTTTCCTGCCTCGGTGCAGTGTGCTCTCTGCATTGTGCTTCTCTGGCGCTGAAAATGCGATTCCGCAACTCTCAGCGCTCTACGAGCAAGGGAAAGCGGTTTTTCAGACAAACGTATTTGTGCAGCTGAATGGGGCAGTTTTCTTTGACATTTTCACATGTTTGAGGTCGACTATGATATGAAATGTGATTGTTTACTTTAAAATGACAAAATTCATAAGAAACATAGGAAAGTCAAAAAATATATGATTTTTGATATGAAGTATGATTTTTTTCATCAAAGTGCAAAAATTGATAAGATAGATGAAAACAGTGATATTTCTTGAAAATTCATTTAACAAAATCAACTTTCATCATTTTTCATCTAACTGGCTCGTTTCCTGCTTCGGTGCAGTGTGCTCTCTGCATTGTGCTTCTCTGGCGCTGAAAATGCGATTCCGCAACTCAGCGCTCTACGAGCAAGGGAAAGCGGTTTTTCACACAAACGCTTGTGTGCGGCTGAATGGGGCAGTTACACCAGATACCACTCAAAGCACAACACCCACAGAACTTCAGCAATCAATTGAGGCGCTTTACATTAGTGTGAGGCAGCGGACGCAAATCCTCTACCATCAGAATGGTATTGTATATAACGAAATGATTGATCACTACAGTATTTAATAATTTTGCTGACACTGAAATAACACATGTAATGAACATGTGATGTAGGCACTGTTACGACAACTTCAGCGTGATTTTTAATCCATTTTACCATCCATCCATATTCAACCTCTTATCCGAAATAGTCGCGGGGCAATAGTTTATTGCATCTACACAATTTTTTCCCAAGATTTAATTAATGCTACTTTTTAAATTAGCAAGCTATTCGTTTGATGGTTGATGCATGTTGTTTTTGACAACTGTGAAACAAGGAAATTATTGCACAGTTGTGTCATAAATTGTCTCCCCTGTCCTTCATGTCTTTCTAGATAGCAGCAAGATTCGCCACCCCCTTCGAAGAAAGTTGGCAGAGGACAAAAAGCTCCTTCTTGAGGAGATTTATAAATATAACAGTGTTGTTGAGTCCACCAAAGCTATTGATTTTGCTAAGGTGGAGCAGTCCCTGACTGGAGAGAGCAACCCAATGTGACCGTGGGAGGTTCATGTCAGTGGTATGTCAGATTCATCATATAAATTTATACCGACAGATTTTCTGCTATGTAGTATATGAAGTAAATGTTTGTAGTTTCCTAATTGCTCTAATGATGTTGTGCAAGATTGTCTTTTGTCTAGATATAATTTGTTTTTGTTTGTTCTGTTGTAGCAAAACTTGCAGTCAAGAAAAAGATGCATGATCAAGTCTTGTTAATGTTGCGACTACAAGAAGAAAAGAGCATTTTGGTGTTGGAGATGGTGCGACACTGCACATGGTTGCAGAACCTTGTAGTTGTTCTTAAGAAGAAAGTTGCTGAAGAGGGTAAGTTTAAGAAAAATTATAGTTCAATTGAAGTATGTATGAAGTATGAGCCCTTTCTACTCCATTAAAGTTCTGTGGCCTCAGGAATTAATCTTACTATTTTGTGTGTCTATTTTTGAGATGCAGAGAAAGAAAACAAAGGACTTTGTTTGTTTGTCTTTCTGTTTGTTAAGACGGAAACTTTCAGAGGTATCTGAGAGGTTGCAAGCTGTCTTCCACCAGTACAAGACTGCTTTAGGTCCTGAGGCCTCTGTCCTACAGTTTGAAGAACATCAGACTGACCTTAGCAGTCCAGAATCCAGTGAGGATGAAGAGGCAAACACACTTGAGGTTGGGTATTTACTTATATCAAGAACTATACATGTTCATGTTACTAGTGAAGCCTTATTTAATTGTGCATTTTAACGCTTTACACACATTGTACATTATATAAGATAGACCATCTTCAACTTCTAAACTGACTATTTTGCTTGTATTTCCCCAGATTTAATCTGCACAAAAGCTTTGCCTGTTGCCGTTGGCCACGTCAGACGCTTTACATGAACCCAGCATACTGTAAATGTCGTGGATAGAATTTCACATAATTGTCCTGAGAATTGTCATGCTTCCCATACAGCAGTTATTAAGCAAAATGCCATGAAATATGCAGACAATCATGGCCCTTAAAAGTTGAATCTTGTTAACTTGAGTGACCTCATGATTTCTAGCACCATGAATCACTCATTTTTGTTTATGTTGCTTTAAATGACCGGTGTTCTTCACTGATCTCTTTGCATAATTGAAGATATTGTAAGAATAGCTCTATGAACAGATCAGATACATTGGATTATAGATATGTGATACTTGAAGGAGCAAGACAACTTTGTTTATTTATATCCTGTTAAATAAACTAAGCAAAGTGTAGTCAATCATGGTATTTTGGGCAGGAGGAAGACAATTTTAGTGGTAAAGTACTAAATCACCACTGATGACAATTTCCTGGAGAAGTGTTGTTAACAGGTATTTCATGAAAATGTGTAAATGGGTTAAAAAGTGTCTGCCGCTGTTATTATTCTCCTTAGTAGCAACCTATACATTGCCATGGAGTTTTACATGACATACTTGTATATTTATTATATAATTTAACATTAAACTCCATTGTATTACAAAATACAATTGTGCTTTTTTTTTTTTTTAGCAAATATGCACTGTTATTTATTTTGAAATACAACAAATGAATGTTGACTAATTTTATTATATTTTATAATTACAAAAGACTATCCCACTTAATAAAAGGTTATGTTTAAGAGAAATGGGAATTATTTTTTATTATATTTATTGTTTTAAAAGTGACATTAGGTAGCACCTTACTCACTTGGTACTGACTTGGATTACCTTCTTTAGCAAGTAACTTATTCACTTGAATTTTAAAACTTCTCTGTCGAAATCTGGTTCTGACTTTACAGATACACAGATACACAGATACACAGATACACAGGGCCTGGACCCCTGAGTAAGCAGCTAATCAATCTTATATACAGAGCTTCTTTTAAATTCAATATATTAAAATATTTTATTTTATTAATATCCCATATCTGCAAGCAAGCACAATTCCTGTGTGTGTCTCTCTGTCTGTGTGTGTGTGTCAGAGTCACACAGTTGGGGGCAGTTGACTGTGAGTGATGGCACAGCCTTTGAGGGAAACATTGTGCTAAAGTTTGCATACCCCTTTATGAAGTAATTTAAATTTAGCTTTTTCTAAATTATCCATCCTTTTTCTATACCTAGCTTTATTCCTAATTATGGTCACAGGGATCTGTTGGATCCTATCCTGGACACCCTGGACAGGTCACCAGGCCATCATAGGGCCACATATAGACAGACAACCACACACACTCACTCCTATAGGCAATTTAGAATTACCTGTGGGAGGAAACCAGAGTACCCCCACACAGGCACGGGAAGAACACGCAAACTCCACACAGAAAGGCCCCTGCCAGTTTGAACCCAGAATTCAAACCCAGGACCTTCTTGCTGTGCTAACCACTAAGGCACCGTGCTGCCCCTTTTTCTAAATTAGTTCACACTAATATTTGTACTAGCTGAATGTACTTTAAATATTATGTTGATATTTTACACCTTACCATTTCAAAGTAGATATGTCTTTGTGCTCCTTAACCCTAACCCTAGGATAAGCTGTCAAACACACAATTTTTTTTTTTTTTTTTTACATTTTTTTAATAAAATATAAATATATAAATATAAAATATGAAAACCCCTGTGTTTCTGACCTCTTAAAACATTTATGGTACCTGCAGTTTTACTTTCAAATATGGAAAAGAATATGGAAATGTATTAACCTAAAATGATTAACCCTATACATTCACAAGCTCTGTGAATGTACAGGTTTTTCCTCAGTGTGCAGAATTTCATCAAAATTTAATCAGTGGGCACCACTCGTTTTTTAGGCTTATCAACCCTATGCAGGCATGGAGGTCAGACTCATCTATGATTTTCCACTTTTCTCATACTTCTGGACACCATGAAGACTGGTGATTTTCAGGAAATTTTTCGATGGCTGGTGTACTGAACATGAAATATGTTGAGAGGAGATCCTGGGCATGGGAAAGAGCATTGGCCCTGGGGTCATCTTCATTAAATTTTCTACTGCCATCCTGCCCTGCTTGCCATTTGGTAAAGAAGACCATGATATGTTGTTGTTCTTTGACAAAAAGGGTTGTACTCTATGCTATCTTTTTTTTTTTTTTTACCTCCTTCTCTTCCAAATCAGTTATCTTCTTCCTCCTTGACACCTGAAGTCATCAGATCTGCAATCTATGGCACCTATAAACATTTCCTATTAGCAAATAATACTTTCAAGACATGTCTATTTTCTCTGATTTTTTATAAAACTTTGTCTGAGCTTGAGTCATGCATGAAGTAATGTGAAGATAAGAGAGGGATCAATCAGTAGAACCCAATTTTAGTTTCTTGTTGTGTGTGTTGGACTTGCATGTGTGTGCCAGTGGTTTTTGTGGTGTATAAATGGCTGGCAGGTCAGATTTGACCCTTCTTTAATTTGACAATCTTTATACCCTAGCTGTGTAAAGGCTTCATGAAAATATGAAAATAGAAAATGGTTCATTTTTTCAAACTACAAACGTCATCACACCGAGCCATGTTGTATTGTTACTCGCACACTGTAAACTATTTAAACTCCATCTGTTCAGCCTGTGGATTTATCAACATATGATCACACTAAAAGGAAAGGGTTTGTATATAATCCACTGAATAAAAGAGCTTGCTATTGTCAGGAACAGCTGGACAGTTCCCTGCCAGACCCAGAGAGGGCGCTGGACAGTTCCACCTTGGAAGCCTGCTTCTTTGTGTGTCTTTTGTTACGCCCCTCCTATTGTTCCTATCCTGATTGTGTCACCTGTATCCCATTAGCCCTAATGTCTACCCCTATAAATAGGGATCCTTGTGTTCGTGTCCTTGTCCATGATTGTTATCTGTACCGTGGTTTCTGTTTGGGTTTTGTCAAGTTTTATGTCCACGCTAAGGTCTAGGTTTTGTTTTCGTTTTGTTTAGTTAACCACGCCATGTCTCGTGTTCCGTTTGTTTCCCTATGTCGTGTCTTAACTGTAATAAATGCAGTGCTTCGCTGAATCCTGCACGTGGGTCTCATTCTACCGTCTGCTGGCGTGTGCACACACACCACAGGCGTCTGGGTTCGAGCCCCGCCCAGACGTTACAGCTATACTACATAGGCTATATGCATTTGTGTGTGGTTTTGTATATATAAAACAATCATTCCATCACTTTTACATTTTTAATATAGCTTATGCAAAGTTCAGTAAGGAAAATCTGGTCCCACTGGTTCTTGTTCTCATCTTCTCCCATGCTGTCATTCAATTCATTTTTTCAATATCACCACTACACATTCATCCAATGATCATTTGTTTTTCCTATGAACTAATCAGGCCTCAGCCCTTTAAATTCCTTGGTTATCCATCACTGTGCCCCCCAGACCAATGCCTGCCCTCCCACCACTTCTCCATCTCCGCCCCATCCGGGTCAGGCCTAACCTGCATGCTCTGAACCACCAGTGTAGACTCCAGGGGTTCCATCACTATTGCTAATATCCTTTAGAAGCTTTTCAGAGTCTAAATACCAAATACAAATATATATACCTGGCATGTTCACCTTCCATAACAAATCATCACTTTAACACACATTTCTCATTTAAAATAAAATGATGAACAGAGAAAATAAAAAGGGTAATATGTTTTACTTTATTTGTCTTTGACAAAGAAGCACAATGCAATGAAAATGTATGAATTGTGCATATTTTAAACATCAATAAGACAACATGTTAAAATGTGGTAAAAAAAACACATTGCTGAAGTGCATACATATAATTTTTAACTAGGATTTAAAATTGATTCCTTTGGCTGCCAGGAATGGGCCCACTTCTTACCACTGAAAAACAAGATGAATATAATTATTGTATTTTATTTTTTTTATAAACCAAAACAATTTTTTAAAGTATAGACCATCAGCCATGACATTATGACCACTGACAGGTGAAGTGAATAACACTGGCAGCGAGAAAAATCACCTACAATGGGCACTTGAGCATCAGAACTACACCACGGCGCAATGGTGGTCTGGTCTGATGAATCACATTTTCTTTGACAGCATGTGGATATAAAGTGTACATGTTTGTTACCTATTTATGTAACACATGCATTATGAGAAGAAGATAAGCTGGTGGAGGTAGTGCAATGCTTTGTGCAATGTTCCCGCAGTTGTGTTAGTTTGACATGTCCTACCTAAGCACTGCTGAAGACCATGTACAACCCTTCATAGAAACAGTAATCCCTGATGGCACTGCTGTCTTTCAGCAGGATAATGCACCAAAGCACAAAGCAAAATTTGTTCAGATATGTTGTGAGTAATCCAACAAGACTTCTAAATACTGCCAGACACCACAGCACACCTTCAGAGCTCTAATAGAGTCCATGGCTTGATGGATCAGGGGTGTTGCAAAAGGGTGCCCTACACAATATTGGGCAGGTGGTCATAATGTTATGCTTGATCAGTGTAGTATTCCATCTGTGAAGAACCTTCACCATACTGAAAAACTGGATACTGTAATGATATATGAATTACAACTACATTACAGATTAATAATAATAATAATAATAATAATAATAATAATAATAATAATAATAATAGATTACTCAGGTTTGTGGTAGGAGCAATCTGTAAACATCAAATACACATTTTTTTAGATTATGAAAAGGAACAAAATTAAATATAACTATGAACAACTGTTATGAGGACAATGTTCATCAAAGGCTGAGCCAAGTTTAACTTGCACCATAGAGCCAAACTGCTCTGTTATAATGTGGTATGCATGCTTCATGTACTGTACATATGGCTGCTTGTATGCTACCACATAACTGCTGATAAGACACATGCCAGTCAGCATCTATCACAAGGAAACTTGTAATAACCAATGAGATCAATAAGCCAATCAGATCACTGAATAGCCAAAGAGGACCTACACCAAGATGCTGAGGATCTTTAAAAGTTAGCATGTAACGCAATTTCTGCCATCTTTGTGGGTAAAATATGGACATAAAATCTTGTTGTCATCCCCCATTAAAAGCTGCTATTAATTCAGTTCTGGCGGTGGTGCTAATTGATCTATGTTGATAGAGTTTCTGAAAATCTGATTCACAACACTATGATGAATATCCAACAAAAATTATTTACATAACGGATTTCTTCTATTTTACACCTAGTACCGTGGCCCTGGCCAACCCTATGGAGAAAGATGTGTTTTGGGGGGAAGAAACACTCATACCATTTTCAGCTTCAAGTCATTATTTAAAATACTGCCAGATTACATTATCCTATAAATATGGAAATATGTATGTTGAAATATGTACTGTACAATGTACTAAAAAGTGTAAACACATGTACTGCATGTTTACTGTTATGGAGATTGATGTGTTGTTGAGAAACACCTATAGGTTAGACTAGTTTTAAAAAACCTTGAACAGTTCATCAAACAACTGAAACAGTAGATCTGCTTTGGCTCAAGAAAACCTCTTCACCTGTTATTGGTAACTAATCAAACACTATGGGTTCAAAAACTTTTAATCACACAATTACCTTGCACTTCCAGGGTCCTTGCCAACTTCATCTTCTCCAAGGTCTGACCTGGAGGACATGGAGCCTGCTCCATCTCCTCCAAGGCGCCTGCCTGCTCCACCTGCTCTACTTGCTCCTGCACAGGATTTGCCTGTCCCACTTGCTCTGAGGTTGTGGCCATCTGCAGTACCTGCCCCTCAGTGTTTTTCTCTCCTTCCAGTTTGTCTGTGTCCTCCAGGGGTGTCAGCTGCAATGTGACTATCTGGTCATCATCACTGCCTGTTGAAACCTGGGTCCACCCTATGGAATTTCAGTGTAATCAAACAATAAGTTTATGAGGCCATGGGTTAAACTATACCTGTTAATCCCAAAACAAACATTAATATACAGTAAAGTCCAGTTCTTTTCTTATGGCCACTTTAGTGAAATAATGATAGAAGCAAGATTATGAGTAAAATAAAGCCATGAAGTACTGTTTTTGGGAGACCAATCAGCTTATCAGATGTGATTTTTGAGGACCTCTTTTGCTTGTATGGTGGCTCTAAATCATGAAGACTTTGCACAAAGTTTTCATACATTCAAAACCAATGTTTGAGATTTGAAGATTTGAGTAAAAGAAGTTAGCTAATGATCTTCAATCATTTTGAAAAGAGTTTAGGTACTATTGGGTGAACTCTGTATCTCTGTAACTATCCTGTCATGGAGGTGAGGAGATGATGACTGAGTTTAGATATTAGGAAAACAAGGTATGAACATTGACTTTTTTTTGTAAAGATGTGTTTATTGGGAATATACATAAGATTATGTAATATGCAAATGTACTAAAAATATCAGAATATTCCTTTTTTTCTTATAACAAAAAAAAGAGAAATGAAGGAATAACAACAAAAAATAAAAAATAAAATAACAATAATACCCCCCTCACACACACACACCACCCGCACCACACACACATGGCATAATTGTCTCATATGTTAGTCAAGACATTTGTCATAACCATGTTAAGTAAAAGAAGAATTTCAATAATTAACAATAATAATAAATGTAAACAAAAAAGTCCAGAGATGAAACAAGAAAATAGGAGAAAAGAAAAATACACATAACAATTAATATACAAACTGGTCAATCATTAACCCATAACAAAGGTAGTGCATCAAGAAAAGGAGCCCAAATATAATCAAAATCTGTGGGTTTTTGCCTAGAATTTTAACAGAATATAATATTTTCTCAGGGGTGCTATAAGAAACAAGCTCATTAATCCAGTGTTTACGCTCTGGAGGGTTCGCAGATTTCCAGTTTTTAAGTATGCATTTTTTAGCTGCAGTGCTTGTGAGCAAGGTAAAATAGCGTTCATGATAGGTCATGCGAAGTGAGCTGATATCACCTAATATCCAAATTTTAGGATCAGGATCAATATGATTCTTTGATATTTCAGAAATTGTTGCAATAACATACTTCCAAAATGTCTCTAAGGCAGGGCAACTCCAGAGCATATGAAGTAAGGTCCCAGTAGATATTTTACATCTTTGACACATGGCAGAGATCCCACCATTAAGTTTATTTAGTCTATAGGGGGTGTAATATGTTCTATGTAAGATGTTGAATTGAATTTGTCTGTGCTTGGTAGATACCAATACAGTTTGTGACTTTTCTAAAAGAGTACACCAGTCACTATCATCATAAGAACACTCCAGATCCAATTCCCATTTTTGCTTTGCCGAAAATCTTTGATAAGCTGGAAGATTGTTAATAAGAATTTTGTATATGGAAGATGTTAATCCCTTTGTAGAAGTATGTCTGATTTCGAGCAGTCTGTCCTCAAGTAGAGATTTTCCCTGTGTCTTAGGGAATGACCCCAACGATTGACTACTGATTCAATGTCTTATTTATAAGTACTTAAAAAGGTTATGCTTAGGTAAGTTAAATAGTTCAGACAACTGAGAGAAGCTAAGCAAATATACCGTTTATATAAATTGTTTTAATTCCTTTCTTAATCCAGCTTTGTATAATTTTGTCAACAATGGGATTTGGGATATTAGGGTTTCCGTCCAGAGGAGTGCTCACTAGTAACGATATGTTTAAACCCAAAAGTCTATGTGATTCCTGCCATGCGTCGAAGGTATCCAGGAGAACAGGATTTTTCGTGATCACAGAGAGTTTCTTCTTTGTGCTCAGAAATGGAATAACTGTTACTGGGGTAGTTTTCATTTCATGCTGTTCCATTGAGACACATCTCACGTCACCATTCCTTGGATGCAGCCAAATCCACAGCGGGCGGAACTGTGATGCAAGATAATAAATTCTAAAGTTTGGGAGATTCAGCCCTCCTTTAGCATATGGGGCCTGAAGTGTGGTTAAATTCACTCTTGGGGTTTTCTTATGCCATAAAAATGTGGATATAGCTTTGTTAAGGTCCTTAAAAAAATATTTAGGAATTTTAAAAGGTATACTATGGAATAAGTAAATAAATTTGGGCAGTATATTCATTTTTATAGTATTGATTCTGCCAATTAATGATAGTCCATCCACCACTGAAGATCAGTTTTAGTTTGGTTCAACAACCTTACATAATTATCATGGTATACTTTATCAAAGGAACCACAAATATTAATACCCAAATACTTAAAACCAATGGGACTCCATTTTATGGATCCAGAAAGTATTCCTATATCATCGTCTGGTATACAAATTGGAAAGGCCACACTTTTTGAGTAATTTAGCTTATAGCCGGATACAGCACTATATTCCTTTAGACACTGATATAGTATGGGAAAAGAATTAATAGGATTAGTTATGAATAATAAGAGGTCGTCTGCATATAGACAATGTTTATGCTCATCTGTGCCAAATGTTATACCAGTAATCAATGGATCAGAGCGAATGGCTATAGCTAGTGGTTCTACGGCAATTGCAAATAAACCAGGTGAGCTTGGGCATCCCTGCCTGCAACCTCTGGAAAGCGAGAAGGCATCCAACACAACTCCATTAGTCATAATTTGAGCCTTAGGGGCATTAAAGAGTGTTTTGATGTATTGAACAAACGTATCCCCGAAATTCATAGCTCTCAATGTGCATATAAGGAAATTTGGCTCTATTCTGTCGAACGCCTTCTCAGCATCCATCGATGCAACCATCATGGGATGTTCTCGTTTCAGAGCGGCATTAATTACAAGAAACAATCTTCGAACATTGTCTGCTCCCTGTCTGTTTTTAATAAATCCGGTTTGGTCTGGATGGATAATTTTGGGGATGACATTTTCAAGCCGCAAAACAATTAATTTAGATAAGACCTTATAGTCAGAATTCAATAAACTGAGAGGTCTATAGGAGCCACAATCTTGTTGATCTTTTCCTGGTTTAAGTAGCAATGTTATTGTCGCAACCTCCAGTGAATACGGTAATACTTGATTGTCTAGCGCTTCTCTGATCATGTTAGATAAAGGGGTCAGCAGCTTTTTAGTGAATACTTTAAAGTATTCGATTGGAAATCCATCTGGCCCGGGTGCTTTATTATTCTGTAGAGAATTAATAGCACCAAGTACCTCCTCTTCAGATATTCCAGCATCAAGAAGGTCTTTATCCACTGTATTAATTTTAGGGATAGGTAGTCTATCCAAAAAGTTTTTTATTTCAGTATGATTATTTTCATGATCAAAATCGCTTTTATACAGTGCTTGATAATATTTTTTAAATTCCAAATTTACATCTTTGGGATCTTCTAAAAATCTACCGTCCTCTGCCTTAACAGAGTGGATATATTTTTCAGAATCTTCTTTTTTAATTTGCCAAGCAAGTAATTTGCTTGTTTTATTGCCAAATTCATAATAGTGATAATTTGTCCTAGCCAAAGCCACTTCAACCTTACTAGTGCAGAGATTATTATATAATACTCGTTTTTTAATTAGAGCGTTATAAGACTTAGTGTTTTTTGTTGAGGAATGATCCTGCTCCAATATTCTGATATCTTTTTCTAGTTGGGATAATGCTTCTCTCCTTACCTTATTTTTATGTGCTACAAGCCTTGAGGGCTTCCCAAATATTAGAGTGAGAAGAGGAATTCAGGTTAGCTTCTAAGTATATATCAATGTGATTATTCATAAAAGTAATAAATTCTGGGTCCTTCAACAGATAGCTCCTAAATCTCCATCCATAGGAAGCAGGTTAAGGTGGGCCCACCTCTAGTTCCATTTTAATAGGATTATGATCGGAAAGAGTAGTGGCTAAATAGGAGCAAGCTGCAACAAATCAGTCTGTGGTATCAGAAACATATCAGTTCTTGAGTAAGTATTATGGACACTAGAATAAAATGAGTAATCTTTTTGATTTGGGTGTAATGCTCGCCATGCATCACTTAAGCCTAATTCTTTCATTCCTTGGTTAAGAGCTACTGCTGATTTGGATAATAGAAGAGGTTTGGGTGAAGAGCGGTCCACTGATGGATTTAGAACCAAATTAAAGTCACCTCCTACAACACAGTGACCTTCAGTTGAGGTGAGCTTCATAGTTAAATTATTAAAAAATGAGGGGTCGTCTATGTTCGGACCGTACAAAGACACAAAAGTATTCAGATTTATAACACAGTTTATAATAACCAATCTACCACACTTATCTGTTTCACATGAGTTTAGCTTGAATCTCAGATTCTTGTTAATAAGCAGTGCAACTCCTCTTGCCTTAGATGAAAATGAGGAATAAAAAACATGGCCCACCCAATCTCTCTGCAACTTCATATGTTCAAGATCAGTGAGATGAGTCTCTTGAATAAATGCAATATCTGCACCTTGTCTCTTTAAGTATGTTATGACTTTCTTTCTTTTAATTGGGGAATTAATTCCTCTAACGTTTAGCGAAATACAGTTAGACAATAGACCCGCCATATTTCTACTGGATAATGAGCAAACTTATTTACACAGTGAATACACATATTTAAGAAACAAAAAGAACAGGTAAGAGGAAAAAATGATGTATTGATTCTGGACGTTAATTGTGATATCACGATTACCATAGTTAGACAAATTGAGACAGATACCATGCATACCCCCCTCCCCACCCCTAAAAAATTGGGATAAAACAAAAAACAAAAACACAAAACAAAACCTACCCTGAAAAAATCTCCAAAAAAGAAAAAACATAGGGTAGGTATATTCGAACTTTTTAAACTAGCATGGCAGCCTCAACAGTTGCTAAAGGTATAATCATGCTTCGCAAAACAACTATTGAACAACTCGACCAGCGAAAAGAAATTAAGTATGTAAATGCAAAAGATTGTCTGTGTAGTGACCATGGGAGATACAAACTGCCTTCTCCTATTGTTAATTAAACAATATCACTATTAGAAATGAGGATTTGCCATTGTATAGTCTTCTAATATGGCCAGGGTTCTATTAAAAGAAAAACTGGTAAAAGCAAATAAGTTGCATTACCTGTTGAAATAGAATCAGTGTTTTTAGTATGCGCTTCACATTTACACACTGCAATAGATTTTGGAAGAAGGATTGCCTCCAGGAGCTCAGCTGTCAGGCTGTGGTGTGTGATCGGCTTGCTAGACAAGGTTAAATCCCCCTGTGTTTCCACAATGTGCCAAAATCCATACTTATGCATACCTACTATCTGTGTAAATGTTACCAGTTTTCCCTTCAGCTAGTTTGCAAGTTAGGGCTGTTAACTTGGCCGCTTGAGCTGAGAAATGTGAAGGGAGTGATTGTACTTTTAATGTCTTGTGTTGTCTTACCACTTTTTTGCAATTTCTGCCTATATCTGAGTCCCTGGATGCTGATCCATCGACAAAAAACTCTAAATCTGGATTGATTAGCAGAGTTTCTTGCAGATCAGGTCTTGGACTGAAAATTCTCCATCCTCAGCTGTGGGAAGAATAGTAGCAGGGTTTAAGACAGTACATCTTCACAGTAACATTAGGCATTTCAAGAAGTATAGTGATATATTTCAGCCAGTGCGCGGCAGTCATGTGAGCAGTTTTCTGTTCTAAAAGCAGTGTGTGTGGTACCAACAAAATTAACTCACTCTAGCCTACGATATTTGAGGTGTTAACTGCCTTTTCTGCTGCTGCTACTGCTCTGAGACACATTGTAAGTCCTGCTACAGGATCTAATTTAGCTGAGAAATAAGCCACAGGGCACATCCTGTCCCCGTTTCCTGAAGCAGAACAAAGGTCTTGTAGCTGTTCTTTTCATCTACAGTTTGTGTGAATGGCCTATTAGGATCAGGAATACACACTGTTGGGATTGATTGTAACATTTGCTTCAGCTGAGTGAACGCAAGTTACACAACTATGTGCTTGTAGGCCTTGCCCATGAGCAATTGCACTCAACGGTGCCTCTAGGACAGCATAGTCAGGAATGAACATTCTGCAGTAAGAGCACATTCCTAGGAATGACAACAATTGTTTTTTAGTGATTGGTTTTGGAATCTTTTGAACTGCTTCAATTTTACTTGACTCGAGTCTTTTACCCTCCGTGGAGATCAGAGGCCTCATGTATCAATGCTGCGTATGCACAAAAACCTTGTGTACGCCAGCTTTCACGCTCACGGTTGGATTTACAGAGAGATTAACAGAGAAATTAACGTGAAAATGTGCGTTCCTCCATGCCAACTTTGTGTCTGGCGTACGTACATTTTTCGTATTTTTTGTCTGTTGGCGCCTCTTAGAGGCAATAAAGTTAAGTTGCAAACATTAGACTATGAATTATTCTACAAGTCTATCACACCAACACCTGTGAGAAACATTGCTATTAATTTTTAATTGATAAAATAGGCTAATTGACATCATATGTTTCTGTCAATTATGCAATTAAGTAAGAACATATAAAAGCATGTGCAAATTTAAAGAACCCTTAGTCTATGACAATGGCAGCGTTGGCCTTATTAGAGGACATTGCCAGTGGCCGAATCCGAAGAGAACAAGTTTTTAGGGACCACAGTGATTTTCTGGACCACGATGATGACTGGCTTATCAGCTGATTCAGATTTCCAAGGGCTATCCTCTTGGAGCTCTGTGCTGAGTTGGGTCCGAATTTGGAGAGACAGACAGCAAGGAGCCACGCATTACCCATAACCTTACAGGTGCTGACAACACTTGGTTTCCTGACAACTGGTTCTTTCCAAAGGGAACTGGCAGACCGCTCAGGAATAAGCCAGTCTTCTTTGAGCCACGCAATGCCAGCTGTATGGGACGGGATCATCCGCATGTCTACCAGGTATATAAGGTTCCCATACGATGCAATTGACCAGCCAAACATTAAAAGCACAATTGTGCTTATGCCTAACCTATGCCTACTGCAAGGCGAATACCATGTGTTTGGATCAATTCCATCATCTGGAATGATGTCCACAACCAGTTCAGTGACGTGTAATATGCATTCATTTTGGGGCTGTACCAAACAGATGAATCTGAAGTAGGTTTCTAGTTGTGACACGTCGAGTCCAAAATCCCAAATCTTGCCACTGAGCCAAAATTCGAGACAAATCAACTTCAGCTACATTAGCTACAAGCTCAGATACATTAGTCCATTTCTAGGCCATTTGGCTTCCTTATCAAATTTAGTCCCAACTTGCACATTAATCTCGTCCCAACGAATTAATTGGGCAGTGTTCTAAAATTATAAATTAGAATTCAAAATTTTGCACCTTAAGGGTGTGGAGAATCTTTCAAGGACTGAAACTCCTGATGCTCCTATCGAGATCAGTGTTTCACTCATTTTAGGCAATGTTTTAAATTCACATGATCTTATCAAAGAATTTCCCACTCCAAAGTCAACTAGAAACTCAACAGGCCTATTATCAACCAAAAGAGTCACAACAGGCAGTTTCTTGTAATTAGGTGAATCATACTTTGCATATGTATGTACAGTGGTTGTTGTGTCATGCAAGCAGAATTATGGAAGTAAAATAGTTCAAATTCGCCAACGTTGCACATATATATATAGCAGGTATAGCAGGAAGAGCAATCAAACACCAATGCATAATCGACACCTGCTGCTTGTCCGATTCACCAGCAGGTGGCGCAAGCGAGCTTGATGAGATAATTTCCAACAGGTAGACACATTACACTCGGGGATTTGCCAAAATGGAGTAAACTTAATGGTTGTATGGGTTGGTGTTTTTCTTTATACATGTTGTAATTTTATTTTTGTTTCATTTATTTGACTAGTAAGGCTGCCAACCATTGCTCGCTTGCTTGGAGTAATGGCTGAGTATAACCTGTCAATTTGGGCACGATATAGCAGGCTCACAGATGAAGAGTTAGATGCTTGTGTTAGAGATATAAAGCTACAAATGCCTCATTGTGGATGAGAGCAGCGTTAAAAGCTCAAGGACACCAAGTGCAGTTCGAACAGGTCAGAGCCGCAATGCATCACACTGATACAGTGATACTTGTGTCCTAGGTCAATAATGCACATTGACACCAACCATAAAATGATCTGGTAAGCTTGTCAGGCTTGTTGACTCATGTTATTTCATGTTGCAGTCATTGAGGTATATTGTCTTTGCACTGTTTGCACCTAGTTTCACACTTTGCACTTTATGTGGCTAGGACAAAAAACTTGGTCCTAGCTCTGTGTTGATTTTTTTTGTATTTTGATCTTTATGTTGTATGTTTATGTAGGACCAGGTCCTGGAGAAATGTTGTTTCATTTCACTATGTACTGCGTCAGCTATATGTGGTTGAAATGACAATAAAGCTTCTTGAATCTTGATATGTGCTATTTGAAACATTTGTATGAATATTTTGTTTCAGCTACAATATTGTCATCTTTGGAGGTGTGGATGGCTTTTCATGCAAGGTAATGCTCTCAAACAAATTTAGATTTGTAATTTATTACATCACAATCCAGCATAACGTTTCTTTCTTAACATCAATAGATAATGTACCTTGGAGCTGCACCTAACAACCTTGCTGCTACTGCCTTGGAGTTTTTTCAAGAAGCAGTAGAGACATTTGGCTTTCCCCTCTGGTACACTTGTTATAATCAGTTACAACTGGATGCCAAATGTTGATTGCCTTTAAAATTCAATGGCATATTTGTTAAAAGCTCATCGGGTATGACTAGTTTGTTTACATTTACACTAAAAACCCTTTAATTGCCGACAAGCTGAGTAAGACTTTTATTCAATTTTTATTCAGTGTCTAAGCAGTTACTTTTTACTCCAATGTAATGTAAGCAACATGTAACGAGCTATCATTTATATAAAGGCAATCTTCAAATTCTGTTCTAACACACTTAGGGTACATGGTGACCAGGGCTTCGAAAATGTGGACATTGCTCCCCTGATGTTCATGATTCGTGGGACGGACAGAGGCAGCTATATTTCAGGGAAGTGTCCACAATCAGTGGTAAGAATTTTTAATAACTTGTTTTAAAGAGCTTTATTTTTACTCTTTTGTCTAAAATGAATTTTATTTTATATTATATTTCATTTGACTTAACATCTCTTTGCATTATTTTCTGCCTGATTTGATTTCATTTAATTGACAAATTGTTTTTCAGTATAGAGAGGTTATGGAGAGATCTCTGGGCATCAGTGACCAATGCGTACTATGATGTTCTGCATGCTTTGGAAGAAGATGGACACCTTGATGTTTCCAATGTCCTGGGAACAAATCATAAAAATATTAGGGCTGTCAAAATTAACACGTTAATAATGCGTTAATGCAAATTCATTTTAATGGCACTAATTTTATTAACCTGGTGTGTATTTTCTATTTGACCCTTGGCTTTGCCCGTAGTTTGGGAAATGGGAGATGCAGCAGCAAACCGAAATAAAAATAAAAGGAATAAAAACATCTTTATATATAAGACGATGTCTGATGGTTCTGTCAACAAAGTCTGCATTTATTGTTGATGTGAATTGAGTCATCACCGCAGCACGTCGAGTTTAAAATATCACTCGATGGCGAAGCATACAACTGATACAGAGAGCTCTCCTGCCCTCGCCAAAGGCAGACAACACTAGATTCTTTTCAGTGGAGACAATGTGAACCTGTGTTTTTTCTATGTTCTTTTCTTCATGTGTTTAAGTCATGAACAAGTTATTTGAAAAACATGTCCATGTTCTTTATGCTTTATATTTAAGTCAAAAGTCAAAGTAGCTTTATTGTCACTTCAACCATATATAGCAGATGCAGCACACAGTGAAGTGAAACAACGTTCCTCCTAGACCAGAGGTGATACACAGACAAAGTACAGTGACGCAGACAAACAGAGCTATGACATAAAAAAATTAAACTATACTTAAGGCGCAGTCTTTAAGAACTAGACATACAACAGAAGGGTACAGGAAGACAAGACAAGACAGTGCAGCAACAACAACATATAGGCCGACGTTGTGCAATGAACAAGACAATGTGCAAAGAACAGTGTACACAGTGATTGCAGATATTAAAGCGACATATGTAAACAGGATTAATATAAATATATATAAATGTAAAGTGGCATGTGCGTGCAAACAGGACAATTTAGTGTGTGTGTGTCTGTGTCCATGTCCAGCACAGTTCAGTTCTTTTTTTTTTTTGTGCGTGTGTGTTATGTATGTGTGTCCGTGTCCAGCACAGTTCAGTTCTCCTCTGAGATCAGATCTTGGTTGTACGTGTGTGTGTGTGTTTCCAGTTCAGCTCAGTTCTCTGCTGAGATACCTGATTGCCTGAGGGAAGAAACTGTTTAACAGTCTGGTTGTGCAGGTCCGAATGCTTCAGTACCTCTTACCGGATGGCAGAAGGGTGAAGAGTGTGTCCACAATGCTGTTAGCTTTGCGGATGCAGCGTGTGGAGTAAATGTCTGTAACAGAGGGGAGAGAGACTCCGATGATCTTCTCAGCTGTCCTCACTATCCGCTGAAGGGTCTTGTGGTCCGAGACGGTGCAATTCCCAAACCAGGCAGTGATGCAGCTGCTCAGGATGCTCTCGATGGTCCCTCTGTAGAAGGTGGTCAGGATGGGAGGTGGAAGATGAGCCTTCCTCAGCCTTTGCAAGAAGTAGAGACGCTGCTGGGCTTACCTGGTGATGGGGCTGGTGTTGAGTGACCAGGTGAGGTCCTCCGCCAGGTGAACACTAAGGAATTTGGTGCTCTTGACGATCTCCACGATGGACTCATCGATGTTCAGTGGAGAATGGTCACTCTTTGCTCTCCTGAAGTCAACCATCTCTTTAGTCTTTTAAGGTGGTTTCAGTAATAAATGTACACTTTGCCTGTTTAGAAGAAGTGATCTGAAAATGTTAACAGGCTTGTGTAAGTAAATCGCTCAGTGCAAAGAAAGAAGTAATTGTTTTCTATGTTCTTTTTTTCATATGTTTAATAGACATGAACAAGTTCTTTGAAAAATATCTATGACCTTTGAAACATGTCTAGTCTTCATGCTCTATGTTGAGTACGGTTTCACTAATAAACAACATACATTTCAATATTTGTCCATGCCCATGTTGATTAGAGTATTAAAAACTAAAAAAGTATTAATTTAAGGTACATTTAGAACAGATAAAAAATGTGCAATTAAGTTGCGATTAATTACGAGTTAACTCATGACAATCATGCGATTAATCGCGATTAAATATTTTAATTGACAGCCCTAAAAAATATATTAGAAAAATAAATTAGCAAATTGTTTACCCCATTTTTTCCAAGATGCTCTGCCAAAATGTACTTTAACGCTTTGAATAATTGCACACATCAAACTCATAAATACACTGATATAATTTTAGATTGTCTTTCTCCACCAAATGGCCTTTTCTACTGATGTACCACTTAACCTATGAAAAATGCTTTCTTTAATATAAAATGATTAAACCAGTTTTATTTATACCTGAGTGATGAGGTGTTGACGATGGAGACTCTGGAACAACATCTGCATTTTGTCTGCGGCAATTCTTCTTCTTTTTGAAGATTTCTGTGGCATGCTTATGGAAACAACCGCATTCAAGAAAGTATATTTATCAAGATAATCTTTCCACAAAAAATGTTATTTAAAACTAATAATGCAGTATCATTAACTCACTATGAGGTGGTTGTAAGTTACATGTTGGCTCCTAGTTGATAACCATTAATCACTTCAGAAATTCGGCGGGAAAAATTTAAACCCAGCTTCACCGGCTGCTTTGTCATCTTCTTCTTAATTGATTTGCGGCTGGGGAAGTAGGAGGTGCAGTACTGCCACCTAAAGGACTGGATGAATGATGCAGTAAACATCATTTATCGTGATCATTGGAAGCACTTGCAGACATCACTGGTAAGCTAACACTGGTTTAATAAAAAAGGAAAAAAAAAAGTCATGGTGTTTAATCATTACCAACTACACTACCAGTCAAAAGTCTGGACATATCTTCCCATGGTCTTTCCTGATGTTTATTTCTTTCTACATTGTAAAACAATGCTGAAGGCAGCCAAAATCCACAATAATGTCCTTTGAACAGTTGATATTGAGATATGTCTGCTACTGATGCTCTGTAAAGCCTTCATAACGCCTCTAATCTGAGGTGCTGTTAATTGGTGATTTCTGAGGCTGGTAACTCTAAATGAACTTCTCCTCTGCAGCAGAGGTCAGTTTTGGTCTTGCTTTACTGGGATGGTCTTCATGTGAGCCAGTTTCATCATGGGGCTTGATGGGTTTTGCAAATGCACTTGACAATAATATTCTTGGAAGAATTATTCCAGAACACCTGACCTTCGTGTCTCAAAATAACAACTGACTGTTGTTTGTTGTCGTTACATATGGATTACTGAAGTCCATGTGTGTTATTTCATAGCGTTGAAATCTCCAGTATTGTTCTAGAATGTAGAAAATAAGTCACTAAACAAAAAACATTGAATTAGAAGGTGTGTCCAAACTTTTGATTGGTACTGTATTTATACATTTTATTTGTATGTAAAATTTAATACATAGTTAATTCATTTAACACATTGTTGACTTCATATGTAGGTTCTTTTTGCAAGCAGAATGTTCTAATTGTACATTGCGGAAGAGAAAAAAAAATATACAAAAAGGTAATGATCATGCAATATTTGAGACCAAGTTGAGAACTTAATCCCCCCCATTTAAAGTTCTCAGGTATTTCTCAAAGAGAAACAGTTTCTCAGGAGAAATATTTGACAAGATGGAGAAAACACCTAAAATCTCATTCAAGTCTTAAATACTGCTCATTTCTGTCTAGGAGAAAAAGAAGAGGTTAACATGAGATCTCATCTTGGATTTTCCTTTGCTATGGGTTGGGCCAATCATCCGAAGTATTGGTTTGCTCAAGAGACAGGTTTGGTAACAGTGAGGCAAAGGAAGACAAGACAACGATGTCATCATGTCAAATAAAATTTGTTGTATTAATAAAATATAACAAAACATACTGTAACAATTTAGGAAAAACTGTATAAATTCAGGACTCAATATAATTAGCAATATACTTAGCTATAATATATATAATTCCCCGAGGAAGAAGGCAAGAGAAAAGAAAAGAAACACAAACACTGGAAACACAAGATCCTACCACATTAGTGTATATAGTTCAGTCCTTACATGGGCATGGCTTGCCAGCTTCAACACCTCACAACCTCCTTATCATGAAGGAGAAGTGAACTGAAGTCTTCGGATGCACTCCACAGGTAATGGTGGTGATGTCCACTCAGAAGATGGAGGGGAAAAAAAGACCCAAAAGAAAAAAGAAAAATTCAAGAGGATAGGAGAGAAGCAGAAAAAGAAAGGGGGGGGGATTAAAGACGAAATTAGGCATTTTCTTAAAAAGACACATCATGAAAATTTCTGTAAACAAATAATAAAAATATAAAAGAAATGTGGTGTTTTTTATTAACAACGGTAACAAGCTTGTATTTAAGTGCAAAAAAATAAGCACTTATATCTCCGAACAGCACACCTAACTTCATGTGCTCACGCCTCATGCGCATGGTAATTACCATATCTTAGCATAAGTGCATAAACATTCGCAAAACAAAGTTTGGTGTTTAAACTTAATTTCTATAACTTGTATACAAGTTTTTAACACAGCGTCAATATAAAGCACTTACCAAGAGAAACGCTTTTCTTTTTTATCAAACACAAACGACCTCTCCCTCTTTATTTCTCGCGTGGCACTGATGTTATATCTGCTCGCATCCACTGACTGACAACATTCAGCCTGCAATGTTGCTTTAAAAATTAATCTTCTCTTCTGTGTGAATCTCTACCACACGATCTCAACCTTTCTCTCTCAATTTACCAGATAACTAGGGCGTTTTAAGACAGTGTCATGCTCTCGCCATTACTCGGCTTCTTCCGGTTCTTATTTCTAAGCTTCGCCCATGGCTGGAGTTAACTATGTCAAGCGGTTCGTTAACCAATCAAAAAACACTTCCTGAACCTTAATCGAATGGCATTCAAAACTAACTTTCTATAAAACTATAAAAATAACAATCACTGTATTGCCTTCTCTTTTCTTCCCTACAATTATCTCTCCATCTAAAATAAATTATCCACTTATTTATCCACAAGGCTCATGATAACTTGGCTTACAAATGGGCCAGAACAGACTCCACCATTCAGCTGTTCTGTCTGTTGATAAAGGAATTCTCAGCACTAGAAATACTAGTATAGTAATTGACCGTTTTGCTCAAGTCAAGTCTCTGAGATACTCTCTGATGAGTCCATCCTCAGAGAAACAGGATAGAAAAGTCACCAAGAGCATGAAGCAGACAAGATACAAGCAGCAAGACAGATGAGAGAATGAGAGATGAGAGAACGAGAAGAGAAGAGAAGAGAGCTGTAAAAAAAATAAATAAATAAACACAGAACAATACATACAGTAGTGCTTAAATAAAAAATGTAGGGCATAAATGAGGAATGAAATAAGAGGTGTATAAATATAATACAGATTACTGCAAAATAATGATAATAAAAAAGGATCTACACAGCACTGCTCCACACACAAGCTGTAAAAGAGATAATATTACGTGGCATACCTGTGTGAGAGAGAAAATGTAATGAATTTAATGAACTCCTTTTTTAGTAGCAGGACTCTGAAATGTTGGAAGGAGTCAGAAAAAAGATTGAATGAAGTTTTCTAAAGTTGCATACTGTTTGTCTTCATTTGCGTTTATTATTAAACAACATTACATAAAAATGCCCTTATACAACGTGTTATTCTTGCTTACCCCCTCTCCCTAATTAGCCCCGGATGTTTCGGGCTCAGATTCAAGATTCAAGAAGCTTTATTGTCATTTCAACCACATATAGCTGACGCAGTACATAGTGAAATGAAACAACGTTTCTCCAGGACCTGGTGCTACATAAACATACAACAACATACAACACAGAGCTAGGACAGAAGTTTGTCTTAGCCACATAAAGTGCACAGTGTGCAGCTAGGTGCAAACAGAGCATAGACAAGACACTGCAAAGAAAAAAAATAAAAAAATAAAAATAAATAAATACAAGAAAGACAACACAAAAACACAGGACACTTAGCGCCGAAAAGAAAGAAAAGAACATGTGTAATGGAATGTAAGTGAAATAAAATAAGATAAAATGAAATGATGTAAAAAAAAATATTGTGCGAAAATACAACAGCAGCGGTTGAGGTAGTGCAAATAGAAATAAACATAAATATAACTATAGCAGGTAGTGCAATAAGTAATGAACAATATAAATTATGTGTGTGTGTGTGTGTGTGCATCCACACAGGCGAGAGAGAGAGACTGTGTGTGTGTGTATATGTGTGTGAGAGAGACAGAGAGTTGTATACAGTTCAGTCCTGAGTGTGTGTGTGTGTGTGTGTGTGTGTGTGTGAGAGTGTAGAACAGTTCAGTCCTGGGTGTTGAGGAGCCTGATGGCTTGAGGAAAGAAACTGTTACACAGTCTGGTTGTGAGGGCCCGAATGCTCCGGTACCTCTTTCCAGATGGCAGGAGGCTGAAGAGTGTGTGTGTGAGGGGTGTGTGGGGTGTGTAAGAGTGTGTGTGAGGGATGTGTGGGGTGTGTAAGAGTGTGTGTGAGGGGTGTGTGGGGTGTGTAAGAGTGTGTGTGAGGGGTGTGTAAGAGTGTGTGTGTGGGGTGTGTAAGAGTGTGTGTGTGGGGTGTGTAAGAGTGTGTGTGAGGGGTGTGTGGGGTGTGTAAGAGTGTGTGTGAGGGGTGTGTGGGGTCAGCCACAATGCTGTTAGCTTTGCGGATGCAGCGTGCGGTGTAAATGTCTGTGACAGAGGGAAGAGAGACTCCGATGATCTTCTCAGCTGTCCTCACTATCCCCTGAAGGGTCTTGTGATCTGAGACGGTGCAGTTCCCAAACCAGGCAGTGATGCAGCTGCTCAGGATGCTCTCGATGGTCCCTCTGTAGAACACAGTCAGGATGGGGGAGGGAGATGGGCTTTCCTCAGCCTCCTCAGGAAGTAGAGGCGCTGCTGGGCTTTCTTGGTGATGGAGCTGGTGTTGAGTTATCAGGTGAAGTTCCAAGGAATTTGGTGCTCTTGAAGATCTCCACCGAGGATCCGTCGATGGACAGTGGAGAATGGTCACTCTGTGCTCTCCTGAAGTCAACAACCATCTCTTTGGTCTTGTTGACGTTCAGGGAGAGGTTGTTGGCTCTGCACCAGGCTGTTAGATGTTGCACCTCCTCTCTGTATGCTGACTCGTCGTTCTTGCTGATGAGACCCACCACGGTCGTGTCATCGGCAAACTTGACGATGTGGTTGGAGCTGTTCATTGCTGCACAGTCGTGAGTCAGCAGAGTGACCAGCAGTGGACTGAGCACACAGCCCTGAGGAGCTCCAGTGCTCAGTGTGGTGGTGCTGGAGATACTGTTCCCGATCCGGACTGACTGAGGTCTCCCAGTCAGGAAATCCAGGATCCAGTTGCAGAGAGAGGGGTTCAGGCCCAGGAGACTCAATCAGATGCTGAGGGATGATTGTGTTGAATGCTGAACCGAAATCTATGAACAGCATTCGAATGTAGAAGTCTTTACAGTCCAGGTGTGTGAGGGCCAGATGGAGGGTTGTGGTGATGGCGTCGTCCGTGGTGCGGTTAGGACGACAGGCCTTTAAGGTCCTTGCTGGATCCTAAGATAGCAAAAGAAACAGTAAAGTAAGAGTATTTTCAAAGAAGAAAAATTTTCCAAAAGTGACAAAGGCAGCATGAAGGTAATCCATAAACTTATTTAATAATGAAAAGTAGATAAAAGCATTTGGGTTTGTTTCATATCATATTTGTGAACATATTTTTAACTTGAATATAGCAATATTAGTATATTATCTTATTATATTTGATTAATTTATTTGATTACTTAATATAGTATTATTACTATATTATTTGAATTTACCAAATATTTTATAAAATACTTTATTGGAATATGACTACACTTTTAAGATCTTGATTTAAAGATGTCAGCATGATCCTTTATTCTATTAAATGACTGACAGAGACCCATCCCCTATCAGCCAATCATTGCAGTCATAGTCAGTAAGCTTGCTGACATCATCCATAGCAACGACGTCAACCCCGTCCTTTCTCTTAGCTTAAGATTTCTGTCTGCTCCTTAGTAAAAATTGCTCTTAGCAGCATTTTGAATAGGTTTTAAGAGAAAACTCTTAACTAAAAACTTTTACTGATGTTTACGAGAACTCTTAGTGGTAAGATAAAATGTTTTGTGAATACCGGCCGTGGTTTATATTTTTTAACACACAGAACATACACATTACGCCACATACAATTGAACTCTTAAAAACTGTGAAACTGCTTTGGTCTCGAAGTTCTGAAACACACACCTGTCTCTGCTTTAAATATCCTGCAATCCTTTCCCTAGTGGCAGCTGGGTATTTGTCGTCATCGTCATCATTACTTTAGTTATGCCAGGCAATACAGGAAACTAGCATCTAAACCAGTAACAGAAACTAAGTCTGTGATCAGATATGTATAAGTGTTTGCCAAGAGAATTTAGAATGGTGAACATCATATAGCTAATAAAGGACAAAGATAATTTGCAGTCTTCTTTGCCAGAAGGAAGTTTTACCTCAGGAGTGCATAGATCCTCAGATTCCTTGGGGAATAACATCCTTCCTCTCAGTAGGAAGGGGCCAAACAAAAGTGTCTTTCAGACCCCGCTTGATTTGTTTATTTTGGCGTGTTCTTCTCCCAAGAACCTACAAAGTAAAATGAGAAACAGAAAATGCAATGTTAACAGTAAAGCACTAAATAAACAATTACTCATTCCTGTATAGCAGTGCCATTACAAGCAGAAAAAAAATATATATAAACGAAGGATGTGATAGATCGTAGGATATCTAAATTAAAAGCATCGTGTGTGTGTGTATTTTCAAATGATTTTCTTTATTATTATTATTATTCTTTACTTTCAACACACCTGATTCAAATCATCAGCTCATTAAGGGAGAGATCCATGAACTGAAGTAAACGTGTCAGTTAAGGAGATATACAAAATGTGCCGAGCAGTGAGTATAATTATATAATACCTGTTTAACTTATAACATAAAAGTAAAGTTAATAATATAACTTAGAGAACAAAATTTTCAGTTTTACTCAAATTAGGGTGATGCAAAAATGAGTACACCCCACTGAAAGTCTCTGGAGCAAAGCTAAATTTTAGACTACAAATGTGTAATTTAACAAGAATTCAACCACACGTGAGTCTAATTATTCAGTACACAGGTGTCCAGCAGACAGTTGACTATAAAAGGGTGTTACTTAAAGAAATCCCCTTCCCATTTCATGCTGTCAGCAATGGCACCACATGGAATAGAAATGTCACAAGAATAATTGTGAAATAATTGTGAAATATTTTCTTTATACCAGAAAGGTGAAGGCTACAAGAAGATCAGCAAAGCTTTACTTATCAGTCAGAATACTGTAGCAAAAGTGGTACAAAAAAAAGAAAAAAAATAGAACTGCAACTGTAAACCACTTGTTGGATTTAATCAATAAAAAGAGAAAAAAAATTCTACAGCATATATATATATATATATATATATATATATATATATATATATATATATATATATATATATATATACTACTCAAAAAGTTAAGGATATTGGGCTTTCGGGTGAAATTTCAGGATGCACCTAAAATGCACTATAACCTTTCCAGGTGAACTTAATTTGACCTTCTCTACACTTTTGAATGCACATGTCCAACTGTTCAGTGTTTCAGTACTTTCTGCAGAACTTGCTGTTCTCTAACAAGGTGCTTAACGGCAAAATTCACAACTGGTGTTTGATCCATGAATCCACCAATAAATTTTCTGGTTCAGTTAGAATTGGTATTTAAACAGTCCTCTTCATCATGCTGTTCACATTTTGACATCATGAGACCAAGACCACACCTAACAACTGATCAACAGTACCTCACCATTGTGAGGCTTCAAACAGGATGTTCTCAGAGGGAAGTGGCCACTGAGCTTAGAGTGTCACAGAGTGTCATCAGCAGGTTGGGACAGAGATACAGAGAGACTGGAAGAGTCACAGAAAGGCATAGAAGTGGATATCCTTTGGCCACATCCCACGTTGATGACCGCTTCATTGTGAACAGTGCCCTGTGGAACCGGATGATGAATGCCACTCAACTCCAGGCACATTTAATGGAGGTGAGAGGAACCCAAGTGTCACGTCAGTGTGGTCTGCTTGCTAGACGACCTGCAAGGGTACCTGACCACACCACCAGGCACAGGCATCATCGTCTTGCATGGGCTTGCATGGGCCAGTGCTGTTCTCTGATGAAAATCGATTGACGGTGAGCAGAAATGATGGCTGCCAACGATGTTGGAGACGTCAAGGAGAGCGCTATGCATCAGCCACCATTGTCACCAGATGAGCCTTTGGTGGTAATAGTGTTACAGTCTGGGCAGGTGTGTCTACTCCATACAGAACTGACCTACATCTTGTGAATGGTACAGTGACAAGCCAATACTACCTGAATAACATCATTAATCCAGTCATTGTGTCCCTGCATGAACAACACAGGCCTAATTTCATCTTCATGGACGACAATGCTCCAGCTCATCGAGGTCGCATCATTAGGGAACGGCTGCTGGAGGCTGGGGTACCTCAAATGGAGTGGCCTGCACTTTCTCCAGACCTGAATCCCATAGAAAACCTCTGGGATCAGCCGAGTCGCCGTGTAGAGGCTCGTAACCCTGCACCCCAGAACCTCAATGACCTGAGGGCCGCCCTTCAAGAAGAGTGGAATGCCATGCCTCAGCAGACAATAAGTCAACTCGTGAACAGCATGAGACGTCGTGGTCAAGCTGTAATTGATGGTCAAGGACACATGACAGATTATTGAGACATTGAGATTTTTTGTTGTGGTATACCCTCCACTGTTGCTGGATTTTGTTTCAATAAATTGTTTGAGATGAGGAAATCACCATTGCAGCTTCTACTTAAATGCCCTACTTTCATGATATAATATCACTGTAGTGTGAACTTTTTACATTTTCCATAAATTTCACCCAAAAGCCAAATATCCTTAACTTTTTGTGAACTTTTTGTCTCTAATGCAATGAAACAGTTCATACATGTATTTAAAGGAAGAATCGCAAGGATGGATAAGATTTAGCAACAACTGAAATACTGCTCGCATCTCTCTCATCACAAGTTGGCATGCAAGTGACGTCATCTAACATCGATGCACTTCACATAAAATTGACATTAAAATTAAACTTACAACATTATCTTCACAAAGTAATTGGAAAACCACGCTTTACAATTCAGTTAATGTAACAAAAATAAATCTACATTTATTCTTTTCCACACTTTCACAAACAAAATTCATCATCCGCATTAACTTTACATTATCTTACATGAACAATTTAATACACATAACAATTATACTGAAATTAAGAATGATTGTGGCTTACCTAATGCAATGAAACAGTTCAGGCATATATTTAAAGGAAGAATCACGAGGATGGATACGATTTAGCAACAGCCAAAACACATGTCCAATAGTCAATTCAGTTTCACAACCAATTAAATACATATCTAAATTTAGTTTACATGCCTGAACATGCTAATGCAAAAAGATTTCTAAAGCAAAAAAAAACCCATATATAAATAAAAAAATATTGCCAGAAATAATCTATCAACTCGATTATTTGAGTGGGTTACACAACCATCTCACAGAGACGTCCAGGTCGTCCACGGAAGTTAACATCTCGACAGGAGCATCTTCTAATGAGAAGGGTTGAAGAAAATCAGCATGCAAGTTCACTGCAGTTATCTAAAGAAGTAGAAAGCCAAATTCGGATGACTGTTTCTGCAGAGGAATGGCATGAATGGGTGCCATCCACGAAAAAAGCCTCTCCTAAAGCCCAGGCACAAAAAAGCCCGCCTAGAGTTTGCCAGGGCCCATGCTGACAAAGATGAAGACTACTGGGACTCTGTACTCTGGAGTGATGAGACCAAAATAAATGTTTTTGGAACCAATGGCTTAAAAACTGTATGGCGTCGCAAAGGTGAAGAGTACAAAGAAAAATGCATGGTGCCTACAGTGAAACATGGTGGTGGCAGTGTCCTTATGTGGGGCTGCATGAGTGCTCCTGGTGTCGGGGAGCTGCAATTCATTGATGGCATCATGAATTCACTGATGTACTGCTCGATACTGAAAAAGAAGATGCTACTATCGCTCCGTGCCCTTGGTCATCATGCACCTTTCTAACATGACAATGATCCTAAACAAACATCTAAGGCCACTGTTGGATTTCTGAAGAAGAACAGGGTGAAAGTGATTCAGTGGCCAAGTATGTCTCCTGATCTGAACCCAATCGAACACCTATGGGGAATTCTGAAGAGACAAGTTGAGCATCACTCTCCATCCAGCATCCGGTCTCTAAAGAGGTCATTACTGAAGAATGGAAAAAGATAGATGCTGCAAAATGTCAAGACTTGGTGCTGTCATTACAAATCATGGAGGCCATACAAAGTACTAGATGTAGTAGTTTTTGTCGGTTTGGTGTACTCATTTTCGCATCACCCTAATTTGAGTAAAACTGAAAAATTTGTAATCTATATAATTTGTAATCTATAATAAAGTTATATTATTAACCTATTAAATTATAATATAATATTATAATTATATATTATAACCTATTAACTTTCATGTTATAAGTTAAACAGATATATATAAACAGTTATATTAAACTTAGTCTGGTCAACATGTCAGTGCTCTCTCATTTGTACATTGCTTTGGATAAAACTTCTAAATCTTCTAAATGAATAAATTTAAAATCAGTTAAAATATTCGATTGATCAAGAAAAGAGGGCATTCACAAACATTAAAAAAAATTTCAATTACTGCATATGACAGCAGACACTCGTAAAGCCACCTTCTGTTTTCTTCTGTTGGACCAGGAAGATACCAAGGCAAACAAAGTTCCAAGATTTTACTGTATTGGTCCTCAGTCAATGGAACTTGTCTATCGAAACATAATAAATATATAATAATAGTAATACATACCAAACAAAGTGCAAATACAACAGAAAAATCTTCCAAAATAAGACCCAGTTTATAATAATATACATACAAAGCTGATGGTCTCTCGTACATCAATCAGTCCTCCAATTGCAAACTGGACAGTCCTCCAATTGCAAAGTGGCTGTATCAGATGACCCGTGAAACAGAACATGAACAAAAGCTCTGATGAGGCCTGTAAGACACGGGCCTTGATGCAAGTGGCCTAGCATTCTTCCTGCTACCAAGAAAACATCACTTTCCATTAGAAACTGTGATGAAGAAGGCACCATATGGTCTGGCTCTCTTTCAAGAGGCATGTTACACCTATTCCTATTCCTAAAACATAAAATGAGCAACATTAATTTTCATAAAATAGTTTAACAAAATTAAGTAAATTTTGCAGTCCTGAAGAAATTATTAAACTGCTTACCCAAATTCAAACTAAAACCTTACTTGAAAGCATCTGGTAACTCCATCACCAACTGCAGAGTCCCCTGTATGTGTAACATACAGTAGTATAATGGTGACATTATAACTACGCATTACTAAGCTACACTTGTATACATTTTCTTGTGTATATGTTTTCATCTTCTCTAAGCTGTACCTTTAAGATGACATTCAAAAGGACACGCCCACTCTACATTTTGTTGCTTGTAGAAATTGATAAGCTACCTTTCTTGCTCTTGAGCACACATCTTAAGTCCATGTACATTAAAAGAGGTTTTCCTGTCTTGTGGAGACTGAGAATTTCTTGTGTGTGCAGCCATTTCTGGATCTGGATGGGTCTTCCAGTCTGGTAAATAAAATGAAATACTTTCCTAAATCATGCAAAATCAAAGGCGCTTTGTTTCAGACCAACAGATGTGTTGTTAATTTTTCCATCTCTATTTTTTTGGCACAGTAAAGAATTGTGAAAACAACTAAATAAATAAAATTCACTTGACTGTAGTTATAAAAAGATACTTCATTGTCCATGAACGTCAAATCGGTTGTATCACTCATTGTATTATCAAATTTTCTACAAAAAAGAAAGACAGTACATGCTTAAAATACAGTTTCAAGTGTTAGGACAAAGCATCCTTTCAAGTACAGTTTCCTGTTCCTCACAAAACAAATATTATCCAGCTTGCACACCTTTCCTCACATTCACCGGCATGAACCTCCAAGATGCCAAGGGGCATTTCTTCTTGACATATAGGACAGACAGCCTGTAATACTCATGACAAATCATGTTCTAAATGCAAAACTGAGACACATTTTTTGTCTGTTCTTTACCAGTTTACATTTTAGGAACAATCAGTCTCTATTTTCTTATTGGCCATCTTGGGAGTAATACATTTTGCACTAGTCAGAAATGCAAGTACAATGAGTGAAGGTACCTGTTCATTTTTCATGACTTCATTGTTGTCACTGTTCTCCCTGTCCTCATCTTGTGCTTCATGCTGTGGTTCTTCATCATCGTCCAACATAACAACATCAGGACACAACTTTATGTGGTTAGTTAGGACTTGAAGGGAGTATGATGTGTTGCATTTCTTGCACATTGCCTTTGGCATGTTATGGAAAGTTTCAGAATATGGAAGCAAGGGAGTAGTGTCTAATTCATCTTGAAGAGGAGCTATATAGAGGACTGAATGCTCTCCAATTTTGGTAGCTTTCACAAGTCTGCCTGTGTAGCCACAGTCTGTAGGTGCCACTAGGACAAGTTTATGACTTCCCCAACAAATTTGTAGCAGTACATATACATATATATATATATATATATATATATATATATATATATATATATATATATATATTAATATATATATATATTAACAGTCTTAATATATAAGACTGAACAGCAAGTTATATAATGTACTGAACCTCCTGATGAGTCATGTTTTCATCCAGGGTGGCAGTTCTGTGTCCTAATCCTGCCTGTGCATGCAGCAGCTGATCTGGACCACTGGGTGACCTTTCACATTGGGTCGGTAGCAGGTGAAACATGACCTGAAATGATTTTTGTTTTTTGGGCACAGGACATTTTTCAGTAAATCGTTGTTTGTCTCTGCGATTTAAGAACAATCCAGGAAAAGACCTTGTCCTTCCTGAATTAATCCACCTCTATACCATCATTATGACGCCACCATGGGTGTTGCTAGGCCATTTTCTGCTCAGCCCTCCTAAAATTCTGCGATTCTCCATAAACTGTACACAAGTTCGTGATCACCTCAGTCCAATTTATAAATGTCATATGAAAACGGCGGCAGACTTCGGCTCTTCCCGTCTTCAATCCAGCGTGTTCTTCAATCTTCAGACTGAGGATCAGAGGACAAAAGTGTGTGTGTGTGTGTGTGTGATCAGGAAGACTCGTATTTGGCTTGTTCAGCACTCAAATGTTATACACATCTATGCAATACAGTGGAATGCTGCAATCCTATCCTTTTAGTCAAACCTTTATTTTATTTATTTATTTATTTTACTATTATACCCTCACTGGGGCTGAGCCTCCCTTAAATGAAAATTCTAGAATCGCCCCTGAATGCCATGGCAAAAGATACTAATCAACCATTAAATAAAAAGTAAAAAAGAAATTAGTCTACAGTATTTCACACCTCACAAGGAATAGTCAATTTTAATACAGATACTTTTCTCAAAAAAGACATTCTTGATGCCGTATGCAGCAAACTGTAATCTCCGGAGGACACAGCATCCGAAATTTGATGCAGTGAATATAGAAACAATGTATATGGGCGGGTCGCTGCCTCTGACTACTTAAATTATCCAGTCAAAGGACGGGAAATTGCTGATGTAATCGTACGCCTGCTAGATGGCCCCAGTGACGCCAACTCAAAATCTGATTGGTTAATGGAACAATTTCATTGCCACTTATTTTAAGCTCCGGGCGCCTGCACTATTGATTCTGAAGGCCTTAAGACAGATTTCAGATTTCTTCAGATGTCATCCACTGTCTGAAATATGATTGGATAAATACTCTTATCATAAATATACACTACTGGAAGCAGCGCAACCGAGAGAAAAGCTCTGAAATGTAGAGAATAGACTATTAGGAATAATTTAATACACATTCATGGAAAAATATATTAAATATATTAAAATGCAATTCAGTGATTCAGATCACTGCTGTTTAGGCCAGCAGAGAAGGACTTACTGGCCCTGAAGGTCCACCACCGCTATGTTGTAATTCAGTGAGTATCACTTATTCATATTTCTTTCTAGATTGTAGAATAATAAAACTCTAGAAGAGAACTATGTTATTAAAGAAAACAAAACCAACTCAAAGCTGTTATATTTTAGTGTCTTCAAAGTAGCTACCACTTGCCTTGAATTTGAAGAACTGGCATTTTATCAGCCAGTTTCTGATTGGATATGTACTGCTAAAAAGAGACAGATAAATATTGCCCCCATTTAAAAACAATTTAAACTAAGTGAAGATTGAGTTAGGGGAAAATAAGGTAACTACTGTGACATTGGTTGATAATACTGTGCGTGTATCTTTAAGACTGCTATTCTTGTTAAACTTAGCTTCACCAGGGGAGACACCCTAAGTGGTACACTAGGCTGAGAATTAGGCATGGATGCTAGTAGAGTGGAGGTGTTCAGCACGTGATGAATGAGTTCAATAAATAACTAGATTTGTAAAGTTCATCACGACAAACTTTGATGTTGGCTTGACGAAGCAAGTTGTCGTAATGTCCGATGCTTTTTGAAGATGGGTGGAGAGATTGGATGGCAATATATTTGGTTGAGAGCAGACAGATAGGGTCCCAATTTGTCTGGAGGCGAGTGGATCGATAGGGTGCCAATACTTCTGGAGGCGGGTGGATATGTCACCAGAACACATGTCACGAAGTTCCCCTCATTGTGCTGAATGTTTTGATATGTCACGTGTATGTTGGGGTAGTTTTGTGATTTTGCCAATTTGGGGCAGGGCTATACCGGAATTCCGAAATTCTGATCGGATCCAAAATTTACGGCTTCATCCCGGCCAAGATTCTGAAGGAGCTGGCCGAGTTTGGTGTCGATATCTCGAAAGCCCATCGAGTTATAAACCTCCAAATTTTTGAATGGAATTCTATCTGGAAAAAGGCCACTTTGGGCTTCCGTACCGGGAATACCGGGATTCCGATTCCCTAGAAAAATAATAGCACACTTCTCTGGACAAGGCTCAACAAACGTGCTGAATTTGGTGCATGTAGCTCGAAAGCTCTAGGAGGAGTTACTCTTGATATTTAATTGTCTAAGAATAATAATAACTTGATTTGTAAAGTTCATCACGACAAACTTTGATGTTGGCTTGACGAAGCAAGTTGTCATAATGTCCGATGCTTTTTGGAGATGGATGGAGAGATTGGATGGCAATATATTTGGGTGAGAGGAGACAGATAGAGTCTGGATTCGTCTGGATGCAAGTGGATCGATATGGTGCCAATACTTTTGGAGGCAGGTGGATATGTCACCAGAACACACGTCACGAAGTTCCCCTCATTGTGCTGAATGTTTTGATATGTCACGTGTATGTTGGAGCAATTTTGCAATTCTGCTTATTTTCGGGGCGTGGTGCACACGTGACGTCACGTGACATCACATGACACAAGTCTCAAAGTTCCCCTCATTGTGCTGAGTGTTTTAAACTACTGCAAGACATGCTCAAATAATTAAAAAAAAACCCCTCCTCCCTCACTCTAGCTGACGTCACACACACACACACACACACACACACACACACACACACACTGCAGTGGTCTGAAGTCCGTGAAAAATCCTTGTAAAAAAACTATAATACTTATCAGCATGAAAAGTAATAGCACACCTAAGCAGCATTTTAGTGTTGTAAGCATGTTTCTAGCTATTACCGTTTAAGTGATATGTTGCTTAATCTATTGCAAGACATTTTGAAATAATACATAAATACAACTCCAAGCGGGTCTCAAACCCTGGTCTCCAGCATAGCAGGCTGACGTGCTAACAAAGTACCACAAGGGATGAAAGCCTTCACTGGCAAGTTAACTTATAAAGATGAGGTCACAGCACTTCGTGCTACACTCGGTTACAAATATAAAAGCTATACATGCTTAAACTACTGCAAGACATTCTCAAATAATAAATACAAACTAAAGTCACAGTTAAAATATGAAGTCTAAACGAACTAGTGTGTGCGCTGGGAACAGTTTAAAGACGATGCGTCCAACCTCTTCCCTCACTCTAGCTGACGTCACACACACACACACACACACACACACAGTAGCGGTCTGAAGTCCGTAATGCATTTAGAAATACATATAAAATAAACTATAATACTTATCAGCATGAAAAGTAATAGCACATTTAAGCACAACATGAGCAACATTTTAATGTTGGAACCATGTTTCTAGCGTGTGCAGGAAGTGAAGTCCGAAAAATGCATTGAAAAATTAATTTAAGCATGGGCTAAATAAATAAATAAGCTAAAGTGCAGCTTATAATACTACTGAGATCAGTGGAGTAAAGGGAGTAAAAGCAAGGTGACTTATAAGCAAGTTGAAACATGTTTCATTACAACTCGCTGCACGGCACCTAGCGCAAGCCTCCGTTACATACACTATATTGCCAAAAGTATTCGCTCACCCATCCAAATAATCAGAATCAGGTGTTCCAATCACTTCCATGGCCACAGGTGTATAAAATCAAGCACCTAGGCATGCAGACTGTTTTTACAAACATTTGTGAAAGAATGGGTCGCTCTCAGGAGCTCAGTGAATTCCAGCGTGGAACTGTGATAGGATGCCACCTGTGCAACAAATCCAGTCGTGAAATTTCCTCGCTCCTAAATATTCCACAGTCAACTGTCAGCTGCTCAGCAACTCAGCCACGAAGTGGTAGGCCACGTAAACTGACGGAGCGGGGTCAGCGGATGCTGAGGCGCATAGTGCGAAGAGGTCGCCAACTTTCTGCAGAGTCCATCGCTACAGACCTCCAAACTTCATGTGGCCTTCAGATTAGCTCAAGAACAGTGCGCAGAGAGCTTCATGGAATGGGTTTCCATGGCCGAGCAGCTGCATCCAAGCCATACATCACCAAGTGCAATGCAAAGCGTCGGATGCAGTGGTGTAAAGCACGCCGCCACTGGACTCTAGAGCAGTGGAGACGCGTTCTCTGGAGGGACGAATCACGCTTCTCCATCTGGCAATCTGATGGACGAGTCTGGGTTTGGTGGTTGCCAGGAGAACGGTACTTGTCTGACTGCATTGTGCCAAGTGTAAAGTTTGGTGGAGGGGGGATTATGGTGTGGGGTTGTTTTTCAGGAGCTGGGCTTGGCCCCTTAGTTCCAGTGAAAGGAACTCTGAATGCTTCAGCATACCAAGACATTTTGGACAATTCCATGCTCCCAACTTTGTGGGAACAGTTTGGAGCTGGCCCCTTCCTCTTCCAACATGACTGTGCACCAGTGACCAAAGCAAGGTCCATAAAGACATGGATGACAGAGTCTGGTGTGGATGAACTTGACTGGCCTGCACAGAGTCCTGACCTCACCCCGATAGAACACCTTTGGGATGAATTAGAGCGGAGACTGAGAGCCAGGCCTTCTCGTCCAACATCAGTGTGTGACCTCACAAATGCGCTTCTGGAAGAATGGTCAAAAATTCCCATAAACACACTCCTAAACCTTGTGGACAGCCTTCCCAGAAGAGTTGAAGCTGTTATAGCTGCAAAGGGTGGACCGACGTCATATTGAACCCTATGGATTAGGAATGGGATGTCACTTAAGTTCATATGCGAGTCAAGGCAGGTGAGCGAATACTTTTGGCAATATAGTGTATATAAAAACTATACATGCTTAAACTATTGCAAAAAATTATCGAATAATAAACACAAAATAAAGTTACAGTTAAAATATCAAGTCTAAACGAACCAGCGTGTGTGCTCTGCTTAAATATCAGAAGATACGACTTAAAAAAACAAACCTCTTCACTCACTCTAGCTGACGTCTCTCACTAACACACACATACACGTATTTCTATACTTGTGAGGACCTTGACATGGGACAGTGTTGTGAGGACCACCTTTTCTCTTAGTGTTATTAAAAAACAAAGACTACAACCCACCAGTGGGTGTCACTGTCATAATTGATCACTGTTCAAAATACAAAACACTCTTCATTGAACTCACGACCTTTGTTGTGAGGACCTTTGGTTGCTGGGCAGATTTTTGCAGCTTATTGAATTACAGCAAGTGGGCGGATCCAAGTGTTTTTTGATTGGATAACCCAAGCTAATGAAGAGAATGTCTGTCATTGGTTAAAAATCTAGAGGGAGGGACGACTTTTTTTCTTTTTTTTCTGGACCTTTAAAACAAGCAAATAAAAAATATATAAATAAAATAAATAAATAAAACTTTAAGATTAAACATATTTAAAAATATTGGGTTATGTGTGTTTATTTCAAGCTGCCTTTCATATTTAAATGTATTTTAAAAAGGTAGTATTTTTAAAATAATTACCAGATTCATTTTTAAAGCCATTGCTATTGCTAAAGCAACACTGCAAGCAATGTGAAAGAAGACATTACCAATACATCTACTGGAGGATTTTGGAAGACTATACAAAAACAATCCATGTGATTCAGGTAAGAAAGCAATTTGCAGTACACATGATTAAAACCAAACGAGCTTTTTAAATAAAAAAAATACATTATTTTCAATCAGTATCAAGGCACACCACACACCGTTCGCAGTGGATGGGGAACCAATTGAGCATGCGCATTGGCAGTATTTACATGCTTCCCGTTAAACGGAGTGCACGCGTAAAGGGGTTTAACAGGCGCGCGCTCTAATTAGACGTTCCAGGAAAAGTGAGTGATATAATTTAATACGTGGTTATTTTTATATAGTTTACTACGTGGTTTTATTGTATGTTGCTGCCGTTTTACTGATTAAAGTCCGGAATAAGTTTGTCTGTTCTGCGCATGTGTAGAAGCGCATTTAAAGAGGTTTAAATGCCGCAGTTTTAGACAGCAGCTCCGAATCAGGGAGCAATAGTTAGATATTTACACATGCAGATTTGGTTAATTCATGAAACAAGCAAAGGTTTTAACTGATTTAATATGTAATATGTATGCTAAAATTCTGTTCTCCGCGTTGAGTCAATACAGATCGTCCATGCTTTTGTATGGTGCGCCAATGTGGTCGAATGTCTGTTAGTTTTTACAAGGCATTGTTAATGTCAACACACATTGTTTAGTTATTGTCATTGTTTAAGCTATGAAACAGAGATAGATGTAAGTTGTTTAATGCTTGCCTTAGCCTTTTCAAACATTACCATTAAAAACTGCATCATTAGTATTATTATTTTATATATTTAAGGCCTTTGCTAATAAATGAGAACTATCTTCCATTGGTTTCTAATGCAGAACATTACTATCTTTATGTCTTGTAACTTCCCAGAGTCAGTTCCGCATTGTTTTGTTTCATATACGAGATTTTATTATAAACATTATAATAATATAATGTTTTAATAGGTCATGGAGGGGAAAGGAGACAAAGCTAATGAGGTATGAAGTATGAAAATAGATGAATTTGTTTTGTTACAGTAACAGTTAGGGAAAATGGCTCCATTGTTTGATCTTAAAAGAGCAGTGTTTAATGCAGAATCAATAGATCCAGATAGTTACTTGTGTTAAACATAAGTAGCACAACACAATTCTATATTTGTGTTTGTTTATCATATTGAAATCTTTGATTTTACAGGAAATAACAACTAACGATGCTATTGAAAGCAATGATCTGTCATCAGGATGTAGAAGTGACTCTAAATATGTCCCATCCACTGAAGGTTCTGACTCTGAAGCTTTCCATCTGCCACCTGACAGCACTGGTGAAGCACAGATTCCGAAAAAAGCAAATAAATCCATCAGTGAAGATGATAGGTCAAACAACTTGGCAGTGAAGGTTAAAAAGTGCACAAAAAAGAAAGGAGGGAACAGAAAGTGGGATAAGAAGTACTTTTGTGTATACTATGTTTCAGGATTAAACAAAATGACAAGACATCTTGGGAGACAACATGCAAAAGAATTTGAAGTAGCACAAGCATTATCAAAACCTAAGGGTTCAATGGAACGATGGATAATACTTGAACTCCTTCGAAATAAAGGAACCTACCTCCACAGTATCAAGGTCCTAAATAAAAGTAAAGCACAAATTGTGACTATGAAGCAGCCAACACAAAACACTGATTGTCAAGACTACCTGCCATGTCAACATTGCCATGAGGTTTTTGAAAAAAAAAAAGAATTGCGGAAACATAAGCAAATCTGCAGAAAAGAACAACAAATCAAGGAAAAGGAAGAGAGTCCAAGCAATAGCCTCTCAAAGTTTACCTTGTAAACCTGACATGTCAGAAGGATGTAAAAGCATCATTCTGAACATGCATCAAGATGATATCTCTAATCAGGTGCAGTCAGACACTCTCATATGTAAATATGGAGAAATCATGTTTGACCTCCATGGACACGACAAATGGCAGCACAGTTACATCAGTCAGAAAATGAGGGAGTTAGGGAGGTTTATGCTGGCGGTAAAGAAGCTAAACCCTGCTGTACAACGACTAGTGGATGTTTGTGTACCAACAAGATTTCAGCCGGCAGTATCAGCAGCAAAAGAAGCAAGTGGGTTTGATCCATCAAAAAATAAATATGACACTCCATCTCTAGCTCGTACAATTGGGTACACTCTCAAGAAAGTCTGTGAGATTCTGATAGATGAGAGTCTGATCAATGAGGACTATGAGGCAGGACAGAAAGCCAAAAATTTCATCCAGCTGCTTGACTCCGACTGGAACATCTATGTCCCAAAGCATGGCAGAACCAACCTTGAGCAAAACAAATGGAACGAGGCTGATCTTCTTCCACTGACTGAAGATGTTGTAAGCCTGCACAAACATCTCATATCTTTGGAAGATAAGTCAAAAGAACAGTTGTTGAAGAGCTCAGATCCTGTGGCATGGGGAAATCTTTCAGAAAGTGCTCTAGCACAAATTATTCAAAATGAAATACAAAATGAAATGGAGCAGAATTTATGGGACATGATATCCCTGTATACAGGGAATATCATAGACTTTCTGAAAATAACATTCAGCTGGACAAAATGAGCAAAATGCTACTGGATTTTGAGCAAGGAAATTCTATTGAGGAAATCGACTTGAACCTGGATGGTGAGTATAAGGAGTATTAGTTTGCTTAGGGGTTTTCATCGTCCAGTTTTCAGTCATAGAAGTCCACTTTCTTGTTAGTTAAACATGTAAGTATGGAGTGTTTGATAATGAGCCATAAGTTGGAACAGAAATGGAAAGGAGTAGCAAAAACCTGAAAATCTACAGGATGGTTGTCTTCAAGGACTGGTGATAAAAACCCTGGTAAAAAGCACCCACTTGCAAATTGACACCTTGTTATATTGTATAATTTAACAACAGTTTGGTTATAAATATTCGTCCTGTTTTCTTTAATGTTTTACAGATATAGAGCCTCTCTTCTCCATGGATAGCATATCCGTCACAATAT
This sequence comes from Hemibagrus wyckioides, assembly GCF_019097595.1. NCBI lineage: Eukaryota > Metazoa > Chordata > Actinopteri > Siluriformes > Bagridae > Hemibagrus > Hemibagrus wyckioides. The sequence continues at coordinate 1,427,511 of NC_080733.1, read as the reverse complement.
CTCGCCCAACTTTCATCCGATGAGGTTTATTTGATGGGTGGGGTTACATATTCCCTTAGTCATCAGAACCTTAATCACACACACACACACACACACACACACGTGCACAAACTGTCAGTACGTGACACACCTACGTACATAAGCATGTGTTTTCTACTGATATGGCATATTGAATAAGTTTATGTCCAGAATATTCCCTTAGTCATCGTTGGGTCTCCCTGAACATGACACACACACACACCTGCACAAACCGTCAGTACGTGACACACCCATTTTCTCCCCTTGACATACTTTATGTTTCCACATACAGAATATCGTAGATTCATTGAGCGTAACTATGGCACTTGTCCTGGTGCACCTAAAAAACAGAAATCTACTATGGGTAGATTTTCAGACACTGGACTTCAAATACTGGACTGGAATTCAGAAGACTGCACAGTTGTTTTTTATTTCAATCTAGATTCAGTAGATGTAACGCTTTTCAAGCTATCGCTACCGGGGCGGATTCACTGGAGCAATGCCACGGAGATGGTGACTTTTGACCTGGGTGACTGGGTCAAGTTTCGTAAATGGTGTAAAGACTTTGACTACATCATTCGGATGGATTTCTTTTGGAAATGGATGGACGCATGGCCTACAAATGGAAATGGAAAAACTATGCATCTCCGCATCTGACATACCGCATCAGAGCAACAAATTTCTCCAAGAATCAAGTCTCACTACATATTTCTACCACCGCTAAGGCCAAAGCCTACACATCTGAAGACAGAGAGATCTGTGAAGTGAGGTTTGAACGTGCCAGCTGGCATGATCTAAATCAGTACTTTAATCAAATCAGCAGATCATTCGAAAAAGTGGTGAGAATCAAAGAAATGGAAGCATTACGAGTAAAACTAGAGGAACTTTTCTGATTCAATAGTCTTTCAAGACTGCACAGAAACCACACCTTCTACCGACTCCGCCCCTAACGCTGTATATATGACCCCGACTAAATTTTCTGTTGTAAAAACTTCTGATTATCTGAGAACGAAATGTCTCAAGAATTCAACCCCTTCTTCTACACCCTGTTTGCTTCCGATGGTGATGATGTATCCTGTTCTGCTTGTAAAGACGATGAAATCCGCTGATTCCTTAGGAAAAAGAAATCTAACCTATCTGTCTACGAACAACGAAGCTGACGGGTGTATTTCTACCTCTGTTCTGGCTATCATCCGCGCTGTGATGGGTGAACTGTTGGACAGGATCATCGATCAAGATCTCAAAGACAACTGTAACGGTTGCGCGATCGATCACCCGAGCCAACTCCAACACTCGTGCCTTTTCGATCCTGAACAATACTACCTGCATATGATCTCCCACAGATTGATGAAAAAACTGTTTAAACCTTGGTTGAAATACGCTGTGGCTAAAGGACTGAAAATGTGCGGTGTCCAAAAACTCCATCCTTAGAAAAAATTCAGGGTATCGCAGAAGCTACCATATGCGACTGGAAAGATGAACCCTCCATCAAATCGGTTCTGAGTGAGGCTAAAGAGAAAACGAAGGAACTCTGCAGCGAACAGATGTATGAAGATGTGGATTACTGGACCTTTCACTCATCTCTGGAACCCCAAGACCCCCCTCATACCTGGGAAACCTCAAAGCACGCCACGTCGGTTCTGACCCCGAGAAAAAGATCTAAAGACTGAGATCATCACCATTTGAAATCGATGAACAACATCCTGGTTATTTTCACTAAACCATTCATGTTTATTTTGTTTTTAGTCTATTGATTATTTGAAATTATTATTTTAAAAATGTTTATTTTGTTTTTAGTCTATTTATTATTTGAAATTATTATTTTAAAAATGTTTATTTTGTTTTTAGTCTTGATTATTTGAAATTATTATTTTAAAAATGATTTATAAAAATAAAGTTTAATTTGTTTTTAGTCTATTGATTATTTGAAAATATTATTTTAAAAATGTTTAAAAACAAATGAAACTTTATTTTTATAAGTCTATTGATTACTTGAAATTATTATTTTAAAATTGTTTTATAAAAATAAAGTTTATTTTGTTTTTAATCCTTTGATTATTTGAAATGTTTAAGTAACATTAACCACGTGATGTGTCTTTTTTAATAAAAACATTAATCTGTAACCTTGTTTGATCATTATTGTTCTGACACTTCAAAATGAGCACATGACTATTGAAAAACATATATTATACACCATCCGACCCCGGTTCATATGGCAGTGTTGAGAGTTTGCAAAGAGCTATTGTTGAGAAAATGGGTAAAAGAGTTGATGTAGAGATAAAAAATTGGTTAGCCGAGCAGGATGCTTACACTCTTCATAAACCGGTGTCTACAAAGTTTTAAAGAAATACTGTTTTTGTGAAACACTTCGATGAACAATGGCAAGCTGATTTAGTAGATATGAATAACCTGTCAGACATTAATGACAATGCGAAATTTTTGATAACGTGTATAGATATTTTATCCAAATATGCTTGGGTGCGTGTGTTACGAAACAAGACCGCTGATGAAGTAACTAAAGCTTTTGAGTCCATTCTAAAGGAAGGTAGAACCCCTAAGAAACTACAAACTGATCAAGGGAAGGAGTTTTTTAACAAGAAGTTTCAGAATTTAATGAAAAAACACAACATTATTCATTTCGCCACGGGTACAGGGCAAAAATCAGCGGTGTGTGAGAGGTTCAACAGAACACAAATGTGGAGATATTTTACCACTTTTAACATGAGGAAATACACAGATGTTGTACAAGATCTGGTTCATGGTTACAACCAAAATTATCATTCCAGCATCAGAATGAAGCCGGCCGAGGTCAACGAAGCCAATTCTTTCGCGATATTTAAAACTCTTTACGGGTTTTGCTCATTGAAAATGAAGAAAATAGAGAAAATAAAATTCAAATATAAAATAGGTGACGTAGTTAGAATTTCCAGATCTCCAGATTTCCAGTTTGAAAAAGGATACGAACAAAATTTTACGGATGAATATTTTACAGTTTCTGAACGGATACCGAGAGATCCCCCGGTATATAAACTGCAAGACTGTGACGGGGAAAAAATTGATGGGATATTTTATGAGCCTGAGATACAAAACATTATTATTGGAAAAGACAAGACGTTCAAAATTGAGAAAATCCTGTCAGAAAAGACTCTAAACCGGAAAAAGGTATGTCTGGTGAAATGGCTTAATTGGCATCGGAAATTCAATTCCTGGATTCCGGCTGAAGCAGTAGTGAACATCGCACGCAAGAATTTAAAGATCACGATGCAAACACAACTTCTAACTATATTCGTTAAGCCATGGATGAGTGCGGATTCTTTGTGACTCTTCCGAGCAACGCGTCTACGGACATTTACCCCGATAATAAGATCTCACACTACACTACTAAACTAGCCAAACCAATTGATCTGAAAGGAGACTGGGAAGTCTCACTCGCGGAGGTTCAATATGTCCATAGTTGGCACTCAGTAACCCAGAAAGAATGTCAATTTCATGTGGTTCTGTTGAACGGATCAAAGAAAATAAATTACTATGTCTGTCACATCACTAAAGCGTATTACAAAAGTATTGAAAACCTGGTTAGTGAAATCAACCAAACGATGAGAAACCATAATATTGACATGGAGTTTTCCTATAACCCTATAAAAATAAAATACGTATGGTATGCCAATTATGGTACACATTCAGCGCTAATGGAAACCTGGCCTATATGCTGGGTCTACCCCAGACGGTATGTTAATGTTTGAAGCTCCAGAAGCACCCAACCCTGTTGATATTCGTGCAGGATTTTACACCATGTATGTGTATAGTGACATCATAGAGTATCAAAGAGTCGGTGACAGCTTTGCCCCATTACTGAGATGCGTACAAATAACGGGGAAAAAAAATAAAATAGTTAGTATAGCGTATGATAAGCAACACTACACACGTGTAACTAAGAACCACATTACCGATATCGTGATTGAAGTCAAATCGGATCAGAACAAGCATATACCGTTTAGTTACGGAAAGTTCATAGTTAAACTACACTTCAGACCTGCTAGACACTTGTTCTGCCTGTGAAAATGTTAGATAGGGGGTATGCCGACCCACATGCCTACGTGAATTACTACGTCAATCAGGCAGGAAATGGACTCCCTGGTTTTCAAGGCGCCCCTGTCATGCATGGGGCGGGTCTAGGAGGTCTGTTTAAAGGGCTTTTTAGGATGGCTATTCCATTCCTCAAGAGGGGGGTATCTATTGCAAAACCTCATTTAAAAACAGCAGCCAAGGGTATTGCAAGCGATGTAGTGACCAACATTATGAACAAGACGCAAACTCAGAATCAGGAGGGGTCAGGTCTCGCGATGCTTTCACGTAAAAAATCTAAAATACCCCCGGGGCAACGGCACACGATTCCGAATAAAAGACGCAGAGTAACTAACATCAAAACCAGTGTGAAAAAGACCAAGCAGAGAGACAACAAGCATCCTCCCATCTCCCGCAAAAGAAAGCAGCTGAACATTTTCTAACACCATGGCTTTCTTACACAGTCTATCCACAGAGTGTACAAAGTCCGAGCTGGATATTTTCACATTACCTTATACACAGACTAGTATTGAAAAGTACACTTACGTCGAAATACCACCGCTTTCTGCTTTGACGGACAATGGGCCCCTGGAGTTCTTCGTGGCCGGAAATGGTGAAGATTACCTCGATTTGAATAACACATTCCTACATCTTGCATGTAAAATCACCAATGCTGATGGGACCAACATAGACGATGCTAAGGTGGGGGTTGTAAATTACCCCATAGCTTCTATGTTTTCACAAGTCGATGTCATGCTTGGGGACCGACTTATTTCACAATCAAGCAGTACTTACACTATATTGCCAAAAGTATTCGCTCACCCATCCAAATAATCAGAATCAGGTGTTCCAATCACTTCCATGGCCACAGGTGTATAAAATCAAGCACCTAGGCATGCAGACTGTTTTTACAAACATTTGTGAAAGAATGGGTCGCTCTCAGGAGCTCAGTGAATTCCAGCGTGGAACTGTGATAGGATGCCACCTGTGCAACAAATCCAGTCGTGAAATTTCCTCGCTCCTAAATATTCCACAGTCAACTGTCAGCTGTATTATAAGAACGTGGAAGTGTTTGGGAACGACAGCAACTCAGCCACGAAGTGGTAGGCCACGTAAACTGACGGAGCGGGGTCAGCGGATGCTGAGGCGCATAGTGCGAAGAGGTCGCCAACTTTCTGCAGAGTCAATCGCTACAGACCTCCAAACTTCATGTGGCCTTCAGATTAGCTCAAGAACAGTGCGCAGAGAGCTTCATGGAATGGGTTTCCATGGCCGAGCAGCTGCATCCAAGCCATACATCACCAAGTGCAATGCAAAGCGTCGGATGCAGTGGTGTAAAGCACGCCGCCACTGGACTCTAGAGCAGTGGAGACGCGTTCTCTGGAGGGACGAATCACGCTTCTCCATCTGGCAATCTGATGGACGAGTCTGGGTTTGGCGGTTGCCAGGAGAACGGTACTTGTCTGACTGCATTGTGCCAAGTGTAAAGTTTGGTGGAGGGGGGATTATGGTGTGGGGTTGTTTTTCAGGAGCTGGGCTTGGCCCCTTAGTTCCAGTGAAAGGAACTCTGAATGCTTCAGCATACCAAGACATTTTGGACAATTCCATGCTCCCAACTTTGTGGGAACAGTTTGGAGCTGGCCCCTTCCTCTTCCAACATGACTGTGCACCAGTGACCAAAGCAAGGTCCATAAAGACATGGATGACAGAGTCTGGTGTGGATGAACTTGACTGGCCTGCACAGAGTCCTGACCTCAACCCGATAGAACACCTTTGGGATGAATTAGAGCGGAGACTGAGAGCCAGACCTTCTCGTCCAACATCAGTGTGTGACCTCACAAATGCACTTCTGGAAGAATGGACAAAAATGTTGCTTGAAGTCCAGTGTGAAGTTTCCACAGTCAGTGATGATTTGGGCTGCCATGTCATCTGCTGGTGTTGGTCCACTGTGTTTTCTGAAGACCACAGTCAACGCAGCCATCTACCAGGAAATCTTAGAGCACTTCATGCTTCCTTCTGTTGACAAGCTTTATGGAGATGCTGATTTCATTTTCCAGCAGGACTTGGCACCTGCCCACACTGCTAAAGGTACCATAAGCTGGTTCAGTGACCATGGTGTTACTGTGCTTGATTGGCCAGCAAACTCGCCTGACCTGAACCCCATAGAGAATCTATGGGGTATTGTCAAGAGGAAGATGAGAGACACCAGACCCAACAATGCAGATGACCTGAAGGCTGCTATCAAAGTAACCTGGGCTTCCATTTCACCTGAGCAGTGCCACAGACTGATTGCCTCCATGCCATGCCGCATTGATGCAAAAGGAGGTCCAACCAAGTATTGAGTGCATAGAAACGAACATACTTTTCAGAAGTCTGACATTTCTCTTTGAAATATCCTTTTTTATTGATCTTATGTAATATTCTAATTTTCTGAGACACAGAATTTTGGGTTTTCCTTATCTGTAAGCCATAATCACAATTTCAAGAAATAAGGTTGCTAGTAAGTATTGCATACAACAATGCAACAATAATAAAACAATGTGTTGACATTTACTTTTGATACTTAAGTACTTTTAAAAACAAGAACTTCTGTACTTTTACTTAAGTAAAAATCTGTCTTTACAACTTTTACTTGTAATGGAGTAATGTTTGACCAGTAGTATTTGTACTTTCACTCAAGTAAGGAAGTTGTGTACTTCGTCCACCTCTGTCTTCTTCTGTATAGCTTCCGAAGTGAATAATGTACTAATCTTCCTTATATATATAACACCACAAGGTGGTCGAACTATTTGGATTACTATTTCGAGTGTGTCATCTGAAAAAATTTCACGTTTACTTTGAATGGAATTTTCAAGTATGGTCAGAAAAGACTGTAAATCAACGGACCCATTAACTAGATGAATGCGTGAAGATACGTCGATTGTATCACCTCTAATTTCAACTGTTACTATGTCCTTTGGTGAAATCATTTCACTAGCCACTTCTATCAATCTGTTTAAGATTTCTAAAACATAATTATAAAAATCCACAAAGCTGTCTACAGCTGCGATCGATGAAAAATTTACTCTTCTCCTAATTTCAGTATTATTGAATCGGTCGCGATTAATTATTCTAATATTAGGATCAATTCCGTTACCAGCTTGCACGTTTTCTACATTAGGAGGGGCTATGTTCTTGTCATTTTCTAATTGCATGCTTTCAACACTAGGGGGTTGTATGTTAACAACACCACCGAATATTTGCATGTCATTACAGCTTTGGGGGTTTATGTTCTCAGTATTAGCTGTTTGTACGTCTTCTACATTAGGAGACTGATCATTTTCTGTTTCAGTCCTGTGTTCAATTACAGTTTGAGTGTTTTGTGAAGCAACGGTATCGAAAGAGTTTACAAAACCCGCATTTAACATAACGAGGCTTTGGTTAAGATCATGAAACAAATCATGTGGAGATAACGGTGTATGATTATACTCGATATCTGAAGTAGAGACCTCGTTGATGTTTTGATCTGTGGCTAAAGCCAAACTATCATTTAATTGATTAACCGCATCTAATAACGCTGGATTCAAGGGGGTAGAGTAACTTTGTTCATTTAGACTATTCTGTAATGCTAGCAGACTCTGGTTAAGTTCACTGAATATGTTGTGTTGAATATGTGGTGTATTTGATACATTATGATCTGAATTATGATTGGAATGCTCAAATTGGGTATTAACTGGCTCAGGACTTCTTAGACTAACATTCAACTGGTTAACAGCATCTATTAATGAGGGATTCGACTGTGTAGAGTAACCTTGTTCATTTAGACTATTCTGTAATGCTAACAGAGTCTGGTTAAGTTCACTGATTATGTCGTGTTGTTGTGTCTCAGGTGTAATGATGTCACTATAATCTGTAATAGGGGTTTGCCTAACAAGCTGCTGTGATGGTCCTAAACTCTCTTTTAACTGGTCGATGGCGTCTGTTAAATAAGGGTTCAGAGTTGTGCATGAGTTGTGCTGTGACAAAGTACTAGAAAAAGTTTCATCAAAACCGATATCATAAGACGGTAGATTATTTTCACCCCGTATTTTCTTAGCCCCTGAAAACTGTGTGAGATTCACACGCTTCTGCTCCATGTCTATTGTGAAATCTTTTTAACAACTCTATATTCACAGCAACACAGCCATTCAGACATTCAAGAGTATCATATAAAGATTGAAGATATTCAATACCTGAAGTGTTGTCAAGTGTAATAAATAGACGTTCAAAGCTTCCAAATATTTCGTCTCTTAGTCGAAAGAATCCGTTCAATGTTAAGAAACACTCCTCAGGATATGTAGCCGCTTGATCGACGTTATTTTCTCCTCCGTCGAAAACGTGACCTATGTCTTCTTCTTCTTGTTCTGCATCAGTATCACTCACTTCAGGATTAGAAAGGATATTATTAATAAAATGTATAAGGGTGAGCTTTTACAACCCTTGAATGGGTTGGTTATATTTTTAGAATATTCAGTATTCATATTTTATGTCATGACTTACCATCAGTGTAAGTGGGTTGTTCTAGATGATTAAGCACTTGATTCGAGTTGTTTTCTCCTTCGAAAACATGGCCTATGTCCACTTGTTCTTCATCAACAAATAATAAATGTATAGGGGTGAGCTTTTACAATCCTTGAATGGGTTGGCTACATTTTTAGAATATTCACATTTTATGTTATGACTTACCCGCAATTCGAGGAATTGGTTTAGGTCACGGATGAACTGAAGCGGTAGGCCTTGGGTCCGAGTCAGATTGTTCTGTTGTTCTTAAGCCTTGCGTTGATGTTTCAAAACACTTGCCATCTGAAATAATCACTATGCTGTTGTCTAAGACATCTTAGGAAAAAGATTCTATTAGTATTCCGAGTTATACATTTCATCTTAAAACAATGTTCTGTGAGACATAATGAAATTACCTAATGCTGATTGATTTCGTTTTCCTAGACACTACTGCTAGATACAGTATGTATAGTCTGACCTTGTTCTGTAATTAAATGTATCAAATTAAACTTTATATTTCTGTTTCCATCTATAAGTAATTAGAACAAGATATTCTTTCTAATTATATTATTCTAATATTAATATTATTAATGACATTCAATCTAATACACATAAATGAAATGATTCAAGTTAGTGAAAATGTGCTAACCTGCAGAAAGGCCCGTGATCCCTATAAGTTAGATTGGAGAGCGTAGGAGTTCTGTACCCTCTGTCAGATCCTCTAAGTTGTGAAACCACTTGGGAGACCCAACGATGACTAAGGGGTATGTACCATATCAGTAGAAAACACATGATTATGTACTTAGGTGTGTCACGTACTGACGGTTTGTGCACGTGCGTGTGTGTGTATGTGTCACGTACTGACGGTTTGTGCACGTGCGTGTGTGTGTATGTGTCACGTACTGACGGTTTGTGCACGTGCGTGTGTGTGTATGTGTCACGTACTGACGGTTTGTGCACATGTGTGTGTGTGATTAAGGTTCTGATGACTAAGGGAATATGTAACCCCACCCATCAATCAACCTCATCGGATGAAAGGGGGGCGGGATATTGTGATGGATACGTTTTTCTGATTTGTTGAAAAGGAGGCGGGATAATGTGACGGATATGTTTTTCGGATTTGTTGAAAAGGGGCAGGTCATTGTGATGTGGACGATTCTGATTGGTTGAAAGGGGGCGAGACATTGTGACGTGGGCGATTCTGATTGGCTGTCAGACCTGTCAAAATCGGTTTGATGAAATATACTACCCATCTCTCTCTGTCCCCTCAAAATAACTCAACACACAGCCATTAATGTCTAAACCGTTGGCAACAAAAGTGATCCAAATTGGGCCCAATTAGCCATTTACCCTCCCCGGTGTCATGTGACTCGTTAGTGTTACAAGGTCTCACGTGTGAATGGGGAGCAGGTGTGTTAAATTTGGTGTTATCTCTCTCACACTCTCTCATTCTGGTCACTGGAAGTTCAACATGGCACCTCATGGCACCTCATGGCAAAGAACTCTCTGAGGATCTGAAAAAAGAATTGTTGCTCTACATAAAGATGGCCTAGGCTATAAGAAGATTGCCAAGACCCTGAAACTGAGCTGCAGCACGGTGGGCAAGACCATACAGCGGTTTTACAGGACAGGTTCTACTCAGAACAGGCCTCACCATGGTCCACCAAGTTGAGTGTATGTGCTCAGTGTCGTATGCGGAGGTCGTCTTTGGGAAATAGACGTACGAGTGCTGCCAGCATTGCTGCAGAGGTTGAAGGGGTGGGGGGTCAGCCGGTCAGTGCTCAGACCATACGCTGCACACTGCATCAAATTGGTCTGCATGGCTGTCGTCCCAGAAGGAAGCCTCTAAGGACATAAATTACCAGGAACTGTGTCCTGTGGTCTGATGAGACCAAGATAAACTTATTTGGTTCAGATGGTGTCAAGCGTGTGTGGCGTCAACCAGGTGAGGAGTACAAAGACAAGTGTGTCTTGCCTACAGTCAAGCATGGTGGTGGGAGTGTCATGGTCTGGGCCTGCATGAGTGCTGCCGGCACTGGGGAGCTACAGGTCATTGAGGAAACCATGAATGCCAACATGTACTGTGACATACTGAAGCAGAGCATGATCCCCTCCCTTGAGAGACTGGTCCGCAGGGCAGTATTCCAACATGATAACGACCCCAAACACACCTCCAAGCTTGCTACACTCACTACTTTACATTGGAGCAGAGGGGCATTTCTTCAGTGTTGTCACATGAAAAGATATAATAAAATATTTACAAAAATGTCAGGGGTGTACTCACTTTTGTGAGATACTGTATGTTATATCTGCATACATTGCATATAACACACTCAATCTCTCTCTCTCTCTCTCTCTCTCTCTCTCTCTCTCTCTCTCTCTGTTTCTCTCTTTTTGTCATTTTCATTTAGTATATCACATAGACTAAACAGTGGTGTGCATTATTTCTGTAGATCCACCAAAAAAGAAGAAAAGAAAATGGAGTGAAGAGGAAAAAGAGGCAGTGTGGCGTCATTTGAGCAAGTACTTGACTCTCAGATGAGCACCAGGCAAAAAAGAGTGTGTTCTGTGTCTTGAATCTGAACCAAGCCTAAAGCAAAGATCATGGCGGGATATAAAAAATTTTGTATCTAATGCTATTCAGAGGAGATTCAGATTAAGAAAATCTTAAAAAAAAGGTCAAGTTTGGTAAAATAAGCTCTTGTTCTGACAGACTAAAAATTCATTTTCTGACATCAAAGGTGTTAAAGTTAACTGCTAAAATATTGCTCTAAATATTATTATTTTTTCACACTTCATATTTATTTTCTGTATTCCTTTTTGGTGCATATTCTCATAGTGGCCTTTTGAGTTTTTATTGACAGTTGCACTAATTGTAAAACTTTAAAAAGTCTTAAATGTTTGTTACATATGCTCTAATATTTTTTTCACTAGAAGATGTGTCGGAGATAAATAATATACCCAGCTTTGAATTATATACCTAGCTTTAAAAGTAGCTTAAGAAATAATGTACTCAATGCTCTAAGTTCTGACTTAGCAGTATTCTGCCTAAGAGTAGTGTGCATCTATCAAGAATTATTTAGCCATTGATTAAGTAGTTAGCTTTGAATAATACAAGTCTTTAATAATCAGATATAGCCTTTATGGCGATCATAGTCTTTATAATAATCATGCAGAATTATTAATGACAGCATGCTGAGTTATTAACCACACTGAGACTGAAGAAAACAGAAAAGAGGAGAGATTTATTGGAACATTAGGAGTTACAACTCAGTCAGCCAGCCTATCCAATGGGATCAGTGGGACCGGAGGGTCAGTTGTAGAAGACGGGATCTCAGGATCCTGAGGAGAAGTTGGAGAGTAATCAGTGGGAGAAGTTGGGGGCGAATAGTCAGGAGAAGAGTGGGGAATATCATGAACACTGTAAGGCATAGGCACAAGTCCAGGAGAAAGTTGGGGAACGTCAGGGGAATTAGGAGATAAAGAAGTCAGAGGAAGAATCATTAGAGGAGATCTCAACAGAGAAATCCTCAGTCTGGACGCCTTGAGAGGTGGTGCGTGTCCAGTGCCAGTAGAAGGTCTGAGTAGACTGATCACAGGTTGTGGGGTGAAATTGGGTGCTCTGATCAAGACAGACGGTATCTCTCACGATATGGTGAGCGAGGTAAGGAGCCACAGGAATAGAGGATTCAGATAGGTGTTCCAGGAAACCAGTAAGTTCAATGGCCAGACAGGATAGCTGATACTGGCGATAGTGTCGCAGAGCGCACCCGGGGACTTCTCCGGAAGATAGCGCGGCGGGCTGACTGAGCTAGAAGGAAAAAATGGGAAATGGGGAGAGATGAGTGAAGATGAGTGAAGTGCATATTGCGTGACTATGTAATCAGCAAAAGAGAGCGTGTACTAAGGCAAAAGGAACAAAGTGTGTGAAGAAGGCCAGGTCACTGTGACATGACAGTGATAGGCGGGTAGAGGAGACAATAGCGTTGGAATACCAGCAACCAATAGTGATGAAAAGAGAAAAGGATATGAGGCAGCTTAATGGCACAGCTTAGTTTAAAAATATTAAATAAAACTTAGATCAAGTAAGTAGAGGGAAAAGTCATCATGACATAGAGGAAGAGAGCAAGGTACTTACACATTGTTGTGGAGGGCAACGCGCGAGGTCAGAATGAGCCGAGGAAGCACCTTTGAGAGGTGACGGTCAAATGAAGTCAATGAGGAAGTGGCGCTCATAAGTAAGCGCCAATTTTTTCTAAAATTGTTGACTTAGCCTAAAAATAAGGGGAACTGGGGAGGAGGAAAAATTGACGTCATCAAGGGGAGGATGGTATTAAGTTAGGGGCGGCATAGGGACAAATGCGAAAATAATGGGAACTGGGAAATGTATGTAAATTAAGGAAGGAGGGACTAAAGTAGCCATACACTGAATATAATGGGAAATTGTCTCAGTAATAGTGGGAAGACAAATTCGCTCATCATTCTTAATCGACACAGGTGCAACATTTACAAGCATAGGCAAAGAAGGCTCAAAGCTCCCCCTCTCCAGTAAAGCAGTAAAAACAGTAGGCTTCTCAGGGAAAACACAGACTTTACATTTTACTGAGCCTCAAGAGCTGAACATACAAGGAGTGATAGTGCAAGCACCATTACTGTTCTCCCCAGAAACTCCAGCAAATCTACTTGGAAGAGATGTGCTCTGTAAGTTAGGAGCTAAGATACATTGCGGAGAAAGAGGAGTATGGGTAGAGCTCCCAGAGCATCTAGTTCAACAGTATGTCATGATGGAGACGAAACTTGAACTAAGTACAATGGACAAGGTGTATTGGTTGGAACTAAGTGACATGCACAGTGGGATAAGGGATCTGTACACACAGTGGAAATCCTGGCTGATCAAAATGAGACCAGACTGTCAAGAAAGCAGAGAACCATGGCACTGCATGATGATGTATGATGAAGAAGGACAAAATGAAGAATACGAGGCCATGTGGGACAAACGAATTGCAAAAACAGAGTACACTCTGAAGACTATAAACTTAATTGTAGGACTGCAAGGGGTAGCTGCATCAGTTCAACTGCCGTCACAACTCGAACAGTGGTACCAGATTCCTAATGCTGCTCCTCATGTCTCCCTGCTGATTGGGCAAGGTTTTGAATCAAAAGAATTAGGACCAATGGTGAGGGAAGCAAGTCAGGTGATACAATGGACACACGTAGGACAGGGAGTCAGTGTGTCCCCAGATAGAAAGTTTCTTAAAATAGAGCAGGTAGTGATAGATGAGGTAAGGCCACAGACTGTACTGATAAACAAGGCTGAGAATTTGAGGATAGAGAAGAGCAAGATGAAGCAACTGCCCCAATGGGCAGAAGAGCAGGAGCTCACAGAGAAAGAAAGGGAGGAAGCATTAGCACAAATACCTGACCAGTTATGGACCAAACATCAAACAGATGTCGGACTGGTAAAGTCAGCAGGCTTAGTTAAGATACAGCTTAAACCAGGAGCATGATTGCCATATCAGAAACAGTATCCCTTGTCAAAAGAAGCAATAGTAGGGATAAAACCAACGATTGAGGGTCTGACACAAGCAGGAGTTTTGGTCCTAACAAAGAGTCAGTGCAACACCCCCATCTTTCCGGTCAGAAAACCAAATTCAGACAAATGGAGACAAGTCCATGACTTACGACCAGTAAACCGGGTGATGATAGCAGAAAATCCTGTGGTTCCAGATCCACACACCCTTTTGTCTAACATTCCAGAAGGAACAAAATGGTACACAGTAATTGATCTGTGCTCAGCATTCTTTAGTGTTCCATTACATCCAGATTCACAGTTCCTGTTTGCTTTTACCTATGGTGGACAGCAGTATACATACACCAGACTGCCACAAGGCTATTGTGAAAGCCCATCAGTTTTCAACCAAGTTCTGGCTTGAGATTTGACTAATTTGGATGTGTCCAGCACAATATTGCAATATGTGGATGATCTGCTGATCTGCAGTCAAGCCAAAGAATAATGTGTACAAGATTCAGTGCAAGTTTTAAAAACTCTGGCTCTAAACGGGCATAAAGTAAGTAAAGACAAGTTGCAATTCTGCCAGCAAAAGGTAGAATACTTAGGTAGAGTGCTTGAAGGCACTACACGAAAAATCTCACTAGAACATGTAGAAACAATCCGAAAAGCTCCCAAACCTCAAACTGTCCAGCAGATGCTGTCATTCCTGGGATTGGCAGGTTTTAGCAGACCGTGGATTTGTGATTTTGCTATGAAAACACAGCCACTTAGAGACATAGTGAAAGCAGCAGACCAAACAAAGTCTAGTGCCACATTAACATGGACAGAGGAAGCAAAAGCGGCATTTGATATGTTAAAGACTGCCTTGTCATCTGCACCTGCATTGGCATGTCCTGACTATGGTAAACCGTTCTATTTGTATGTGTCTGAAAGAAAAGGGTTTGCCTCAGCAGTGCTAGCACAGTAACAAGAAGGCATGGGGAAAAGACCAGTAGCGTATTTTAGCACAGCACTCGATAGTGTGGAGAAGGGCATGCCACCATGCTATCGAGGATTAGCAGCAGCGGCATTTGCCTATCAAAAGGCATCATCAGTTACAATGGGGCATCCAGTGACCCTTTACACATCCCACGCCTTGCATGCACTGCTGACTAGTCAAAAATTTGTGATAACCAATGCTCAAAAAACAGGTTATGATGTCATTCTCTCAGCCCCTGAACTAACAATCAAGAAATGCCGCACAATAAATCCTGCAGATAGGCTGGTGCTAACAGAAGACGGAGCCCCACATGAGTGTGCTGAAGTGACAGAAAAATACCCTAAAGCCAGGTCAGACTTAGAAGCACAACCACTGCCTGTTGCTCAATGTATCCTCTTTGTGGATGGCTCATGCTATCGTAGTAATGAGGGAAACAAAGCCGGCTATGCAGTAGTTCAATATGATGACCAAAAAGGAGTATTTAACACAGTGTTGACCGTGGCAGTGCCACAACCATGCTCTGCCCAATTGGCAGAAATAAAAGCATTAACAGCAGCTTGCAAACTGGGACGGGCAAAACATGTACAATATACACTGATTCGGCCTATGCTTATGGAGTGTGTCACGTGTTTGGACCAATCTGGGCACAAAGAGGTTTCCAGAGGGCAGATGGATCAGCCATTGTGCATGGGCCGGCAATTTCAGAGCTGTTAGGAGCAATGATGCTCCCTAAAGAATTGGCAATCGTAAAATGTAGAGCTCACAAGTCAGATGGAGAATGGGTCAGCCGAGGAAATGCAGTAGCTGATGAGGCAGCTAAAAAGGCAGCAGTAGGTGAAGCAAGTGTCACGGTAATGATGCAAGCAGGAAAGCCAGATGATGAAGGGCAGATGCAGGTCACAATGGCTGATATCAGGGCCTTCCAAGAGTCTGCCTCTGCAGAGGAAGGAGAGTTATGGAAGAAACGGGGAGCGGTGTTAGATCCCCAGTCCAGGACATGGAAAAGTTGTGACGGAGTGTTTGTGGCCCCACTAAGTTTTCTTCCAATGTTGATTAAAGAAGCACATGGAATAGATCATTGTGATCGCAGGAAAATTATTGAGACAATTCGAGAGAACTGGTGGTCTCCATACTTAGCGAGTATGGTGGACAAATTCCTGCGATCGTGTGAGCTTTGTGCAGTACGTAATGTCAGAAAACATTTCACGGCACCTATCAGCCACATACCAGAACCCATGGGACCATTTAGACACCTAGTGATAGACTTTGTGGATATGGGAACTACAGAAAGAAAGGAAGGAAAGAGGTATATTCTGGTAGTGATAGATCGGTTCAGCCGATGGGTAGAGGCACAGGCTACAGCCAAAAATGATGCTAAGACGGTGGTTAAGTTCCTGTGTAGGGAAGTGATCCCCTGCTTTGGCATCCCAGATCAGCTGAGCTCAGAAAATGGTCCGCACTTTGTGAACGAAGTAATGAAAGCTATGGCAGAGGCCTTATGCCTGAAACACCATCTAGGTTGCGTGTATCACCTACAGTCTCCGGGGATTGTAGAAAGAGCTAATGGAGTGCTGAAAGAGAAAATAGTTAAGATCTGTGCGAGCACAAATCTAAATTGGGTACAAGCATTGGCGTTAGCACTGATGAAAATGCGTTTGCAAACCAACAGAAACACTCACTTGACACCACATGAAATGCTTACAGGATGGCCAATGCCAGTAGCCTTCATTCGGGGGCCTTACAAGGGCCCGTCGCTGGAACAGCTAGAGGGGGAAATGTCAAGCTATGTAAGACACCTAACCCAAATACATAGAACTCTGTATTCACAGGTCTGCAAAGCCACACATGGTGTGAGGGTAGAGAAGGAGGAGCTTCGTCAGGTGGAGCCAGGAGACTACTTGTATATCAAAGTGTTCAAAAGAAAGCATTGGAGCCAACCAAGGAGAGAGGGACCATTCAAGGTAGTATTGGCAACGCCAACAGCGGTCAAGGTTGAAGGAAGAGAACACTGGTATCACTTGAATCATTGTTGTAGAGCAGCAGGGAAAGGACCAAAGTGGAAAGACTCGCGCCCAAAACTGGTGCAGCTTGCTCACTCGGAGGAAGACACTGACCCAGAAGAAGTAGAACCTCCAGAAGCACCGGCATACAATACATGGGGAAAAGGAAAGAAAGCACAGCAGAGGGCTGAGTCCCAGACCATAGAGTCAGGCCCAATTACCGAGGAGCAACCGGGGGAGACCCTGAGTTCATCAACTCTCGACTTCGAACCTATAGTGCACCAATATTTAAGGGAGCCTGAAACAATAGGAGATTTGTCAGACGAACCTAGGCCAGGTCCGTCAGGGTACAGACCGTTGGACAGACAACCGTTGGAAATATTAACACTGAATTTAGCAGACATAGCCCAGGACAGTACAAACGAGTCAGAATGAGGGTCATGGTAGCAAGCCGTGAACAAACGCTGAAACTGCGCCACTGCACTATAGTAGCGGTACTAATTAGTGTATACAGAGGGATAGTTTGGATGCTCGCGGCCGTTGGTCACACAACTACGACGTCGGTAAATATGACACTGATAAACTCAACTCAGACAAAATTAGTTAATGAATCGCACCCCATACTGACCCACGGGACACGACGGTACACTGAAAAGCAGGCTAATTTATGGTACAGAAGAAACATAGGGTATGGCGAGGCATCCATTGGAGGTCATACAGTGTATCGAGGTCAACAGCACACACTGGATCTGACAAAGGACAAGGCTGAGATCGCGGTCCAGGATCACCTGAAGTGTGTGATAGGACTGATAGGACATGCTTTAAAGGCAAACATGATACCCAAGAATGAAGGGGTGTTCGTCTTGTACTCTTTTGAGTACATGGGGCCCGACCCACCAGTGAATGTGAATCCTATCGAGTGGGTGGAGAACAATTCGGCGATAAATTATACAGTGACAGCTGAGGTACGTATTAAGTCGCCCCATAGTCGCCATAATGCAAGCAGTCCAACAAGCAGTGTAATTATAGCAGGAAAACCAGAGGAGGCATACTGCAGAGTAATTCATCCGCTCTGGTACTACAGTATCTTTGGGAATGCTACCTCTAAACGTAATCTTCAGAAGACCGTCCTGCTAGATGACTATAAGGCTCGTGTGTTTGTGCCTGCGGGGCACCCCTACACAGAAATCCGCCAGACCGGGATTGACTTTGGGGTAAAGATTCCTAAGGACTGTAATACCGAGTCAGTTTGTGATTTGACTGTAGAGACATTCCACCAGAATATACAAGAGGCACTAGATTATGTTAACATTACAAAGATCACACAGTACAACAGTACAAGTGGCGCCGAATCTTCACAGAACCTGTACCGCCAATGGTTACACGATGCAGCACGCAAGACTGTTACCAACAGCACATGTATGGTATGCCATAACCGCATGCATAGCCCCCTGCTTGTGATGCCTACAAGGGGAATCCAAGAATGTGCTAACCCACCATACAATGAAAGCTATTTATGCCCTGCAGTATGTCTGCTGGGGTCTGTAGCCAGGACTCATGGTGCAGACTGGATGCGTAAATTAAGTTCCTCTTGCACTTTTCATCCCGTTGCCACTCAGGCTACTGATAGTATACACGTACGCTCACATCCTCTTGAATTGTTTCCGCTGTGCATTTGTTCTAGAGGTATGGAATATGTAGGGGATCTACCAAAAGCATCGTGTGATAAAATAATGGAAGCAGCACACCCTACAGTTAATGTAATGCCAACCTGTAATATGTCAGAGTACGGATGTGAACCTGGCACAACGGTCCAATTGAAGATCCCAAGCTTGCGTCTGGGGACATTACCCGTTGCAGACATCTTTTGGTATTGTGGAGGTACGGAAGTCCTACAAATTCTACCCAGATTATGGCATGGGCTATGCGCCCCAGTGGTACTGGAAGGACGACTCTCGGTAATCGCCCTTAATGACTCATACCTCGCATCCATGTTTGAACCTGTACATTTACGCCGCCCCAAGCATGACCTTACAGACACAGTTGCTAGGAGTATTTTTACCCGTACTGGTCTTCCAGGCTCATATCGAAGAAAGTACTTACAGATCACAAACTCCTCAATACTCCCGAAATGGGGTCCAGACACAAATATTTATATAAATTGGGAAGGGATACCAGTTGGAGTTCCGAACGAACATTTAGCCCTTTGAAGAGGCTCGTCTACAGCTTGGAACATCTTGCTTCCAGCAGTACAGGTATATCGGAACACGGCGTGGGTTAATTACATCTGGTATAACCAGCAACGATTTATTAACCATACCATTGAGGCATTAAAATTGGTATCAGAACAGCTCTATGCAACGACCCTTATGACTGTACAGAATCGTTTCACCATAGACATGATGCGCGGGCCCGATCAGGGAGTATGTGACATGATAGGGTCTGATTGTTGTACCATTATTCCGCTGCGTACGGGCCCCGCAGGCCCACTGGACACGCTGCTATCACAGATGAAAGCAGCTCGGGACGAAATGGTCTCTAATAATGCTTCCTCAGACCCAGACTGGCTTGACTGGCTGTTTTCCTCTGATTGGTTGGCCAGACTCACGCGTATTGGGACAACCGTTTTAATAGTGTTACTGGTAGTTGCTCTCATTGCTTGTTGCGGAATACCATCCTTACAGGCCTTATTGGACAAGATTGTGCACTCTCTTTTCGGACAGTATATGCAGCTCCACATGCAGGACATGAGCGACCCCGTCTTCATGGACACAGCGGAGGACAATGGAGAAGATGGAAAACAAAGGCAGGAGACTGACTGTCCCCTGTTGGACAATATGGCGTACTATTGTTAAAGAGAGTTAAAGGTGTTGTTATGTGTTGTTTCTTGTGCGTCTTTTCCTCTCTGTTGTCTCTCCTCTTTGTTGTGTATATAAATGTTGTGTGCAGGATTCATGGCAGCGTCACAGAGCCCAGGTGCAGTCCTTCAGTGCAGGCGATACCATCGCCCTAACCGAACAGCTCTTCCGTGTGGGCAAATAAAACTTGATTCACAAGGGAGAGGCTATCTAGAATGGCAGAAGCTCCAGTGTGGGGCCTGCTGCAATATGACGGCAACCTTAGAAGCCCTGTATGAGTCTCGGGATCCTCAGGCAAGGTGGAAGGTCTTTCACGCGTGCTGTACTGACCCTAACTGGACCTTCAGCATGGAAGCAGCACGTCCCATCGAGTGACTGCTCACACAGGCTGACTTCTACTATGAGGAATCTGTGTGGCTGGTCGAGCAGTACTCATCAGAGTTCGCACTTCCCTGCCGGCTCTCCCTATCAGTGGATACCTATCTGCTTCGCCGCTCTATATCAGTGGCTGAAGTATACGGAGGTCCCAAGGCGCATGGCTTCCTTGTCACGCGCAACATTGTTCAGTCCACCATGGTTCAAGTAGTGACTGTGCATTTCTGAGGATACTTTCTGTGGACCTCACATTCCAAAGGACAACGCAGACGCTTGGACAGCCTCGAGCCCATGCCTCACTTCTTTTATAATAAAGAATAAAGACTCAGAGGTAGTGGCCTGCAAAGGAATAGGTACTGGCATGAAAATGCACACCGACATTTGGGCTGCGCTGCAGGCACGCTCGCGCATACGCCTGCCCTTGCCAAAGTGGATTTCGGCGTTATACAAACACCACTACTGGTGGTGGAACTGATCGGTGACATCATAAGTGCTGACTGGACCTGGTGAATTGTGTTTCTGTGTGCAAAATGTCATGAATGTATGTCTGTATGTGTTTGGTGATCCTGGCAAAACAGGCTCTCGCGCAAATGACATGCGGGCAGAGTGGGAATTTTCCCTTGCAATTGGCACTTGAGGGTTTTTCGCCCACTCCTGGTTCACCTTGAGAAGAAGCATAGTGAGTAGGGGGAGTGATGTGGGGTATGAGTGATGTCGGGTATGGAATAGAAATACAATGGAATAGAAATACAAAAAAAGAATATATTGAATACATCGGGTATAGTAAGAAAATAGAAAGAATAATATAATGTGGGAGAGGACAATAGAATAGGAGTAAACTAGGTGGAGGATGTTAGAACAGTGTTATAAAAGCGTACTTGATACGTTAGAAATAAAAGCGTACTTGATGCGTTAGAAATACAGAAAGAATCTAATAATGTGGAACTTAGAATTTTCATGGTCATAGATGTTTCTGATGTCTATTTGACAGTTTTGATGTCTACCCGACATAGATAGTGCCCACGTGACACATTGGACCGTGTAGTGATGAGCTACCTGGTGAAGTGCTGGTAACCTCTCCCAGGAGCTCCATCGGACCCTGTACGGCACGCAAAGTGCCTGGGTCAGAAGAAATTATGCCTCATCTAAAAGGACATTGTGCATGAAAACCATGTGTGTAATGTCGCAAGAAGATGACGTAACTACTATGAGGCATAAGAACACAGAGTAGTGGAACTAAGACATGTACAAGCTGATTGTGAGACTCAAGAGTCTCAAAGGGGGGAGTAATGTCGGAGAAAAATAATATACCCAGCTTTGAATTATATACCTAGCTTTAAAAGTAGCTTAAGAAATAATGTACTCAATGCTCTAAGTTCTGACTTAGCAGTATTCTGCCTAAGAGTAGTGTGCATCTATCAAGAATTATTTAGCCATTGATTAAGTAGTTAGCTTTGAATAATACAAGTCTTTAATAATCAGATATAGCCTTTATGGCAATCACAGTATTTATAATAATCATGCAGAATTATTAATGACAGCATGCTGAGTTAATAACCACACTGAGACTGAAGAAAACAGAAAAGAGGAGAGATTTATTGGAACATTAGGAGTTACAACTCAGTCAGCCAGCCTATCCAATGGGATCAGTGGGACCGGAGGGTCAGTTGTAGAAGATGGGATCTCAGGGTCCTGAGGAGAAGTTGGAGAGTAATCAGTGGGAGAAGTTGGGGGAGAATAGTCAGGAGAAGAGTGGGGAATATCATGAACACTGTAAGGCATAGGCACAAGTCCAGGAGAAAGTTGGGGAACGTCAGGGGAATTAGGAGATAAAGAAGTCAGAGGAAGAATCATTAGAGGAGATCTCAACAGGGAAATCCTCAGTCTGGATGCCCTGGGAGGTGGTGCGTGTCCAGTGCCAGTAGAAGGTCTGAGTAGACTGATCACAGGTTGTGGGGTGAAATTGGGTGCTCTGATCAAGACAGACGGTATCTCTCACGATATGGTGAGCGAGGTAAGGAGCCACAGGAATAGAGGATTCAGATAGGTGTTCCAGGAAACCAGTAAGTTCAATGGCCAGACAGGATAGCTGATACTGGCGATAGCGTCGCAGAGCGCACCCGGGGACTTCTCCGGAAGATAGCGCGGCGGGCTGACTGAGCTAGAAGGAAAAAATGGGAAATGGGGAGAGATGAGTGAAGATGAGTGAAGTGCATATTGCGTGACTATGTAATCAGCAAAAGAGAGCGTGTACTAAGGCAGGAGGAACACAGTGTGGGAAGTAGGCCAGGTCACTGTGACATGACAGTGATAGGCGGGTAGAGGAGACAATAGCGTTGGAATACCAGCAACCAACAGTGATGAAAAGAGAAAAGGATATGAGGCAGCTTAATGGCACAGCTTAGTTTAAAAATAGTAAATAAAACTTAGATCAAGTAAGTAGAGGGAAAAGTCATCATGACATAGAGGAAGAGAGCAAGGTACTTACACATTGTTGTGGAGGGCAACGCGCGAGGTCAGGATGAGCCGAGGAAGCACCTTTAAGAGGTGACGGTCAAATGAAGTCAATGAGGAAGTGGCGCTCATAAGTAAGCGCCAATTTTTTCTAAAATTGTTGTCTTAGCCTAAAAATAAGGGGAACTGGAGAGGAGGAAAAATTGACGTCATCAAGGAGAAGATGGTATTAATTTAGGAGCGGCATAGGGACAAATGCGAAAATAATGGGAACTGGGAAACATATGTAAATTAAGGAAGGAGGGACTAAAGTAGCCATACACTGAATATAATGGGAAATTGCTGGAAATATTTAAATTAGAGAAAAGGAGGCGCCCTGGGGCGCCTGGGGTATAAGTAGAGGGGACTTTTTCAGGGTTTTTGAGACCAGCTGCTCTCTTCAGAAATGCATGTTGTTGACTGCATGGCTGAATAAAGAAACCTGCTTCTTCTCATCTGTTGACTGAGATCTCTTTTATTTTGGCTAAGTTTTATAGCTTGTTGAGTTCATTGGGCAAGAATACGGAAAGCTAAGAGAAATAGATACAGTTTGAAATTCCACCCTGTATATATGTCCACTCGGAGGGGGCTCTGAGTTCCGACAGATGCCATATTTTCTTTTTGAGAAGAATTACACAGCTCCAATTTAGTCTAAAATGTACAATAGTTGAATCAGTTTTGCAATAAATACTGTTCTCCAGCAATATCTGCAGTAGGTATGATTATCATAGACAAGTATGTGAAATAAGGCAATAAAAAACTAGATTCATCCACAAGTATTGATAATGGAAATCTAAAAGCAGCTGTTAAATTCCAAATAAATAAATAAAATTGCAAAATTGAATATGTCCTCAATAAGTTGTGTAAAATTGGATATACCCACAAGATTTTAATTGGTCTCATGAACAGGTACAACAGAAAGTTCAAAGTCGTCTACACAAACATTTTTTGTTGTAGTTCAACAGCTGCTTTTAGACTTCTATTCAAAATTCATCTTCATTCATAAAATTCATAATTAGGTTTTATGTTATTTTCTCAGTGCAAATTGTTAATTTGTATCATATGAAATATTCTATTATCCAATTACCATGTATTACCAATTTATCATTTAGTTTTATTTTAAATCAGTAGCGGAGACTGCTGGTATTTCCTAATGATCCCAAAATATTTCCTGGACGCTGTAAGCCATTGCTTGCTAGAGAGCAAAATCCTCTCCTTTCTGGAAAATGCAGCACTGTACTGTGGTTTGTTACACTAATTATCTACTGTAAATCACTGTATTGGCCTTCACATATTTTTATTAAAATAGTTCATTTGTTTAATATTTTTTAAATATTAGTGTTTGATTTGTTTAAAACAAACATACAGCGTAAATGTTCAGTATGTGATAAAGGTGTGAGTTAGCGCTAGTGTGAAATAGAAATCCAGGGAAAATGTTTAGTGAGATGAAATACAAGTTATACAGGAGTGGCTGAGTGAGGGGGGAGGGGTGGGGCAGGGGAGGAGGTGAGGGAGAGGTTGCTTAGACTGTGTGGTGATGGGGAGGGGAGAGGGTGGTGGAGGGGAGGGGGGGGGGATGGTTGAGGTTGCTTAGACTGTGTGGTGGTGGGGCAGGGTGGGGGGGGGGGCAGACACTGCAACTCCTTAACTAACTCCAATATTCACCTCAAACTAAATCCAAATGACCTGCTAAACATTATACTGAATATCACTGTTTCTTCACTGGGTACAATGGCTGAAATATGACATAGAAAAGATGGACTCTTCTTCTTTTTTTGCCATAAAACAACTTTACCTCCAAAAAACATGTAATAAAACTACTCTGTAGAATAAATCTTACATTGATTTTATTTATAAAGTTATGCACAAAATAAAACCAGTATGTATTTATTTATAATATCCAGGTAGGTAATCGGCAAGATAATTAAGTTGGTCAATATGTAAAAGTATGTTATGATAATGTGTAATAACAGTGTGTGTGTGATACAGGAGTTACAGTTTAGGGTGGAACTCTAGGGTAAATGGTCAGTGTGTGGTAACGGTGTGTGTGATACAGGAGTTAGGGTTTAGGGTGGAACTCTAGGGTAAATGGTCAGTGTGTGGTAACGGTGTGTGTGATACAGGAGTTAGGGTTTAGGGTGGAACTCTAGGGTAAATGGTCAGTGTGTGGTAACGGTGTGTGTGATACAGGAGTTAGGGTTTAGGGTGGAACTCTAGGGTAAATGGAGAGTTGGCTTAGACTGTGTGGTGAGGGGGGAGGGGCGGACACTGCAGCTTCAACTCACTCTAATATTCACCTCAAACTAAACCCAAGTTACCTGCTGAAACATTCCTGAATTTCTCCTTATTTGCTGCTTATAAAGGCTGAAATGTGGGATTTTAAATCTGACACATCAATCAGTTGAATAATAAAAAGTAATATTGTCTTACATGTTAATTACTAACATTTATACTCAAATCATATTCATGTTTTTCAGATAATCACAGAATATTAAGATAGACTCTTTCTCTTTACCATAAAATGAAGTTTCCCTCCAAAATCTGAACAGCACAATAAGAAAGGAGGTGAATAGAGGGGTCACTGGTGCTGTGGGGGGAGGGGAGACACTGCAGCTCTTTAACTCACTTTAATATTCTCCTCAAACTAAAGCTATTAACCTGCTGTAAGATTACACTGAATATCTCTGTTCCTTCACTATCTGATAGTCTGAATGTTGAAATGTTATCAAACACTCATAAACAGTAAAAATAGGACTGAAATATTTTTCAGTATTATTAAATGACTTGTACACATTAATGGTGATTAGTGTAATTGTAATTATACAGTAATTTACACACAAGCCTTTTAAAACCATGTGTTTTTCATATAAAGACAAATCTAAGCCACTCTTCCTCCTATTGTCTTAAAGCAAATTTCCCTCCAAAAATGTAAATCATGAAGAGGTTACTGGTGCTGTGTGGGGTGGGGGAGGGGAGGAGGGGTGATACAGAGCTGGTTTAGACTGTGTGGGGTGGGGGAGGGGAGGCGGGGTGATACAGAGCTGGTTTAGACTGTGTGGGGTGGGGGAGGGGAGGAGGGGGGATACGGAGGTGGTTTAGACTGTGTGGGGGGGGGGAGGGGGGGAGGGGTGATACAGAGCTGGTTTAGACTGTGTGGGGTGGGGGAGGGGAGGAGGGGTGATACAGAGCTGGTTTAGACTGTGTGGGGTGGGGGAGGGGAGGAGGGGTGATACAGAGCTGGTTTAGACTGTGTGGGGTTGGGGGAGGGGAGGAGGGGTGATACAGAGCTGGTTTAGGCTGTGTGGGGTTGGGGGAGGGGAGGAGGGGTGATACAGAGCTGGATTAGACTGTGGGGGGTTGGGGGAGGGGAGGAGGGGTGATACAGAGCTGGTTTAGACTGTGTGGGGTTGGGGGAGGGGAGGAGGGGTGATACAGAGCTGGTTTAGACTGTGTGGGGTTGGGGGAGGGGAGGAGGGGTGATACAGAGCTGGTTTAGACTGTGTGGGAGTGTAAGATTGTAACCTGCTGGATTGTAACCTGGAATTCCGATTCCGAATTCCGATCGCTTATGAAACTGTTAGCACATCTTTCCCGAACAAGCCGCACGATTTGAGACCTCATTCGTGGGTGTACGACAAACAGTGCGGGACCTTAACATGAGCATATGATATAGGGTGCCATTTCTTTTGTGATTTCAAAACTTTTGGAACCCTGCACCATTTATAATGGAGGTCTATGGGAAAGAATTACAATTTGAGCTTCCGGAATACCGGAATTCCGATCGCTTATAAAAGTCATAGCACATCTTTCCCAACAAGCCGCATGATTTGACACCTCATTCGTGGGTCTACAACAAGCGGTGTGGGACTAGTTAGCGGACAAAATTTGTACGGAAGAAGAATTATAATAACTAGACATGTACATTTCCTGAAGAAAATGTGAGCGGTGCTTTCCGTGGCAAAACTCGTCCGTGATGCACTTCCCACTCATTGTGAGTGGTTTGATATCTCACATTTGTATGTAGCTGTAATGTTGTGATTTCCCATAATTCCCAGGGGTGGGGGTCATGTGACATGACGTGATGTGAACTGGACACACGTCACTCACTTCCCCTCATCGTCCTGAGTGTTGTGATATGTGACATGACTATATTGCAGTGAGTTTGTGAGTTTTATTGACGATTCAAAATTCCGCCCATTCATTTCTGTAGCGAATCTAGCTCAACATTTAAATATTTAAGTGTAATTATAACTGGTTATAATTAATTATAAATATTCAAATGGGGGTTCTTAGAACTAATTGTCAGAGAATCAATAACACAATTATTTGATTTGTTCGTCCAGCGAACAAACAGTGTAATTATGTATTAATTCCAGGGAAAGTTATCTTCCTGGCCAAGAAAGAATAACTACTTTATAAAATACTAGCTGTAATTTAGCACGTAGCAAGAGCAATGTTCAGGGACCCCGAAATTGTGAGCAAAGCACAGAGACAATCACTTGTGAATAAAATGCATTTAATAAAACAAAAACACACAACACATACTAACTACGACACACATACATAAAAGACAGGGTAAGGATTATAGAGAGGGGATAAGTAGGCAAAGAGAGATTGAGATTAAGGAAGGGAATACGGAGGAAATCAGAATGAGAGAGAGAGAGAGAGAGAAAGAGAAGGAAACAGAGAAGAGATCAAATATGGCAAGTTTCAGATCAAGTTTTGGTTACCACATGTGAGAATCGTCAAGGTAATTTCGCCTTAATAAGGGGGCTTCAGCTTAAAATTGCGGATCTAAAATAATTGGTAGCTTTTACATGCATTGGTTCGTTGACAAAGCGTCTTGATGTAGTGGATCAAGGAGGTTCGGAGATTCAAAGTCCTCGGAGTAAGCGAGAGATTCTGTTGGAACGAAAAAGGTTTCGGTGGTGCAAAATTCCTCGATTGAAGCTGCCGGCAAAGTCTCAAGAGAAAGTGAAAGTCTTGTCCCGAAGAAAGATCGGCATCGAGTCGGGCGACGATAGAAAAGGTCGTGCCGGGAAGAAAAGGCTCACAGGGGCCCCCCAACCACAGAGCGGAGAGGGGGTTAGCCCCCGTGGGGCCAAGCCGAGCTGAGCAGGGCCAAAAAGCTGAGCAAAAAGCCAAAGCTAAAAAAAAAAGCCAAAAAGCTTCGATAGATGGGTGCTTAGGGTTTTTTTTGATCCCTTGGTTGCGCCCAGTTTTTCAGAGTGACCAATCCAACACCTGAACTTTTGGAGGGAAAAAGTTTCTTTGTCTCCGCTCGGGCACTCATTTGCATCCTTTATGGTGAAGTCAGGAATGGATAAAGTTTCAATTAAAGTATCGTAGGCTCATGTTATGTACTTGGATGACCACATGGCCTACACTATTGCTTATAAAAGTAAAAGAGGATCATTTTGATAGTAGACACGAAGGAAACAGTATGAGAGGAAAGGAAACTGGGTATAGACAATTAAAACATGCATTCTTATCTTATAAAAACATGTTCTATTTCATGAAAACACAGAACAACAGGTCATGAGTGGTAATACAACCATAAAAATATAAAGGCAAAAGGGGAATACATATACAGGTGTGTTAGGCATGGGTCAGGTAGGGTTTTACTATTGTTTTATTGAAAGTTGAATAAAGGAACTCTCCTTATGTGTG
Organism: Hemibagrus wyckioides; assembly: GCF_019097595.1. Lineage (NCBI taxonomy): Eukaryota > Metazoa > Chordata > Actinopteri > Siluriformes > Bagridae > Hemibagrus > Hemibagrus wyckioides. Next base: position 1,399,023 of record NC_080733.1, on the reverse strand, counting down.
TGCGTGTGGGGGTCGGGATGAGCGTTTCCAGACGCTTTGGGTGTGTGTGTGTGTGTCTTCAGTCAGAGCTTTGGTTATCCCCCGGTCAAGGCATTGATTCGGTTTAGATTAGGGAATTCTTGTTGACTTTTAACGACCATAAAACTGCTGGGCGCAGGGTGATTTGTATGTTAAGGTCACAAGTTGTTGGTGAGTTCCAGGTGTGAGGCTGGGCTATCAGCACTGATGGTCTGCAGAACTCCAACATTCATGGAGGCAGGATTCCTCCTTTGTCTCCAGTCTCGTTGGGGGGGGTCATTGGTTATCCAGAGCCATCAGACATCCCGGCGCCTGGCTGTCATGAGTTACAGCATGTCGGTTGAGGTACAATGAGACGATTATAAGTAGTGATAGCTCAGTTGTGAGCGGTGTAATAGTTACTTGAGTTTTGGGAAGGATGCGGCTGACTCCATGAGCGAGTGGCACTCGCCCAACCTGGAGACGCTACATTTCTATGGGAATTTTTGGGGCGATCGATCGGGAATACCGGGAATACCGTAATTCTGATCGCTTATAAAAGTCATAGCACATCTTTCCCGAACAAGCCGCACGATTTGACACCTCATTAGTGGGACTACGACAAACAGTGCGGGACTAGTTAGCGAACAAAATTTGTACGGAAGAAGAAGAATTATAATAATAACTAGACATGTACATTTCCTGAAGAAAATGTGAGTGGTGCTTGCCGTGGCAAAACTCGTCCCCGAGTTCATGGAGTAGATAACGGGACACACGTCACACACTTCCCCTCATTGTGCTGAGCGGTCTTGAAAGCATGAAGGGTCCGTGAGCCTCTTCTCTGAACTCTGACCATTAGTTCTTTCCATAGATTTTCAATTGGATTCAAATCAGGTGATTGGCTGGGCCATTCTAGCAGCTTTAATTTCTTTCTCTGAAACTTTGTGTTTGGGATCACCGTCTTGCTGAAATGTCCACCCTGGTTTCACGTTCATCGTCCTGGTAGATGGCAGCAGATTTTTTATGAAGAATGCCTGGGTACATTTTTCAGTGGAGACGTATTCTCTGGAGTGATGAATCAGAGCAGAGACTGTGAGCCAGGCCTTCTCATGTAACATCAGTGCCTGACCTCACAAATGCGCTTCTAGAGCAATGTTGAAAGATTCCATAAATACACTCCTAAACCTTGTGGAAAGCCTTCCTAGAAGAGTTGAAGCTGTCATAGCTGCAAGGAGAACTCCATATTAGACCGTGCGGCTTAAGAATGGGATGTCATTCAAGTTGATGTGCACGTAAAGGCGGGCGTCCCAAAACTTTTGGCCGTAAAGTGTATATCCAAATAGTGCTTACCTTGCTCATCTCCACTTGTTGCAAGTCTATTCGTTTTACTGAACTCTATTAATATTCCAAACACAAAGTTTTGAAGCGCGCCTAGGGTTAGGCACATTAAGGGAAAACATCCCCACCTAGTGGGGAGCACACGCAAGTCCACAGGAATAAAACGACAAATCCATTAAACACACTACAAGAAGATTTTGTATAACATACCTGCCCAGTGCAGATAGAACACGTGGGAATAAGGATTTCGTTACATGGAGGATAAATGAGTTGTACATAAAACTCAAGATAACACACCAATTAATTAGGATTGTGACCAAGTCATAATAACTCAAGATGAAAGCACACATTCAGCGCCCAACACACATTACCAGTTCCCCAACAGGTTCAGCACAGAATAAATCCAGAATAAAACAGTTATTAGTGTGTTTCAGAGTGTGAAATTATGAATTCATACCTTGTATATTCCAATGTTTCTTATTTCATGTCCTTAACTTACGTGTTCGGCTGCTTGCCGATTCACAGAGTGAGACCTTGATTGTATGGTGAAACACACTGTTTGTTTACAGGTCAGGACTCTCAAGTTCCTGCACACCAAACTGGCTCATCCATGTCTATACGGTGTGCACTGGTGTGCAGTAGAGTTGGAACCGGAAGGGGCCACCCCCAAACTGTTCCCACAAAGGTGGGAGCATGAGATTTTCCAAAATAGCCTCTGTGTGCTGAAGCGCTAAGAGTTCTTTTCCCTGTAACTCATGGGCCAAGCCCAAGCACTGAATTCAATGATTTGGAGGGGTGTCCCAAAACTTTTGCCAATATAGTCTAGATAGATATAAAGCAATTAATTCATTAATATGTTAATCAATTAGTTAATTTATTAATGAATATAATTATTTCATTAAGTATTTTATTATTATTTATGATTGATTAATAAAACAAAAAAAACATGATCCTAATAAATAAATGTACACACCTCTCTTAAGGCGCTCATACTCCGGATAGGTCCGACCTCTCCATACAGATGATAGGCTAGCGCCTTATGCAAACCCTCTGCGGATTGGACAGTTGAACCGTCAGTTAACACGACAAACAAAGGTAAGAAAAAAACACACAAAAAAACACAACCAATCAGTGGATGATCCGGATCCGCGAGTCCGATGAGAATCAGCTGAATCAGTGGATGAGCACGGTAGCAGCCATAGGACAAATAAGAAAGGGATTAATTTAGACCTCGGACTCATGAATCATGAGTTAATATGCAGAATCAGATAATTTAACTCGGGTGAGTCAGTCAGGGCCGGTACTAAACGCCACTGACCAAGTCCTGACACATTGTAAACACTAAATATAAGTTTGCATTAATGACCGGATTAAAAACAGTTGCGACTAAATAAGTCAATAAATTCATAAATAAATCCTTGGAATTCTTGCCCTTATTTGGTAGTCGCAGGCGATAGGTCAAAGCTGGTCCCTAAGTCGTGATGAAACTTGGAGCAGCGTAACACGTGAGAAACTTACTCCTAGCCTGTGGGTGAGAGTAAAATTGCTTTAAACTCCAACTCATGACCAGTGACCACACGAGAGAGATACCCAAGCTAACGGATATCTTGGTGGAAGCCACTGAGAGGAAGGTGATGTTTTTCCTATAAATAGAAGCTTTGTTTATCAGTTTTATGTACTGTATGACCTCACATTTATGCTATTCTTATGATGTTTGCAGATTTTATTAAATTTAATTTAAAGTGTTAATAATCATGTCTTGAGAATATCTATATCAGTGACCTATGTGCCATATGATACACTATATTGCCAAAAGTACTCGCTCACCTGCCTTGACTCGCATATGAACTTAAGTGACATCCCATTCCTAATCCATAGGGTTCAATATGACGTCGGTCCACCCTTTGCAGCTATAACAGCTTCAACTCTTCTGGGAAGGCTGTCCACAAGGTTTAGGAGTGTGTTTATGGGAATTTTTGACCATTCTTCCAGAAGCGCATTTGTGAGGTCACACACTGATGTTGGACGAGAAGGCCTGGCTCTCAGTCTCCGCTCTAATTCATCCCAAAGGTGTTCTATCGGGTTGAGGTCAGGACTCTGTGCAGGCCAGTCAAGTTCATCCACACCAGACTCTGTCATCCATGTCTTTATGGACCTTGCTTTGTGCACTGGTGCACAGTCATGTTGGAAGAGGAAGGGGCCAGCTCCAAACTGTTCCCACAAAGTTGGGAGCATGGAATTGTCCAAAACGTCTTGGTATGCTGAAGCATTCAGAGTTCCTTTCACTGGAACTAAGGGGCCAAGCCCAGCTCCTGAAAAACAACCCCACACCATAATCCCCCCTCCACCAAACTTTACACTTGGCACAATGCAGTCAGACAAGTACCGTTCTCCTGGCAACCGCCAAACCCAGACTCGTCCATCAGATTGCCAGATGGAGAAGCGCGATTCGTCCCTCCAGAGAACGCGTCTCCACTGCTCTAGAGTCCAGTGGCGGCGTGCTTTACACCACTGCATCCGACGCTTTGCATTGCACTTGGTGATGTATGGCTTGGATGCAGCTGCTCGGCCATGGAAACCCATTCCATGAAGCTCTCTGCGCACTGTTCTTGAGCTAATCTGAAGGCCACATGAAGTTTGGAGGTCTGTAGTGATTGACTCTGCAGAAAGTTGGCGACCTCTTCGCACTATGCGCCTCAGCATCCGCTGACCCCGCTCCGTCAGTTTACGTGGCCTACCACTTCGTGGCTGAGTTGGTGTCGTTCCCAAACACTTCCACGTTCTTATAATACAGTTGACAGTTGACTGTGGAATATTTAGGAGCGAGGAAATTTCACGACTGGATTTGTTGCACAGGTGGCATCCTATCACAGTTCCACGCTGGAATTCACTGAGCTCCTGAGAGCGACCCATTCTTTCACAAATGTTTGTAAAAACAGTCTGCATGCCTAGGTGCTTGATTTTATACACCTGTGGCCATGGAAGTGATTAGAACACCTGATTCTGATTATTTGGATGGGTGAGCGAATACTTTTGGCAATATAGCGTATAATTAAATCTAGCGTATGATTAAAACAATGAGTCCAGAAACCAGAGTCCTAAAGCATCATTAGCATGGTCTACATGAATGAGAGAGAGAGAGAGAGAGAGAGAAAAGGCTAAACACCAAGCAGAATTGAAAAATAAAAAAAGAAAGAAAATACTGAAAATATATACATTGAAAAAGAGCAAGAACAACTGGAGCTGGAAGTCTAGGTTATGTGTGCAAAGAAAGAGAGGAAGAGGAGAAAGGAAAGGAAAAATAAATAAATAAAAATAAAATAAAAAGCCATACACCTGAGAAAACCAATCAATCAAATAAATAAAAGGGGGTTAAACTATAAATTTATTAAATTTAAATTGAGCCCTATGTACAACCTTAAACTGTAATAAAGAGTGCCGGAGGTCACATGAGGAGGTCGAGTTGACGAGCTTGAGAATCCAGTTCCATGTGTCATCTGACAGTGTCAGATTTAGGTCTTTTTCCCAAGCAGTTTTAATTTTATTCAAAGTAGTGTAGCTCAAACCCATTAATATGCTATAAATAGTGGATATTAGGTCTTTACGCAGTGGGGACAGACAGAGGAGATTATCTATAATATTTGCATCTGGAGCCTCAGGGAAGTTTGGTATCGAATAACTAATGAAGTGTCTTATTTTCAAATATCTGAAAAAGTGAGATTTGGATAGATTAAACCTTTCAGACAGCTGTTCAAACCATGCAAACTTATAATCAATAAAAAGATCTTTGCAGAGCCTAATGCCTTTACTGTACCATTCTTGAAATACTGAATCATGTAAAGAAGGTTGGAAGAGATCATGGTTAGAGACGATAGGGCTGGAGAGAGAAAAGCCCAAAGAACCACTACACTTTCTGAACTGAGCCCATACTCTCAGAGTATGTCTAATAACTGAATTATTGATTGATTTAATTGGGGGGATGGGGAGTGCAGATCCAAGAAGTGCAGAGACAGAGAGGTTTTTAGAGAGATGGAGAAATGGAGAGTTTATCTCCAGTTCCACCCAGGCAGGCCGATTAGGTTGGTTGTGGAAATATGCCCAAAAGGTGAGAGAACGAATGTTTGCTGCCCAGTAATATAAACGAATGCCAGCATGCCACCATTGCTGTTAGATCTTGGAAGTAGAAACTTGTTCAGTCGAGGATGTTTAAGGTAAGATGACTGAATCCAGTGCATTGAAGTAAGATTTAGGAATAAAAACAGGTACAGACTGAAAAAGATATAGGAATTTAGGGAGAATGTTCATCTTAATCACATTAATTTGGCCCACCAGGGACATGGACAGTGGTGACCATTGTCCCAAGTCCTTTTTTGTTTGATTTAACAACCCAAGAAAGTTTTCTTTAAAAAGGTGCTTATGTTTTCTTGTAACTGTGATACCAAGATAGGTAAACTTTTTCACTGTCTTGAAAGGGAGGTTGTGCATTTCTGTTGTTAGTGCTTCACTGTTTAGCAGAAACACTCTTGTGCAAATTCAGTTTATATCCTGAAAGATGACCGAATTTAGTGAGCAGTGACACCAAAGGTGGCAGGGAGGAGGCAGGGTCTGATATGAAAAGTAAGAGATCATCTGCATAAAGGGAGACCTTATGTTCTTCTCCCTGCCTCCAAATCCCAGATATATCCCTACAACTACGGAATGCAATTGCTAATGGCTCAATAGCAAGGTTAAAAAGCAATGGACTCAGAGGACATCCTTGACGAGTTCCCCGCTGAAGGCTGAACGGTTGAGATTGCTGTGAATTCGTCAAGACTGAAGCGGTAGGGCTTGAATATAATAATCTGACCCATGTGATAAAACATGATCCAAAATTGAATTTTTCTAAGGCCCTAAATAGATACTCCCATTCCACAGGGTCAAAGGCTTTTTCAGCATCCAAAGAGAGGACACACTTGGGAATCCCATCTGACGGTGTGTACAAGATATCCATAAGGCGTCGAATATTAAAATAAGAGTGACGGTTTTTGATAAAAACCAGTTTGGTCCTCAGATATAATTGAGGGTAGAACATTCTGTAATCTAAGAGCTAGAACTTTAGCAAGGATTTTAACATCCACATTAAGCAGAGAGATTGGTCTATATGAAGAGCACTCTGTCGGGTCTTTATCCCTCTTTCCTATAAGGGTGATACGAGCCTCGTTGAATGATGTTGGAAAGTTACCTTGCTTAAAAGACTCTGATAAAAACAAAGCTAGTTGTGGTGCAAGGAATGAGGAGAATGATTTAAAAAATTCTGCAGGGAGCCCATCAGGACCCGGAGACTTACCAGTTTGCAATGCTGAGATAGCTAAGATTATTTCCTCTTGTGATATGGGCTAATCTAAGATCAGGGGACAGTATTGGGAAATTTAGTTGAGTCAGAAAATTCTCAACTGAACTATGGTCTTCTGGGAATTCAGAGGTATATAATCGAGAGTAAAAATTCCTGAATGCATCATTAATATTGGAGTGATCAGTGGTGATGTCGCCATTCTCCATTCGGATTTTTGTTATGTGTTGCTTTGCTCTAAGTCCTCTTAACTGGTTAGCTAAAAGTTTCCCGGATTTGTCACCATGGATGTAAAACTGGCTCCTGCTCTTTAATAATTGCCGTTCAATTAAGTGTGTTGAAACGAGTTCGAATTTAGTTTGTAATTCTTCACGTTTTTTATAGGGGTCAGGGTTTTTAAATGGAGCATACTGTTGATCTATTTCTTGAATTTGGTCGGCCAATTCTTTTTGCTCCCTATGTGCCTTCCGTTTCATATTTGCAGTATAGGAAATTATCTGTCCTCTAAGGTAGGCTTTCAGAGCATCCCAAACAGTTAAACATTTGTGTTTAAGAAAAAAACTATCTGGTCTTCGATAAATTTAATAAAATCGTCATCTACCAATGAAGACGAATTGAAACGCCAATGTTTCTTAATTTGAGGGAGATCAGGGAGTGTCATAGACATAACAACTGGAGCACGATCAGATATCACGATGCTCTTATAAGCACAAGAGTGAACCATTGGGATCAACTGATTATCTGTAATATTATCCTAATATGAGAGAGTATGAGCTCAGATCTGGTAAAGCAGAACAGAAACGTTTGAAGAAGGAAGCATCATCATAGTTAGGAGCATATAAATTGGCCAGCACTACGTTAGTATTAAATAATTTACCTGAGACTATGATATAGCGACCAAACTTATCCGGAATTACATTATGGTGCTCAAAAGAGATGTTTGGGTTAATAAGAATTGAAACCCCCCTAGCCTCGGCCTGAAAGGTCGAGTGGTAGTGCTGCCCACCCCAGTGTAACGTAAGGCGAGAGTTATCAGAACTGCGAATGTGAGTTTCTTGTAAAAAGGCAGTTGTGGTGTTAAGTTGTTTAAGGTGTGAGAGCACCTTCCTTCTTTTGACTGGATGGTTTAGTCCCTTAACATTCCAGCTCACAATGTTTAAAGAACTATTCATTATCATTGAGTGAGTGCAGGTTGGTAAGCATAGATTATATTGTAATGCCAAGTGACTGCCTTAAAATAAAAAAGTGTAAAACAAACAGACAAACGAAAGATAGACTGTCTAAACAATTCTAACAAAGTACTGGCTTTGGAGAACCCACATCCCAACCCCACCCCCACCCCGCTGCCCCACAAACCCAACAAGATAGCTGCTAAAAAACAAAGCAGCAAGCTCTTCCACACGTCCATAATTCACCAAACAATCTTCCTGTCGCTCAGCACACCATCCTTAACTCTGTATATAATTTACATGATCTAAAAATTAGATAATAAATTCCAAATATCAACACTCCAATACTGAAACTGTAACGTCTGGGACTCCCGCCCTATGCGGGGCTCGACCCCAGACGCCCGTGGTGTGTGTGTGCACACGCCAGCACACGGTGTAATGAGACCCATGTGCAGGATTCAGCGAAGCACTGCTTTTATTACATTTAAGACGCGACATAGGGAAACAAACGGAACACAAGACATGGCGTGGTTAACTAAACAAAACAAAACCTAGACCTTAGACATGGAACCTGCAAACGAAACCCCAACAGAAACCACGGTACAGATAACAATCATGGACAAGGACACAAACACAAGGATCCCTATTTATAGGGGTAGACATTAGGGCTAATGGGATACAGGTGACACAATCAGGATAGGAACAATAAGAAGGGCATAACAAGACACACAAAGAAGCAGGCTTCCAAGGTTCACCTGCCAGCGCCCTCTCTGGGTCTGGCAGGGAACTGTCCAGCTGTTCCTGACAGAAATCTCTTAATGAAGAGGAAAGAAAAAAATACGTCACAGTGTGTCTAGAAAAACACCTATAGAACAAACATGTAACCCATAAGGCATTAAAAATAGAAGAAAGAAAAAAATCATCATAATAATAGAGAAAAAGAAGGGAAAAATAATCATACAGTCCTCTTACCAGGAAAAAAGTTAGCATGGCTGAATTCAAAGGTAAATAAGAGTACTTTCCTGAGGATTATGGTTGTGTCTTAAGCGTAAGGGCACAGTAATTGTTTACGGTTGTTTTGGGCAGGGTATCGATGTATTTCTGTGCATCCTCTACCGAGCGAAGCCACTTCTTCTCTCCGGTAGAGAGAGTGATCCGGAGTCGTGGGTACAGGAGAGAAGGCCGGAGTCCGCGCTTGTATAAATCCGCCATAACTTCCCTATACTCGGCTCGCTGGCTTAAAACTTCGGGAGCGTAGTCTTCCACGACCCGGATCTGCTGAGCGCGGTATTCCAGCTTCCCTCTCTGCCGTGCCTCCCGAATCAAAAGTTCTTTAACCTGGTACCGGTGTACACGGAGAATGACCGGGCGAGGGCTCTGTCCTGAGACGGGTTTGGATGCAGGTATACGGTGGGCTCTGTCGATCTCTGGTGGGGATGGGAGAATTTCACTCCCGAACACCTCACACAGAAATTTAGAGAAGAATTCGGTAAGGAGTCCACCTTCAGTAGATTCTGGGAGGCCGAGAACACGCAGGTTTTGTCTCCTGCTTCGGCCTTCTCCGACTTTGGCCAGTAACTTGGAGTTATTTTCCCGAAGGCCGGAGCATATGTTTTCCAGCTCGCTTACACGCTGGCTCAGGTCATCCGTAACGAGTTCTAATGAAGGTAAGCGTTGACCGTGGTCTTCTACTTTAGCTTGAATCTGGTCCAGTCTCGTTTCCAGTAAGCTAAATGAAGATTTAAATTCGGCCGCTAACGCTACACGGTGCTTATCCAGCAGCTCGGAGATAGCCTCGACCGTTAAAGCAGTCGCAGAGTCGTCCTTTCTCCCGGTAGCCATTATATGTCAGAAATAGGTGACCGTGGGGTAGGGTATAAAAATATAATACCTCAGCAAGTAAACTTGACACACCGGGGGGGATAAAGGAGTGAAGAGATTGAATGTTAATCGGAGCGCCTATTTTCTGCATCTACTCCATGCGGTTCCTGACCGGAAGTCTGTATCTTTTCTAAACCATGTTGTCCTAAGAAGCACAACTTCAATTCATGAAATAAACATGTCTCTTGTATCCAGGATGGTAGTTGTGGTTTATTTATTTTGATGTAACCTTTACATGCATCTTAATATTGCAGATGAATGAATTTTATTTATGATTAAGAAAAGTTTTTTTGTTCATATTCACACCTACAAAGTATGTAGATGTGTATGTACAAAGTGTGATCTGAAGCGGGAACATGCACTGGGAGTATATTAAAGAAGAATAAGAAAAGTGTTTGAATCTTGAATATTTTCTAAAGGTGACTAATAATAATAATAATAATAATAATAATAATATAATCAGTCTGCACTGATAAAAATATTCAGCCTGATCTACCTAAAAAAAAACAAAGGTAACTTTTTGCATCAGATTATTATGTATAGTTCAAGCAAGACTAGTCTTTGTATTTATGACTTAATTTTCTATATGTAAGAAATCCTTTTTGCTAGTAAAGTCTTCTTCATTTAAGCATTTCCTTAGTCATTGTTTTGGGTTTGCTCTACTTAACTAAAGAGTTTCAAAGTGTGTTTTTAATTGAAACTTAGCTCTTTTTTTTTTTACCTTCCATATTACTTAACTTTGAGTGGACCCTACTTTGTTTTTCTAAATGCACTAGTCTCATCTTAGTTACGTTTCGTCCCATTTTCTGGTTAGGAACGAGGCATTTCTAATGCACATGTACATAAATATGAATCGTGTAATTCTGCAATTAGAAATGCAACTTCACCCAGCACAAGAATTGAAGTATGGACATTATGTACACACACTCCTGAATGGTCAGTTCTTTCAAAATGCACTTGGTCCTGAATTTACACAACATGAAAAAGTAAATACTAGATTTTTAAAAACAAACAAACAAACAAACAAAAACCCCACAGAGTAGTGCGACATGCATTGGGAGAACCAGAGATGATGCAGTTTAACATGAAGAACTGTAGTACAGGGAGCTTACTGGAACTAGCTTCATTGCCATCTGTATGGCTTTTAGGCCTGCAAGTTGACCTTGAGGTTATGTACCTTAGAGGGGAATTTGTGTTCACATCCTCATTTTAGCACAGGTTTCTCAATCGTGGTCATCAAGGGCCCCTGCCCTGCCCACTACAGATTACATGAACCAGGAGTCTTCAGTGAATCAGAAGCATGAAGATACCATCTCCGATGAGGGGGAAGACAACATGAATGGGTCTCTTTCAGCTTCTGATTCACTGAACACACCTGATCCTGGTAATCGGCAGCAGGTAGGGCAATGTTAGGTGGAAAACAAAAAGGGCAGTTGAGGACCAGGATTGAGAACCCCCTGTCTCAGAACCTGGACTGTAATTTATAGCCAATACCAACATTATAAACCAAAATAGAGGAGCATAAGCTGAGAAGGTGCAGTATAAAACCAGCAAGTGTAAAACTGCCAAGAGCGAGCTCATTATAATCCTCTGCCATCAGTGGCCTCTGTACAGCTCTGTAAGACATGCAAGATCACCTTGGTGGACAGTTTTGGTCCACATGCTCATGTTGGCAGTTGGACCTTACTTCTCACTGCAGAACAGAATACTGCAAAGATCAACATGACACATAAAAACATCCTGAACCAGTACACTGGGAGAACTTCAAGGTTCAAGGTTCTTTATTTGTCAACACCACCATATGTGCAGACATACAGAGGAATGGAAATACCCTTTCTCTTCTCTCTTATCAAGTGTTTACATGGTCAGTGCAGTCAGTGCAACATAGAACAGACTGTGTGTGTGAAGGTAACAGCAGTGTACTTGTAATAAATAGATAAAAATAAACAGAGTGAAAATATATTGTAAACATCTGAATGAATCTGAGTAATGTAAACAGTGAATTCTGGTAAAAAATACAAATACACTTCCAAAGGTGTAAATATGCATGCAGATAAATGTAAAGGTTCAGTAGTTCTGGGTATAAAGGCCTTTGTAAGATGCAGGACGAACAGCAGCAGTATGACAGTCGTGCTATAAGACTGTAAAGTGTAAAAGTGCAAACCGTGTCAGATGTAAATAGTCTGTAGGTGTGACGTTTGAATAGGTGTTTGTAAACAGGTCCATGTGTGCAGAGTTCTGCAGAGAGTATAAAGTGTCTTGTGTGCAATGAAGGAAGTGTGGGGGGAGCTGTAGATTTTTAGAGTTCAGAAGTAGGTGGGAGAGGAGGGAGATAATGGACAGAGTTCAGCATCCTGACAGCCTGATGGACGAGGCTGTTAGAAAGTCTTGTGGAACGAGCCTGGAGGCTCCGGTACATTCTGCCTGAAGGCAGTAGGCTGAAGTGGAGGTTTGACGGCTGTGTACCATCTGCTGCAATGCTGGTGGCTCTGCTAGTGAGGCGGGTGTGGAAGATGTCCACAAGGGAGGGCAGAGAGACACCGATGATCTTGCTGGCTGCATTCACTATTCGTTGCAGAGTCTTTCGACAGGACGCAGTGCAGCCTCACACAGTGATGCAGCTGGTGGGAATGCTCCCGATGGTGCCCCAGTAGAAGGAGCACATGATAGGAGGTGGGACTCTCAGGTGCTTTTCTCAGTCTGCGAAGGAAGTAGAGGCGAGACTGAGCTTTCTTGGCCAGCGATGTGGTGTTGGTCATCCAGGAGAGGTCCTCAGAGAACTTGAGTGCAGTTAAAAAAAAAACACAACAACTGTAAAACTTCTAAGAGGGAGCCCAATCAAACCCTCTGCCTTCAACGTCAGCTATATGGCTTTTAGCCATGCAAGGTGACCTTGAGATTATTTACCTTGGAGGACATTTTTTGTTTTTATGCTCAAGCTCCACAAAGATCTGCTGAAAAACCTCAAATATATATTTCAGTTTCTTCAGCTCCAGGGCATAGATAAGGCCCATCAGGTACACACAAGGACGTGCCACACCAGGAATACCAAAGAGCACCTCGATTCCCTCTATGGCTGTTCCAGCTTGCTTTTGGAGACCTCTATCCCTGGCTTTGGTGACCACAAAGATGTTGAGGACAAATGTAGGAAGAGCTTCTAGGATGGCTGCAGCATGGTCGTCCTCAAAAACCTTTGACAATACACCAAAGAATAAAACCTACATGAATACTAATACGAAGGACACATAGCTGTATAACATATGCAGTATGTACAAATTATACATTTGGTCCAGTGTAATTATTAATTAGTTATTAATTTATTTTAATAATAATTTTAAACGTTTAGATAAGAAGGCAGAATGATGTTGTAATAAAGCTAAGCATCACTTTTTATCCTGTACGTCTTGAAAAAGGTTAAGTTAAATCTACAACATGTATTTTCCCTACAGGTTGGTATAACCTTTCTAATGTTAAAATGAACACACACACACACACACACATATATATATATATATATATATATATATATATATATATACACACACATACATACACACACATGTATGTGTGTGTGTATATATATATATATATATATATATATATATATATATATATATATATATATATATATATATATATATAATGTGTGTGTTAATTTTTAATGCTTTTGTATGTAATTGTTTTATAATGTATGTAATAATTTTGTATGTAATTGTTAATGCTTGTATGTACGTACACACATACATATATATACATATATACAAATGTGTGTATATGTATAGATAGATAGATATATACACACATACATTATATATATATATACACACACACACACACACATTATATATATACACATATATATATACATACATATATACACATTATATATATATATATATATATATGTATGTGTGTGTGTATAATATATATATCTCTACAAGCATTTACACTATTGTCAAAAGTTTTGGGACACCCCTCCAAATCATTGAATTCAGGTGTTCCAATCACTTCCATGGCCACAACTGTATAAAATCCAGCACCTAGGCATGCAGACTGCTTCTACAAACATTTGTGAACAACAAATGGGTCGCTCTCAGGAGATAAGTGAATTCAAGCGTGGTACCATGATAGGCTGCCACCTGTGCAGTAAGTGAAATTTCCCCACTACTAAATATTCCACGATCAACATTTAGTGGTAATATAACAAAAGTGGAAGCGGAAGCAATTGGGAACAACAGCAACTCGGCCCACGAAGCGGTAGTCCACGTAAAATCACAGATCGGGGTCGGCGCACGCTGAGGAGCACGGTGCGCAGAAGTCGCCGACTTTCCGCAGAGTCAATGGCTACAGACCTCCAAACGTTGTGTGGCCTTCAGAGTAGTGTCCCAAAACTTTTGGCCATAAAGTGTATATACAAATAGTGCTTACTTTGCTCATCTCCATTTGTTGCAAGTCTGTTTGCTTTACTGTACTCTATTCATTTTCCAAACACTATAATGGCTTATCTGTAGTTATGACCTGAAGTTTTGAAGCGTGCCTTCAATTTGATGAAAGCTCATGTAGAAACACCATACCACTAAGCCATCAGCTGTCTTAGATTGCACTACCTTGTCTTGTACAGGCAGGGCACCGACTTAGAGCAATGTCAGGGGTGTATTCTGTACCTGCTAGTCCTTGATCAACTCCGTCTGCTCACCAAGGTAGAAAATGAGGCCTCTGATCACAGCTTCTCTTCGGGCAAAGTGCAGGATGACGAGGAGGAAATTCCTCCTCCTCCATCTGAAAGAGAGAAGGAGCGAAAGAGAGAGATAGATTTAAAACTTTGCCACAAACACCTTACATTGGAGAACACGACTTCAAATGTTCCCCATACCTGGGAAAGCTCAAATGAAGTCCATCACAGGTGGTTTCTCGAGGATTACGTCATTTCCACGCAGAGAGAAGGTCTTTGTCATCTTCTTGATGAGATCAAACAAAGTACAATGGGCTTTTTGACGTAGAAACATGACTCGGGTAACATGAACTCTTACCATAACCACATTCAAGTTGCTGAAGTGAATTATTTAACATCCACTTTTAACCTTTTCAGCATCTTTAACTAGAACATTACTATGAATTTCTACGTTTTTTTTTTTTTTTTTTTTTTTTTTTACACAGTAATTGTCCTGTTAACCAGAATAGGCTTTTAACCAAGAAATAACAGGATTTATATCAAAACCATTTCTATCTCCACATCACTTATTTGTGCCAATCCTAGGCTTAGTAATGGCACAGACCAAGCTACGATTAGCATTAGCTACCAGCGCTAACGCGATTAGCACATAAAACATGCCGTTTATTCATTTGCAATGATACAAAAAGACACCAAAGCATGTAAACATTAGACACCATTCTCACAAACCCCCGACTGGTTTTTATGAAAAGTATCTAGACAACAATATCAAGTATGCTGTCATTTCACCTTACCATATTAGCCACAGCTACAAGCTACGAGCTAAAAATGCTACACAATCACCTTTCGGGCTTTTGGCAAGAAAAGTAGCCCAGTATTTCATACGGCTTACAAAAAGTTGTAGTTCATTCATTTTAATTCAAAAACAATTATTTTTCAATCTCAACATCACTTATTAATGGCACAGACCAAGCTAACGATTAGCATTAGCTTCTAGCACTAACGTCATTAGCGCATAAAAATGCCGTTTGTTCATTTGCAATGGTACAAAAAGGCACCGAAGGCTTAAATAAGGAGGTGAGGGGGTGACCACAATTTAATGGAAATGTTAACAAAAAAGAACCAGCTCATAGAGATCTTGGAAGATGCTAAGGTATTAGCACACCTATCACCCGCTTTTCCTCTACTTTGAACAAGAAGCACGTGGCCTACACTCCGCCTGAGGTCCGCACGGGCTTCGAACCCAGATTTCTACGGGCCTGAGCTCCATAAAACCAACACGCTAACCACTAGGATACGACAGGTTCCGCCGCTACTTACAGCTGATAGCCTGGGGTGCCGTACGCAATCCCTCTGCGGATTGGACAATTCAACCGTCACTCAACTCGACTGAAACAACCCGGAAGGCAGAATGGAGCTTTAGTAAACCCCTGTTACAGCATGTCTTCCTCACAGTACCTCAAACCTTAGAAACTTTAGTCCTACACATGGCATACAACTTTACACGTCATGTGTGAATTTGAGAAGAAAAGGAAAAAGAGCCTACTGCTAACAGTTAAAGAGGGACCCAAACATTCGGGCCTCATAAATGACTAACACAGGGGTGGGCAATTATTTTTAGAAAAGGGCCACATGAGAATTTGGAATGGTTTCAGAGGGCCGGAATATGAATATATATGTGAATGAAAATTATATATATATTATATATACACTTATTGCATTTGGCTGTTCTGCCAACTGAAGAAGGAATTCTAAACACTATAAATACTAGTATAGTAATTGACCGTTTTGCTCAAGTCAAGTCTCGGAGATACTCTCTGATGAGTCCACCCTCAAAGAAATTGGATAGAAAAGTCACCAAGAGCATGAAGCAGACCAGATACAAGCAGCAAGACAGATGAAGGAATGAGAGATGAGAGAACAAGAAGAGAAGAGAGGCTGTAAAAAAAACAAACAAACAATACATACAGTAGTGCCAGCATAAATGAGGAATGAAATAAGAGGTGAATATATATAGATTTAGTAATATAGATTTTAAAATAATAATAATGCATCTACATGGCACTGCTTCACACACAAGCTGTAAGAGATATTGCATGGCATACCTGTGTAAGAGAAAATGTCATGAATTTAATGAACTCCTTTTTAGTAGAAATGATGGGAGGAGTCAGAAAAAAGATTCAATGAAATTTTCTAAAGTTGCATAGCATTTGTGTTCATTATTAAACAATCTTACATAAAAATGCCCTTACAAAATGTGTTATTCTTGCTTATCCCCTCTCCCAATTAGCCCCTGATGTTTTCAAATCCTAGAAACGCCCCGATAATGTTTCTCTCAAGCGTTTTAATTAAAATCCATATTTTGCTGTGATTCATACACATGGATTTGTATACATGACTTCTGGAGGCTTTATTATGTCCATTTTATGATGAAACAGCAAAAGACTTCTGTCAAAATCATCTGTCATTTTCTGATCATGATAAATATAACATAACTAGACTGAAATACGGGTGTAATGAACGGGTATGGCGGTTGTGGAACAGTCAGCGTTGAAACGCCAGAAGCAGCAACAGATGACTAATGTCCTCATGGATGAAAAGAAAGGAGATGTGAGTTGGTTGATTCAGTAAGTTAGCTCAGGTCAGGATTATCATACTTTCATGAAGATTCTGTGTAGCATGAAAACGAGTTGACTTTAAACCGCGCATTTTCTCTCAGCAATGTATGACAAGCAGACTCTGGATGTTATACTCAATATGATCATAACTCAATGGTTTTCATATCAGACGACAGATGAGGTGGACAGTTAGGATACATGGAAAAATGGGATTGAAATAGGACAATGTTTTTAATATTTTTTTACGTTTGTGAGATTGTGTGCCAATCTTGCATTCTGTGTAGCAAATAAGTCGTATATCTATTGTATGGAGTGTTTTCTGGCCACTAGAGGCCCCCACTGCCTTTTTGTTGGTTTCTAGTCTGTCATGTCTAATAGGCTCTATACTTTATCGCTTGTTATAATACTACTTCAAATCAGATCAAATAAATAAATAAATAATACAATGCAGATATTATATTTCTCTGATCCACCAGTGTGTCTCCACATCCTTATTTGAGAAGAAAAAAAGGTCATTATATATTTACACCACACTGTCTGGAAGCCAAAGTCAAAACATTGCATGCAAAGGACTATGCAGTCTAAACATCTCATAATTTGGACTTTTAGATTTCTCTTCATTTTATATATTAGGAATGTCTGGTTTATAGTGCTTAAAACAAGCTGCACTTTCATTGGCTACAGCATTCAAATACTACTGATAATCTCTACTGTACTGAATGATCACTCATCAGTTTCAGGGAGCACATACTTTTGATACTTGCATTAATTGCATTTTCTTGATCACACTTCTGTACATTTACTTTTAGTGCAGTATTTCTACAGTGTAGCCTAGTATTGGCATGTTTCCTTAAACTTTATGAAGTTTTTGTACCACTGACTATTACAGGCATTACACATGAATTCAACACATTTGATGAAACATACTGTATGTAAAGAAAGATGAGCAAAATCATTTACTTGGCATCTTACTTCATGATAAGGCTGATGCACCTCCTTTAAAACTGACCCAACCATGTGAAATGTTAAGACACTGTGCTAATATCATTAAGTAAGAAAGAAAGAAAAGAAAGAAAGAAAGAAATAATGTCTCAGACAGTCAAAGGTCTCTTACCTCGTTTACAGCTTTTGCCACCTCTAATTCCAAGTGTGTGTCAGACAGGCGAGAACAACCTGGGACATTTTCGCACAATATTTTCTTGCGGAAAACCCTCTCGCTTCTCCATATTCCTGTGACAGGTGTTCAGAGATAACTTCCGATGACAAGCCTTGTTTTGCCATTTCTAAAATTATGTCTGAGTAAAGTTCTAAAGCCATGACCTTCCACTACCAATCGAACCAGTGTTAGCTGCAGGAGTCTGCAGGTGAGATGCTGGCAGGGTTGCCAGGTCCAATAAAAAATTCCAGCCCAATGTAAACCTAAAATCTGCCCAAAGGGAATGAAAACTAGCCCAATTTTTTCTTTTGTCCGATCACACTTGATAACTGCAGGATTTCAGTCAGGACTTAATAAAGGTTTACTATTGCTTTAATGCACTTTATATTCATTCAATTATACTGAATAAAAAATATTCAAAATATTCAAATACTTATGTATAGCATACTATACAAACTATAGCATACCTGTAAGTGTTTGTAATGGTTTTTGTAAAGGATCAGAACATATCTGTAATGTCTCGTCAGACGTAGGAGTGTTAGAATCCATACGCAGATATAGTAAAGGACAGAAGGCAAAATCTTAGTCGAGATTCGTGGGTATCGAAGGCTGTTCTGGCTTGATCAGTCCACGTTTCTGTGGTTTTCCCTTTAACAACGAGGTTAGAGGACTGGCTATGGTGCTATAGTTCCGAATGAAACAGCGATAAAAAGTTTGCAAACTCCAGGAATCGCTGTAGGCCTTTAACACTGGTGGGCTCAGGCCAGGACGTGATCGCTGACACCTTGGACTGGTCCAGCTCCACTCCCTTTTGAGAGATCACGTAACCCAGAAACGTGATGGAGTGGAACTCACACTTTTCCAACTTCACGAAGAGGTTATGGGCTGCCAGGCGGTGGAGGACGGCTCGAACGTGGGAAATATGTTGTTTCAAGTCTGATGAGTAAATCAAAATGTCGTCAATGTAGGCTATTACGTGACTGTGGAGCATGTCCCTGAATACTTCATTTATCATGGATTGAAACACCGCAGGGGCGTTAGTGAGTCCATAAGGCATGACTAAGTACTCAGTGTCCATTAGTGGTGTGAAAAGCAGTCTTCCATTCATCTCCCCCTCTTATCCTGATCAGATTGTAGGCACTGCGCAGATCGAGTTTAGTGAACACTTTGGCCCCTTGTAGCTGTTCGAGGGCGGCTGGAACTAAGGGGAGAGGATAGGGGTAAGGCACTGTGATTGCGTTCAAACTGCGATAGTCAATGCATGGTCGGAGCCCTCCATCCTTCTTTTCCACAAAGAAAAAGCCTGCCGCCGCCGGAGGGCCGTATATAACCTGCAGCAAGGGCCTCTTCGATGTAGTCCTCCATAGCTTTTTTTTCCGGAATGGAGAGAGGGTAAACTCGATTCTTGGGTGGTACAGTGTTGGGGAGGAGTTCTATGGTGCAATCCCATGGTCTGTGCGGAGGGAGCCTGGTCGCCTTTTCCTTACTGAAAACCTCCCGTAGGTCGTAGTATTCAGGAGGGAATGAAGTTAGGCTGGACGAAGCTGGGCTTTCTATGGATGTAGTGAGGCATGGACGAGGAGTATGATTCAGAAAACAGTTCTTTATGCAGAAAGGGGCCCATTTTCGGATGTCACCGTCCTTCCAGGATATGTCTGGGTCGTGAAGTTGCAGCTAGGGAAGGCCCAGTACTATGGGCTTGGACGGGGAAGAGATGACAAAGAAAGAATCGTTCATGATGGAATAATCCGAGTTGGAGGTCAAGGGGTTGTGTTTGATGAGAAATGAGACCCCCTCCGATGGGCTGATCGTTGATGGCGGTCACTCTGAGTGGGGGTATGCATGGGACTGTGGGGATGTGGAGATCGTGCACCAGCGTCTCGTCCATGAGGTTGACCGCCGAGCCCGAGTCAGTTAATGCTGTGACAAAAAAACTGAGAATGAGCAAGGAGTAGGTATGCCGGAAGAGAAACTTTGGATAAACGTACTATGGTCTCTACCTGTGACGTAGATGGTTTTTCGGACATCGGAGCACTCTGTGACCGGGTTTCCCGCAGTAGAAGCAGAGGTTGAGTTTGGTGCGCTATTCACGCTCCTCCGCTGTAACTCGAGCCCTTCCCAGTTGCATGGGTGTTAAAAAATCCTCTGTGTATGGTTGAACTTCCATCTTATGACGTGGCAGGGGGCGTGAGGTGGTGGCTGTAGGTCGGTGTTGGCGGCGCAGATTATCCAGACGGATGGCTGTGGAAATGTACTGTGACAACGTAACGTTGGTGTCGCGGCATGCCATTTCTGCTTGTAATTCCGGGTTGAGTCCCTCGCGAAAAACTGCCATGAGAGCTGTCGCATTCCATCCCGACTGAGCTGCCAAAGTGCGGAATTTTATGGCATAATCTGCGGCTGTGTCCACCCCCTGGAGCAATTCCAGCAGCTGTACGGAAACATCCTTGCCTCCCGCCGGGTATTCAAACACCTCCTTGATTAAATTAGCGAAGTAATCCGCAGACGATTTGACTTGAGGGTCGGAGTCCCAAACTGCTGCTGCCCAATCTAGCGCTCTGCCGGTTAGTAGGGATAATATGAACACACACCTGGTTCTCTCGTTGCTGTAAGCCTCAGGTTGGTGAGCGAAGTAGTTATTGCATTGACAAAGGAAACCCTGGCAGCGACCGGCGGATCCGTCGGACTTCTCTGGTAGAGCAAAACGAGGAAGTTCGCTGTGAACGTTGTACGCTGGTGCCACGGCTGCCGCATGATCCGGTGGCTGTTGCTGGAGCTGTTGGTTAGCGGCTTTCAGTGTGTCGACCTCCGCCTGATAAGCTTGGATGAGGACTCGCTGTCGCCATAGCGCCGCTTGCATATCTGCTGGACTTATCTCTGGTGAAGCATTCTGTAACGTCTCATCAGACGTAGGAGTGTTAGAATCCAAACGCAGATATAGTAAAGGACAGAAGGCAAAATCTTAGTTGAGGTCATGAAGAAACAGGGTCAAAACCAGAAAGCAACACTGTAGACCAAAACCAAAACCAAAACCAAAACACAAATCCAGAAATCGAAGTCAAAAGCAAACAGGCAGGGTCATGCACGAGGTAACTAGACAATGACTAAATCAAGGCTTGGCAAATAACGCTATAGGAAACAATGCTTCGCAATGTGGCTGAGAGCGTGCTGCTTATATACGTCTCTGGACCGGAAGTGGGCAGAAACGGTTAATATTCGGGCGATGGCTCCCTCTGGTGTTCAGGCCTCGTGACAATATCAGGAGAACATGTTCTTGTTTTATATTTGTTGTTCATATGTATTGAAGAAATACTGAATTGTACTTACTTTTTCTCTTCTCTCATCTTCTCTCAAGCTTCATTATTCTGTCAACACAACATAAAATTAACCTACAATGGCTTAATTAACTTAACATACATTACACTGGAATTTTAATGTTATTGACAATATGCTTACTGTTTGAACTTCTGGTTGAACACTGCTTTGTTTCTGGTCATTTTTTTTCTTCTCTTTTCAGAACTCTTTTGTTGAGCTACGTGACCAAACTGTGCAGCCTCTTTTTGAATACAGATCTGAATGAGAACTATCTACAATTATTTTGGGACTGTTTTTTGTTAGAAATTTGTGGTTACTTCCCCATCTTCCTCAGCTGGTACTGAATACATTTCAGCAGTAAAGAGAGAAAGCATCTGTGGTGATGGTTTAAATTGATAGCAGCAGATTTTCCTTCTTTGCATGTAGGCTCGGATCCCCATAATATTTAGCAGAAATGTCTGCTCTAACCTATTTCTTTAGTGACTTTAGTTCTTTATTAGTGACATTTGTGAAAATGAACACTCAACTGCTGCATTGCTGAATGGTAGGGAAAGAAGACATAATGCAAAATTGGCAAGTTCTTCAAAGCTTTTATCACCTGCAGTATCTGTATATGCAGAAACTTCTACCCAGAAGTCCTCAGTTTTGCTGTCTTCTCTATTTTTCCATTCTAATGTGTGAATTACTCTCCACTGTTGTTCTACATCTCCCTTGAAGAGGTGGAAAAAAGGAAGATCATCAAGCCTTGTCTTACTTGAAGACAGAACATGGCTTGGTGATAGAAATTTGAGAGCATCCAACTGTTTCATATTATCTGGAAGTCTCTTCCTAATCTCCTTAGATAACTCCAGCATGTAATCCCTGCACCTGTGTTTCATATCCTGTAATGCTTGGTCACTTATTCCCTTTGATTCAAGCAAAGCAAGACAGAACTGCACCCCATAGTCTACAGCATCGATGGGCAAAAGGTTCTCATCAGAAAAGTTAAACTCCATAACATCTTGCCAGTTCTGAAATGTCTTTGGCAATCCTATACGCTCAAGAAGGGACTGATAAAGCCTGTTTAACTCTGACACAATTGGTTGGAGGAATTTCAGGTAGATCAGGTTAATATCATCACTGTACATTTGGTACAGCATTTCTGATAGCTTCTCTCACTTTCTTTTGTCAACCTGAAATGCAACTTAAGCTCCTCATACTGTGAAAGGATACGGTTGACACATTCACTAATAGCAAGCCACCTGGTGTCTGACCATTGCAGAATCTTCAGAGGGTTTTCACCTACATTTATGGTCTGGTACAGTTCAGATTATTTTTGGAGACGTTGGGTGGCATTTGAAAACCAGTTGGAGGTCTGAGAAAACATGTACTCTACATTTCTGGGCAAGACACTGACAGCTTTTGATGCACAGAGCTGAAGAGAATGGCACACACATTTTATGTAGACAATATGGGGATTATGATCACGGAATTTTTGTAGCACAGAGTTATGTTGTCCTCACACTGTGTTACAACCATCCGTTGCAAGACCGATGCAATTTAGTACGGACAGTTTGTTGTCATCCAGGAATTTGAACAAAGCATTTGCTATGGTCAGTGAATCACCAGCTGCTATCTGTATCATTCCTGAAAAGGTGCTAATGATTTGTGAGAGATTTTTGCTGTAATATCTGATGACAATGCATAGTTGTGTTCTGGTTGTGACGTGAGTGATCTCATCAACAATGAGAGAGTATGGTCCTTTTCCTATATCTTCCTAAAGGTCTTCATGCACTACTGGGCCTATCACTTAATTAATTAGTGCTGTGCACTTAGTTCGATGTAAACTGATACCTTTCTTGGAAATTTCTTCCACAATGCTTCCTAAATGGTCAGTAGTTAAGGTGCTTGAGTGGCAAGCAACATGAACAGCCAGCTGCAACTCTGCCTCCTTCACTGCAACATTTCTTCTTAGAAAGGAACTGCCTGTGTCAAATAATGTTCTGGCATTAGAAAAAGGAGCTGTTTGCGCGGCCGCGATACATTATAAAAGCAGCCCAAAAACCGCAACCTCCGTAATTTTTACCGCGACTGGATTTTCAAAATAGCCCAATTGAGCGGGAAAACCGCGACCCTGGCAGCACTACCGGGTAGCACGCGCCACGCTCTAACAACTTCCGGTTTCTTACGTAATCGTCATTAAATAACGATTCGTAGAGGCATCATCCAGGTGAGTGTAGTAGCGCCAAGAAGACTGCACATCGCCACAAATGACAGAAGAAGAGATACTTCCGGTTTTAGACAAAGAAAATGCAGCTGTTTTCCGTTTCTGCGATATAGAACTTTCTTTATTTAAAGTCTAAATGAGGAAAGAAAATCAAGTTCAATTTTAAAATGGTGTCTGACATTTTCATCACAAAATACGATTTCATTTTCGTTTTTTTGTTTCTGTTTATAAAAAGAAACTTCAAATACCAAAAAGTACACGGACCTGGATCACATAATCATTATGTATCACAGAATAAACCAACAATCTTGCTTTCAAACACAGGGAGGCTTGTTGTAACGTCCGTCCCGGCTTTAGACCGCCAGAGGGAGCCCTCGCCCGAATATTGACTCGCCCACGAAGAACACTTTCGGGGTTTTAGAGCTTATAAACAGCACGCACACTGCTAAATAACGTGAAGTATCGTTCATTCAGAACTTTCTACGTCTCCGTCTGCTATCGTTTCCTGTGTTGGATTATCCGTGTATGATTTTTGCCTCGCCCGTTTGTCTTTGTTTGTGGCTTCGGTTTGTTTTCTAGTGCTTTGATTTTCCGGTTTTGACGCGTGCTTCCCGCTATTCATTTCTTAGCTCTGCTTTCTTTACTCTCGGTTGTTAGTAAAGCTGCATATGGATCCTACAACTTCCGCCTTGGACGATTCATTACACTTGTCCTATTCATTAACTTTTTTTGGTATGAAGGGTAATTTTTCATATTTAAATATATTTTGTGTACCTATTTGGGCAGAAAAGTTTTTCCTTTCACCCTACTGAACAATCCAGATCACATTCTCTGCTATATTGGCTACTATAAGATATGTTCATTTTGTGCCACAAACACCACCTACTTCAGGGGTGAGTGTGTGTTCACAGCTATAGTATAGTGTATATATAGGTGAATGTTTGATCCTTCTAACTGTGTTTGTCAAATTGGTTTCCCCTGTGAATCTGTATGTTGAAATTTGAGACCACGACAGATGTATGAACAGAGAAAAGGTGAGATACAGCTCTGGAAAAAAATAAGAGGCCACTGCCCAAGCTCTAGATTTTTTTTTGTATGTTGTGAATTGTGAAATATTTACTGATTAATAAAAGCTGCTATATTCATGCCACACCAATGTGCAAAAGATGTTTTATTTAATGATATGAAAATTAGTGTTATCTTTCATTCACATTCTTTATTATATGCTTAAGTCAGCTTCCATTGAAACAATATACAATACAACAATCAATGTATAATAAATAGTACATGTTTATGAGTTCTAATTCAGCTAAATCATAGAGGTTGTGGAAAATATTTTTGTCCGAAACTATAATGCTCTATAATTATATAACTATAATTTAATATTACTCAATTATTACATCGCTATTATCTGACTCTAATTTCCACATTGACCCGACAGCTCAGTTGAGCAAGACTCTAACTAAAGAAGACAAATCATGCAGACTGGATGAATGCAGATACAAGATTGTATTTACAATCAGCACTGGTTACAAGAATTGAGCTGCTCACGAATGAACATCCCAACAACCTTGCAAATAACATCACAAAACATCATCTTTTTATTCTTTTTCTCTTACAGTATCTATTCATAATATGCAATATATACAGCATGGGTAAGTTTCAGGGCTACAGCTCTGTCTTTGATTGCTTAGTTTTAATTCATTGCTCTTTTTCTATTACATTTGCACTAGCCGCAGTTTTAATTGCATTTTCTCTCACGTACTAACAGCTCTATCTTCTTTAAACCCTGACTCCCTACACCGTGCTGTGTACCTGCTCTGAGCCCAGTTCTCTTCTCCTCGAGGTACCAATACACCTATAGCTGGGTTCGATGACCCTGGGCACAGCTCCAACCCCGGCCGTACCAGGATTGAAGTTTCTGTCCAAGTTTCGTCTACTGCTGAGAAGGCCTGCCAAACTGATGTTACCCTCACCGTTTCTCATTCTACACAAGCCGTGCAATCTCAGTACATAGTTAACAAGCGTATCCAATGCTTCGTCCTGCATGTAGTGTTAAACCCTACATTGTTAAACCTGTAAATAGAGGTGGTCAATAAACTGAGGTGGTGCCTGACAACCCAATCATGCTGTCCTCTGATTCTTATTGTTTTATACATACACAAACAAGAATGCATTCAAATAAACCTTAAACACTCCAAAACATTCAAGCTCACTTTAAATACTCTAAATAATTCAAAAATTACTCCCACAAGGTGTACAGAAAAGGATCAGGAGCTGGAATTACCATATCCACTGTCGGAACCCAGAGCCCCTCTCCAGGTGGACACTTCAGGGTGGTTCTAGAGACTTTTTCAATTACCAATATTATCAAAAATTCTTATAGTTCAGATCAAAAATGCAGGACAGAAATAAAGTACTCCTCCAGGCTTGGATGAGAAGAAGCAACCGGTTTTATTAAAAAATATCACTGGAAATGGCACTCAGATACACAGAGTCATGAACCGATGCAGTCAAACACACCCCCCTTCACAAATCCCCCAGTATATATACCTTCTAGCCCAGCTGCCTAAACTTGCTGGGCTCGACTTCTCTATGGATTGTTTTGACGTTCACTAATTTTTCCCCTGAAAAACAGCCCCACCTTTCTGTGGCCTTCATACAGCCCATGAGTCACAAGTTTTAATTTTAACACGTATTAGTTGTGGATCTGTCTAAACTTCAGAACTTATTTAAACCAAAACCAGATTTATTTCATTACCCCTTTAATTTATCACTCATACTTTAACCTACATAACCCACATGTTCCATATGTTTGTGTACTTGTTTGTTGTTCCTGTGTGGTTCATGGTGACTGCTGGGCAATTACTTAAAATCCTGAGGATTTTTATTTAAGGATTATTAATATTTAAGGAAAGGGTGCTGCCCTTATTTTACTTCAGTTTTCACTCGTTGCCTATGTGGTAGTAAAGGTAAAAGGGGTAAACTGGCTCTGTGATGTTAGTCTAGTTTTTTAATTTAGGTTAACTAACCTAGTTTACATTTAACGTATTTATTTAGTCATTTACGTATTTTATTATTTATGTATTTAGGCTAGGATTCCAGTTTATTTTAATCTAGTTTAATTTAATTCTCTAAATCTTCCATTGCTTCATGTTTTTAAGTCTGTATATTTCCATTACACCTATTCAGCGTTTTCTCTCTATGTTTTCATTAACATCAGCCACTACAATAATATTTTGCTCGTTTCTCCTGGCGTTTCAATAACATCTTCTCCAAACCTCTCCCGTCTCGGTACCTATTGTTTTGTTCTTACTTATGCCACAAGGAGTTTTACCAACTTTCCACTTACTACGGTAAGCTACTTTTTATTTGCATAAGATAATAAGACGCAATATAACACCTTTACATTATATAAAGGTAGTTTTAACTTTAATTTTTCTAAAATAAACACTCGAGTCAGAGTCGGGTCAAATAAGACTGTTATGGTGTTCTCGCCCCTAAGCCCAAGGATTCTGAACTTCGTCAACATGCTTTCTCTGTCTCAGTGGAGCCAACACCATGATATGGTACGATGTGCTAGCCTATGCCCTTGTGATGTTTACGCCAAAGCCAGAAAATAACCCACTGACGATGATTCAGCCAGTTTTGCTCATCTCTATTTTTGTGATTTTATATAATTCTTTCCCTCTATAACGAACCAACTGGTTCCCTACTCAAATTCTATGACTACGTTTGTGCTAATTTTATCTATTTATCATACATTTAACTGTTGACTAATGATTATGAAAGGTGCTTAATACTGAATGGATTATTAGATAATCAGATAACCCGTAGATTAGACACGATAATTAGACAGGCAACATTGAATGAAACATTGAACATTGAAAAAATGATCGAAGTAACTTAGTTATATTACCTTAAAATCATCATTTGATTAAGTTTAATGATTAAATAGATTTGTCTTAAAGACTAAAGGAGAGCATTCAAACTTACTTGAATCAGAATTAGAATTAGAATTAGCATTAACCTTCCCTTACTGATTAAAATCAAATGTACTTAATGATTAGGTGCATGGAAAGCAAATGTTTCAAAAAGTTTTCCCACACCACCAATTAACTGAGAGACCATCCTGGAGAAAACAGAACCCTGAACAGACACATAAGTCAAGCAACTAAAGAAATACAGCAGCCCAACCATGGAAGAACAGGGTCAAGAGCAACACAATTAATGTTAAAATAAAACATTTTAATACAGAATGTTTTTCCTCCTTCACCTTTCAGAATTTTCTTGTAGTTTTAATTCCCCTGACTGCAAGCATAAGCAAGACTTGAAATTGAGTTAAGGCAGTGTGGAAAATATTTTTGTCTGATAATATAATGCTCTGTTTAATACTACTCAATTAATACTTCACTATTATCTGACTCTAATTTCCACATTGACCCGACAGCTCAGTTGAGCAAGACTCTAACTAAAGAGACAAATCATGCAGACTGGATGAATGCAGATACAAGATTTTATTTACAATCAGCACTGGTTACAAGAATTGAGGTGCTCACGAATGAACATCCCAAAAACCTCTGAAATAACATCACAAAACATCATCTTTTTATTCTTTTTCTCTTATCTTTTCATAATATTCAAACCAAAGCCTCTTTGCTGGGAAAGTTCCTCCCATTTTCTTTTTAGAATATCAGGTTCTTCTGGACACCATTATCTTTTACTTTTGAACTTTTTCACATTCCATTATAATTGGACTTTTGAGGTCAGTCAAATAAAAATAATGGGCATCTGTGTGCTTATCAGTGGGGCTTTTCCAGCTTGTTTTCATCAAACAGGTCATTTTGACCTCCGAAGACAGCATGGGTAAGTTCCAGGGCCACTGCTCTGTCTTTTGTTGCTTAATTTTAATTTATTCCTGTTTTATTTTACATTTGCACTAGCCTGTAGTTTTAATTGCGTTTTCTTTCATGTACTTACAGCCCTATCTCCTTTAACCCCTGACTCCCTACACCGCGCTGTGCACCTGCTCCAAGCCCAGCTCTTGTCTCCTCAAGGTACCAATACGCCTATAGCTGGGCACGATGATACGGGGCACAGCTACAACGCCGGCCATACCAGGATTGATGCTTCAGTCCAAGTTTCATCTACTGCGGAAAAGGCCTGCCAAACTGATGTTACTCCCACTATTACTCACTCTACACAGGCCGTGCAATCTCGGTACAAAGTTAACAAGCGTACCCAAACCTCTCATCCCGCATGTCATGTTAAACCCTACATTGTTAAACCTGTAAATAGAGGCGGTCAATAAACTGAGGTGGTGCCTGACAACCCAATCATGCTGTCCTCTGATTCTTATTGTTTTATACATACACAAAAGCAAGAGTGCATTCAAATACACCTTAAACACTCTACAACATTCAAATACACTTTGCACACTCCAAACCATTCAAAATTACTCCCACAGCAGTCATAGTCTTCTTACCTGCTCAAATATGCTTCTTAAAAATGTCATGTAATTGTATCTATGACTTGCATCAGACAAGCTGTAAACCTGAATGGTGCTTTAATGATGCAGTATGAGTAACAACTCCCAACCATTTCAACATGATGTGTTGAAGTGCATGTTTTAAATGATCTGTGAACACTAAAAGATTTTTGGAATTTAGGATTTTTTATTGGACATCTCATCATAAATTATTCAGTGTATTTGTGCTAACTGAGAAATGACATGAAAGTGATTATATGCAAGCACTATTAATGTGCTTTAATTAATCTGGTTAATTCCCTTCCCACCTTTATATAGAATGGAACTTGGTCGTTAAACATTGTTCAACCACTAAACAATGGGGTTGATGGTTAGACAGTTACTGTGGCCACTAAACTTGCCAATGTATGTGCTACATAGGGAGTTCCCAAACTAAGGGTCATGAAACCATTTGGTATTGCTTGATTTAGAAATGAGGTTGTAGGAGAATCTCCTCTTTTGATTAATTCACTTAATGTACACATTTTCCTGTACATTTACCTCCACTAAACAAACTTGACTGTGTAAACTTATGTGTGTTATTCTAGGCCATTACTTGATACTACCACCAAATAGTTTTTTCTCGTACCTGAAACATGTCCAATGGCACTTTTCTTGTCTGTATAAGGCCACTAAAAGTGAAATTTCATCATTACTAACTGAGAAGCTTCACAAATACACTGAACAAAATTATAAACGCAACACTTTTGTTTTTGCCCCATTTTTCATGAGCTGAACTCAAAGATCTAAGACTTTTTCTATGTACACAAAAGGCCTATTTCTCTCAAATATTGTTCACAAATCTGTCTAAATCTGTGTTAGTGAGCACTTCTCCTTTGCCGAGATAATTCATCCACCTCACAGGCGTGGCATATCAAGATGCTGATTAGACAGCATGATTATTGCACAGGTGTGCCTTAGGCTGACCGCAATAAAAGGTCACTCTAAAATGTGCAGTTTTATCACACAGCACAATGCCACAGATGTCGCAAGTTTTGAGGGAGCGTGCAGTTGGCATGATGACTGCAGGAATGTCCACCAGAGCTGTTGCCCGTGAATTGAATGTTCATTTCTCTACCATAAGCTGTCTCCAAAGGCGTTTCAGAGAATTTGGCAGTACATCCAACCGGCCTTACAACCGCAGACCACGTGTAACCACACCAGCCCAGGACCATTGTTGTGCCATTCATCCACAACCATCACCTCATGTTGCAGCATGATAATGCATGGCCCCATGTTGCAAGGATCTGAACACAATTCCTGGAAGCTGAAAACATCCCAGTTCTTGCATGGCCAGCATACTCACTGGACATGTCACCCATTGAGCATGTTTGGGATGCTCTGGATCGGTGTATACGACAGTGTGTTTCAGTTCCTGCCAATATCCAGCAACTTCACACAGCCATTGAAGAGGAGTGGACCAACATTCCACAGGCCACAATCAACAACCTGATCAACTCTATGCTAAGGAGATGTGTTGCACTGCGTGAGGCAAATGGTGGTCACACCACATACTGACTAGTTTTAGGCCTTTTGTGTACATAGAAAAAGTCTTAGAGATCTTTGAGTTCAGCTCATGAAAAATAGGGGCAAAAACAAAAGTGTTGCGTTCATAATTTTGTTAGCTGTCAAGATTTCTTGAATATGCGCTTGTCTTTAACCATGCAGAAACATCTTGAGGCCCATATGGCAGCTGTAACTGTTGCTATTTCTGCAATCTGGTTAGAAAAACATTTGTATAACTGTCTGAAGCAACCGCTTCAAACACTCTAAATCTATGTTTGCCATACAGAAACTGAGTACTCTGTTAACTGTTAACAGTTTTTTTTAGGGCAACAAACAAATCAACAAACGAAACATTCTCAGACCACTTGGAAATGCCTTGTCTCTCTATTTTTTTTTAACTTAGCTTAGTTATATATTTCTTTCATGAGGGATGGCTATCATGGATATCTTCCAACAGGGTGTGCATTGTTCCCCAAGCCTGACCATACACTGTCTACTTTCATCTTTAGCCTTGTTAATTTAGTTTAGAATGCAAAAAAAAACATCCACACTAATTAAAAAAATTTAATTTTTTAAAATTAATTTAACAAAATTAACAAATTTAATTAGCGCACTAAAAAAATAATCGCACTAAAATGACAAGAACCCATTCTGTTAGTTAGGATCAATTGTCTCTTAACCCACAGGCTGCAAGATGCAGCAGATTTAGAAAGGCACCTGAACTAGCATTTTCTTTCTTTCTCTCTCTGAAAAAGAGTAAAAAATCTGTTACCACTTACATTTTGGCTGCTAGTGTACCTGTAATAGTTCTGACAATCAGTAAACTTTCTACATAGATCTGTCAGATGAAACGTACATCCCGATTGGAGTCATCTGCTGTCTCGGTAGAAACCACTTACAATTACTTACTAGGCAACCACCTATCAACACACTAGCAACCACCTAGCAAACAACTGGAAAAACATCACCACGTAGAATTGCAATACAGATTGTGATTGGCTGCTGGCTATGCGTGCAGTTGGGGAAAGGGAAGCAGAATTCTACAGCATCCCAGTTCTTCACGTTTTGTTCTGTATACGCCTTTTGTCTTTTTTTTTTTACGGTTTTTCTGCGAGCCCTATTATGTCGCCCAAACGCCCTGCACCTTCTAAGGCTTCTGGCAAGGAACATACATACACACAGTACACATACACATTATAAATGTGATATTTCTACGATTTTACCAATATAAATCTCGCTATATGCTTGCAAATGTGTGTTTAAAGAGTGTAGGAGGGTACTATACGGTTTAAACAACAAACAAAAGCATTTGGGGGTGGTGTCCGTGTATTGTATAATTTCGTTTATCGCGGGTGGGTTTGGAACGTAACCCGCGCGATAAACAAGGGATTACTGTAGTATAATGCTGATGTAGCAACAGCTGTGCAGCCATTTGGAATACCTTAGCAATCACCTAACACCACCCTAGCAACAACATAATACCTCAGCCACACAGCAACTGCTTGATAGTTTAACCATTGTAAAATAAATAAATAAATAAATAAATAAATAAATAAATAAATAAATAAATAAATAAATAATAATAATAATAATAATAATAATAATAATAATAATAATAATAATAACGTTTACATTTTATATATTCAATAAACATAATAACCAACCATAAACTTTAATATTTTAGTTGTGTTGGCTTAGTAGATCCAACAATTCATGAACTTCTTCTTCTTCATATGGAAGACTTCATTGGTCTTGCCATCACATACTGTAATTTTAGGCAATTTCAAGCAGTATCTCTATATGACTCAGCATTACAAATAATACACACATTTGGCTGTAGATGGGAATTAGTAACAGATTAGTCATATGATGATGAAGAGATGCCAAAGTTGCATTTGTATAGGAATTTAGTGAAAGTTAGGAGCAAAATCTTCCATCTTTACAATGCCTCAGTTTGTCTCAATAATGTATGTTATTTCTACAGCTCTCATATTGTCCTTTGGCTATATGCAAAAACTCGAAAAACTGATGAAGACTGAGAACTGAAACTGTCAACCTGATGCCTGACTGATAACAAGCAGATGCCCTAGATCCAAA
Organism: Hemibagrus wyckioides; assembly: GCF_019097595.1. Classification (NCBI taxonomy): domain Eukaryota; kingdom Metazoa; phylum Chordata; class Actinopteri; order Siluriformes; family Bagridae; genus Hemibagrus; species Hemibagrus wyckioides. The sequence continues at coordinate 1,366,212 of NC_080733.1, read as the reverse complement.
TCCACCTTTAAATGAAGTAATATATAATACATTTTAAACAATACAAATTTTATTAAAGCAAAAACAATGGATCAGGAGGCCTTCTGCATCACCATGCAGCTTTTCTGTCTACTCCAATGTATTAAGAGCTTAATTTCTAATCCTCTTTAATATGTTTCCAATTCTCATTAAAAACGTTGTGCTTGTTGTAAACTTAGTGCTGAATGCTGAATCACATTCCTTCTCATAATAAATAGCATTTCTTTGTCTTTTCCAGTGACATCTCTGAAATGGAGGACTCTCTTTTGAAGAAGGTACTTTTGATTTCTTCTAAGTACACTTTTAAATTGTCATTTCAGTAGATCATTTTTAATTCATATGGTCCTATTCTTAAAATGTTATTAGAATTCAAGAAACAATTATGTTTATTAAATGTTGTTTTCTATGTTATACAGTGTCAACAGTTTGTGTCTTTGTTTTGGAGAGTTGCCACTTGTCATCTTGGTTACATGCTTGGAATAGTTCAATTCTGTGCAAACATGCAATATTCATAGATTAATATAAAGACTCTAATCATTTGCTTGACAAATGTATTACAAATGTACAAATATAAATATCTATCTATCTATTACAAATTTACAAATATAAATACAAATTACAAATATAACTATATTACAAATATAGTTTTGAAAGAGAATTTTACTTTGTAAATTCCAAACAAATTGTTTTGGTCTCAATACCTAAAAACAATATCTGTAATCAATTAATAATCCCTAAATTAATAATACCTAACAAATAATACTTAAACCTAATAATACCTAAAATCATGTGGCAAAGTATATTGGTGAACTGTGCTGTTTGTATTATCTGCTAATCCTGCCCTTGGTAAAAATTAAAATATATTTACAGTACTGTGCAAATGTTTTAGGCAGGTGTGAAAAATGCTGTTAAGTAAGAATGCTTTCAAAAATATGAATGTGTTAATTGTTTTTTTTTCTTAATAATTTACCAATTGCAAAGTAACTGAGAGATTCAAATCAAATAATTATTTGGTGTGACCAGCTTTTGCCTCGCAATACATCTCAGTGTACCTAGAATCAGTTCTTCTAGGTACACTTGCACACAGTTCTTGAAGAAACTCTGCAGGTAGGTTGTTTCAAACATCTTTGAGAACTAACCACAAATCTTCTGTCGATGGATCTTCTGCCAAAAATCATTATGTATCTTCATGTAATCACAGACAGACTTGATGATGTTGAGATTAGGGCTCTGATGGGGGTTAAACCATCACTTCCTGGACAATGGCAGCCATGGAACAGCCAATGGCACTAGACTGTTAGCTTGGTGGCAGGGAGCGCAAACTCCATGGTTCAGCAGCATTCAGCTAGCACCTCAGGGTTTAATCCCTTAATGCTATTCCACTCCCTCAGTAGGTCAGTTTGGTAGGCCAGCAAGACCACCATGGTGTGCAGAGACATTCCAGCCTGGACTTCTGCCATGTAGACTTTGTCTATGAGAGCAGAGGTTGTCCTGCATGGTTTTGAGGGCAATGCGGTTTGACTGAAGAGCTGCTCAGCCGCAACCCTTGTTGCTGATATCAAGTTCCTTGGAGCCCGATGCAGACAACATTAGGTCATTATTTCACTCAGAAGAAATTGTGGAGCAAGCTTCTGAGGAGAGGATGCGAGAAAGGGGATTCCCCATCTCAGGCTCCATTTCTGTCAAATCCAACTGTGAACCTTGTGATCAAAGCCCATGCACTGCCTCAGAAGACGTGGAGCTCAAGCCACTGGAGCAGGCACCTGGCTTGAAAATTAATCCAAGCCAGAGTGGAGTTTCTTAAGAGAAAAACTCTCGCAATGTATGCGGCAAACTCCCTTGCAAAAAGCAAGTGGTTCTATATAAATGAGTGGGACAGATGACAAAATAGACATACAATTCACATGGACAGACCAAAGGCTTCCTGAAGACAAAGAAGCTAGGGATTACTTGACATGGATGCCTTTTTATGATCTTGCTGACATGCATCGCTGCATCACCTGACCCCTGTTTTTAGCCAACAATCTTGGTGTGTGGTCATAAGCTTCAGACATCAATTCTGTGAAAGGCATTCCCATAGCATCAGATCATGATGCAGCACTGAGTTCCCTCAAAAGGAGGTGTCCACAGTCTTTTGGGTGTATAGTTTACCATTCATGGCATTTCAGGCAAAACTACTATTAAGTCCTTACAATTATCAATGTTAAATTAACCAAAGTTATTTAAGTTTACACTGTCTTTAATTTTCAATTATTTACCAAAGAATATCTATTCAGATGACTAATGTTTTATTATTGTTATTATTATTATTATTATTATTATTATTATTATTAATAATAATTATTAATAATTAATTAATTTATTTATTTATTTAAAACCAAACTGACAAATTCAGTCTAAAAACAACTACATTGCCTTCTGGTGGATCATAAATTCTCACACATTTTTTTAAGGGAGTAGAGGGGGATGGGGTGGCTAATTTGATTTATGCTAAATAATACTTCAACCATTTAATTGACTCTTTGGATATTATAAAATACATACTCACCAACTTTCTTTATAAACACACAAAACTCTGTTATTCCTTCTGTAAATGTGTTACAGGAATTTGTAAGTGTATTGGTGCGGGATCCACAGCTTCACAAAGAAGATTTCTGGCACACATGTATCGACTACGAGATCTGTCTCCATGTAAGGCCAAACACCATCCATCTACATTAACTCTGTTTCATATTTCTTGGGGTCAAGTTCAATCTACTCAAATAAGCAGCCACACCCATTGTGAAAATACAGACTACCCTTGTCCTTATAACATTGCTGTGAGTGGACCTTCTGTATAGCACTAATTAACATTTAACTAAATATTTTTTCTGCTGTCCATGTGGTATGCTGTTTATGGTTTGCACTTTCTCTTAAGAATGTAATTTCAATATGTAATATTAATTATTATTAAACTTTGAATAGTCAGATAACCATTAAAATAACATATCACTTACAGACTTACCCCTACTAAAACAGAATATGCAAAAATGAGTTATTTCTGATGCAGCCTTATTAGCCAGTCAGCTGCTTAACTGGTTGTAAGCTAATCTGAACTTGAATCACAAGCTACATTGTCTGAGTCTTAACCTTTTACTGAGTGTCAATCTCTAATGTTTAACCATGTTTTGGGGTCCAGCGAACAAACCTGTGCATTTGAATGCTTCAGGGATGTTTTTCTTTTTAAAATAAAAGCATGCAACCACACTAAATAAGTAAGGAATAAATTACAGCAAAGATGTTGATTATTTTTCAGCACATTCTGAAGTGTCTCATTCCTCTTGTGCCACAAGCATTTGCTGTTTTTTGTTTATTAAAGAATGTGTGCTTTAAATGTACAAATCCCACATGGTAAGGAGCACAGATAGCACCATGTCTCAAGGATGGTGAGACAGCCATATGCACCTGAAGACATTGACATGGATACTTATAAGCCTTTAAGTGACCTGGTTGGTAAAATTTGTCTCCTGGTCATCACAGTGGTGACCATGGTAGACCCCTTGGTTTGCACACGTTTCAGCACTTTTCAAGCTGGAAATCCCTTATGAGGTACATCACAACAATTTCTTCATCACAACAAGGAGAGAGACAAAAAATGTCAGAAACATGACTATACTTTATGCCTATGAAGAATGCTATAACTATGCATTTTGGAACATCTTAACCCTACATGCATCCCCCAAGACAAGGAAGCAGTATTTTGCACTGACAAGATACAGTAATCAATATTAGTCAGATACAGCCAAGCATGTATGAGCTTCAGTTGAACAAAGAGACAGGTAAGGTGCCAGATATGCCAGAAATATAATATGTAGTTACTGATTTACATTTTAAATGTATCAGTTGCTACTTGCAGCATCAGTTGTTAAGTTGCTAGATAGCATTTACCTGGCTAACAATTCATTAGCTTTATTGTGAGCTAGGCAGAATTGGAAAATATATAGTATATACTGTATAAACATTTTCATTTCAGAATCAGAAGGGCTTTGCTTACACAACTGATGAAGGACTGATGTCAATTCTGTTTCACTGAAAACTTTTACCACCTCTGTATATATACTCTATTTAAACTGTGCGTATATAAATTATATACACAGACAGTCCATAAATATTTAGAAATTACAGTGTTGTGGTTATTTTAGTTGTCTACCACAGTATATTGGAGTTGAGAAGTTCCTTCCTTTCTATACTCTTCTTTACACTTCTCCAATCTGTGGTATAGATGGCATGGTTGAGAATCAGCCATGGACGGAGAGGAGATGGGATAAATCAACAGGTAAATTTTGATGATTCTCACCTGTGTCTTGTTACTGCAAGTCAAACTGTGTGTGTGTGTATATTTGTGTTTTCAGAAAGATAAAGGTATAGATGGTAGAGCTTTGAAAAGCAAGGAAAGTTGCTGTGACTTCAGGAAATCCGGGCATTTCCAGGTTTTTTATTCCCTCATAGAAGCAGGAACACTGATCTAAATCTTTGACATGACACAAGACACTCCTGATTGAGCAGAAATGTATTGCATGCCAGGAAGTATACAAAGGAGTACACGTAAAATAAGATAAGATTTTGTCCCTTGACACCAGTAACCTTCGAAGTGGGCCTATTTCATGTGGAGAGCCTAGTGCTGTTCGTGATCTCCTCTTCTGTAACCCAAATCATCCTTGGATTCCCCTGACTCCATGTCCACAATCCCCAAATATCCTGGCTGGAGAGGGAAATCACCCACTGGTCATCACACTGCTATACTCACTACCTCCAGCGGGACCTCAGCCTACCATGCCGCATGACATCTGGAGAAACCCCTCTGTTTAAGTCCTCATACACATTTAATATTCCACCCACCATGATCTGATCGAAGTCTTCAGTAAGGAGATGGCCACAAGATCACCAACCAGGAGACTGTGCCATAGACCTACTGCCGAACAATACACCGCCTAAAAACAGTCTACCCATTCTACCCATTCTCTCTAAGTCATCTTGGAAAGGAAAATTTGTATCAAGCACAAGAATGGCAGTCCTGAATGTATGGCAGGGATCAGTTGGAGTTTGCACTGATAGCTAGAGTATTAATTTTTCTATCACTAAATTATTTGTGATGTAGCAAAGACCCTTTACTGTCACATGGCAAGTTAGAGAAGTCAGGCAACACTATGAGATCAAGCAAATAGATAAAGTCAATGCATTTTAAATTTCCCACCATCCAACAATCTCCTGAAATCAGGGAGAGAGGGGCAGTTCCTGTGCCTCTGGCATTGGCTGTACCCAAAAGGGAGGAGCTGCAACTACAGTTAAATCTAAAAAGTGTAGTAAAATTTAGCCTGACCCCTTGTGCAGACCACTACTCACCATCCCAGAGCTAACAGGTTGCCAGGTTACATGGAGAATTGTTCAGAAATGGTGTGATGCAACTACCCCCTCCAGCTGCCTTAAGACAAAAAAATGTGGTTTGGCAGGAACTGCAGGTTCAGGAACTGCTGGACATGAGTCCCATAGTGCTTGGAACAGCTCTGTGGTCATGAATTTTTAGGATTACAGGTTGGCCCAATTTTGTGTGAAGTTCAGAAAAAGCCAAATTTGACACATTTTTTTTAATACAACGTTTAACCAAGCACCATCAGATTATATTGACACCAATGTCCTGAGAAAGAAACAGTCTTTTTCATCCTGTTTGGGCATCCTCAAATTGATAAGACAGTATAGAGGCCTGCCTGAGACCCAAGACCAAAAAGAAAGGCAATTCCTGGGGATAGTTGGGATTATTGTCAGAGATTTGTACATAATATTTTGGACATTACCAGCTTGCTCACTGGTAAAGGGAGTTTTATGTGGGGGTCCACTGTTGCATGAATATATTTATATAATCTATAATATTAGGATAAGGACATTGTTAGCTCAAGAACTTGATGTTCACATTAAACAACAGAATTGGGAAGAACTGTGATATCTGACATTGATTATAATATAAATGTTGGTAACAGATGGTCTGGTTTAAGTATTTCACAAACTGCTGATCTCCTGGAAATTTCACACATACAGTCTCTAAATTTACACAATGGAACGTGAAACAAAAAGCATACTGTGTGCATAGGGTCTGTAAACTGAAACACCTTGATGATGAGTGAGATCAGAGGAGAATGACCAGACTGGTTCCTGATTCCAGACTGTATACCTAAAACATGCCACATGTCATTTTTACAATTGTCTTTATTATATTCTTTGCTATAAATTGTTTGGCCTGAATTTCCTAATGCCACAGCATGTACATAGCTCAGATTTTCCAGGGATGCAACACAAAAGCATTTTCACAAAAGGATGCAACAGAAATGCTGTATTTTTCCAAATCTATTCCACATGTTTATGCTGTTTCTTTGTGTCCTTAGCCAGTTGCCAAAACTTCCTTCTGCTAACCTTTTCTTCAGCCTCAGCAACACATTGCAGGTGGCCCAGCATATGGAGGGACTGCAGAGGTTTTTGGAAGCGTATGTGTGCCAGCAACTAAATTTTTCATCTCTTCTCTTCCCTTGTAATCTACACTCCATTTAATATTCCATTCAAATGTCTGTCTCTCTATAGTAGCTTTTTTTTCTCCCACTGTGTTAAATAATTAATTGAACATGTATGAATATGTATCAGAAGTGAATAAAAAAATCCAGGTCACTGCTTTGCATAGACAATATTATTTTTCATTAGTTACAACAATACAAATACAATTCATTAGTTACAACAAAAAAGCCACTAAAATGCAACACTCACTGCCTTTCTGACCTCTACAGATCTCTAAAACATCTGCAGGGATTGTTTTATAGAATTAAATATTCATTAGAAGTCAATGTTAATTTTCCTCCAATTTTGCTCTATGTATTTTAGACATATAACACAACAATGTGTAGGAACTAAGGCACACTGAAATGCAATGTACTTTCTAGTCACAGCCCTAAACTGTAGGGTAGTCATTTCCTGGAGGGCCTTGGAGCTTTAGCTTTTCTTTTCCTGCCTCCTTACAGTACATATAAATGAGTTCTCTTAATAGTTCCTTACTTGCTTATAGTCTGCATTTAATTTTTTTTAAAAATTGAATACAGCAGTTGAATACTCCTGGGATAGATATTTTATTTTTGTGTCATGTATTTAAGCATGTGTATTCTTTTGCTGGGTATGTTTGAAGTTGATCAAATTGTACAAACTCTGATTACATTATGTGCCACAGTTCTTACACACTGATGGAATGCAATCACTTCATTTACACACATTTAGTGTATAATTCTTAACAATTTCCTGTAAGTTGTTTTTCATTGTAGAGATCATGTTACACTTCACTATTGTGGTTGCTTTTCAATCAAAGGTATGAAATTACTATGAAATAATTTTTTTCCTTTTTATTTGTTTTTTTGTAGAGTGCTGAAGGTGCCCCTTCTGTTGTCGGACAGTCATTTGCACTTGTTTCTGCAATCCCAGCTGAGTATTGACAAAATCGAGGCATGTGTGCAGGGCCAGACTAGTTACACTGTGGCTGACTCTATCCAATGCTATGTATATGACACACACTTTCCTCTGGAGGATAAGGGCAAAAGCCCCTGCAATTCAGACTGTGAAAGGTGTGCATATGTGTTTTGTGTAATAAGTCAAAAAACAAGATATAGATGATACTATTGGTCTATCATTCAGACTCATTAGAACTGGATGCCAGTTAAAGATGCTGAATTTTATTTTCACGTTATATGTGACTGTGTATCTCTTTATTTGACTGTGTATAACTTTATGTCTCCACAGCACCTCCTTTTCAGGCCTGGGCATTAGCATAGGCTCAGCTGCTCCTATTGAAATGTCCACCCAAAACGGGAGTCTTGACAACCAATTCCTGGCCATGGCACTAGACCCAGAGCCCTTCAGATGTTCATCTTCATCTCCTGAGTGTCAGCAAGACACACACTTATTAGTGGTGCTTGAAAAGCATCACTATTATTATTCCTCATACTTATTATAGTTAGTGGTGCTTGCTATGCAAAGTATCACTATTACTATTTGATGGACTTATTAGTGGTGCTTGCTATGCAAAGCATCACTATTACTATTCCTCATACTTATTAATAGTGGTACTTGCTACGCAAAGCGTCACTATTACTATTCGACAGACTTATTATAAGTGGTGCTTGAAAAGCATCACTATTATTATTCCTCATACTTATTATAGTTAGTGGTGCTTGTTATGCAAAGCATCAATAGAATAGAATAGAATAGAATAGAATAGAATAGAATAGAATAGAATAGAATAGAATAGAATAGAATAGATGTTTATTGTCATTGTACCATGTTGCATGTACAACGAAATTTTAAAAAATGTCAACCAGTCAAAAAGTGCAGCAGTCATACATGCATTCAAACCTTCAACAATTAAAAAAAAGTACTAATTAGTATAGAAAAAAAAATAAAATAAATAAATAGATATGGAAATGGTATACTAAAATAAGTTAAGACAGCTCTTCCCACACACAATCACATTCATCTTCTATCTATTGCACATCTCATGTAAACAGTGTTTTTTGATTACTGAGTGCAGTTATTCAGTTATTCATGATAATAAACTAGGCGCCACACAAAAACCCATACATCAATTCAACACATTTGAAGTTCTTTATACTAACTTAATGTATGCAGCTACAAATAATAAGTTCACAGAGTCAGTTCCACTAATTGTTATTTACAGACCCCCAGGGCCATACTCTGAATTCCTCAGTGAATTTGGAGATTTTACTTCAAACCTTGTTGTTTCTTTAGACAAAGCATTAATAGTAGGAGACTTCAACATTCATTATGACCCTCTGAGAACAGCAGTTGTGTCCATCTTAGATTCATTAGGTGTTAATCAACATGTAATAGGACCCACTCATAATGGAGGTCACACTCTGGATCTCATTTTTACATTCGGATTAAATATAGAAAACAGAGTCACTCTTCCACAGTCGGAAGCTATCTCAGATCATGATCTAGTTTCATTTAAAATGCATCTTAGACACGAGATGCTCGAATTGCCACATTACCGTATGAAGCATACATTTACGTCTGCTACTGCAGAGAGATTTACCGATAGTCTCCCAGAATTATCTCGCATGATTGGTTCACCCTCTGACCCCACAGAACTTGACCAGGTGACTGATTACCTGGAGTCAATGTTTCGGAACACCCTAGACAGCTAGGAAACAAGAACGTAAATGGCATCAAACTAAATTAGCAGTATTTCAGTTAGCATGGAAGGAAAGCCTTCTGAGATACAAAAATTCTCTTAGTACTGCTAGATCAGCGTATCTTTCTGCCCTAATCGAAGATAACAAAAACAATCCTAAATTTTTATTTAGCACTAGGAGTAAAACCACTGTAGAAAAGCGCACACCATCTACATTTAACAGCAATGACTTCATGAATTTTTTCAATGAAAAAATTGATAATATCAGGCAAAAAATTCAGACTATTCATTTAAAAACAAATTATTTGTTAGATAATTCTTTAGATAATATAGCTATTTCTGATCAGAGCTTAGAATGCTTCACTCCACTTCAAGAGCCTGATCTATTTTTGCTAATTTCCTCTTCAAAACTTTCTACCTGCATCCTAGATCCTTTACCCACGTCTTTTCTTAAACAGATGCTACCAGTAGCTACTGAACCCCTTCTAAAAATCATTAATTCTTCCCTAAGCGCTGGCTATGTGCCTACATATTTTAAGCTAGCAGTTATCAAACCCTTGATTAAAAAACCGGACCTCGACCCCTGTCAGCTGTCTAACTATAGACCGATATCAAACCTGCCCTTTATCTCCAAGATCCTAGAAAAGGCTGTAGCACAGCAGTTATGTTCAGACCTGCATAGAAATAACATTTATGAAATGTATCAGGATTTAGGCCTCATCATAGCACAGAGACAGCACTGGTTAAAGTGGTCAATGACCTGTTACTGGCTTCTGATCAGGGTTGTGTCTCCTTACTGGTGTTACTGGATCTTAGTGCAGCTTTTGACACCATTGACCACACTGTTCTACTTGATAGACTAGAACATGTTGGTGTTAAAGGAACAGCCCTCTCCTGGCTCAGGTCTTATTTGACTGACCGTTATCAGTTTGTAGATCTAGATGATGACTTCTCCATGCATACCAAGGTTATGTTCGGTGTTCCACAAGGTTCTGTTTTAGGCCCACTGCTTTTCTCCGTATATATGCTACTCCATGGTGCAATTATTCATAAACATGGTATTAGCTTCCACTGTTGTGCAGATGACACACAGCTATATGTCTCAGCAAAGTCAGATGAGAGACACCAGATTATTAAGATAGAAGAATGTGTAAAGGACATTAGACAATGGATGGCCACTAACTTCCTCTTGCTTAATTCGGACAAGACAGAGGTGCTTGTACTAGGACCACAGGCAGTTAGAAGTGAGCTTTCTGATTACAGAGTAATGGTGGATGGTCTTTTGGTTTCATCTTGTCTGGCGGTATAAGATCTTGGTGTGATTATTGACTCTGGTCTTTCATTTGAAGCTCATGTAGATAATATCACTCGGGTAGCCTTCTTCCATCTCAGAAATATTGCTAAGATAAGAAATATGATGTCACTTCATGATGCAGAGAAACTAGTTCATGCTTTTGTTGCCTCTAGGTTGGATTATTGTAATGCCTTACTGTCTGGATGTTCCAGTAGGAGCAGAAACAAGCTCCAGTTAGTCCAGAACACATCACTCCTATTTTAGCCACACTACATTGGCTCCCAGTCAAATTTCGCATTGATTATAAAATACTGTTACTAACCTATAAAGCACTAAATGGTCTCGCGCCGCAGTACCTGAGCGATCTTTTAGTCTTTTATGATCCGCCACGCCTACTCCGATCAAAGGGTGCTGGTTACTTGGTAGTACCTCAAGTAGCAAAGGCTACAGCAGGGAGCAGAGATTTCTCTTTCAAAGCCCCAAAGTTATGGAACAGCCTTCCAGTTAGTGTTCGGGCTTCAGACACAGTCTCAGTGTTTAAGTCTAGGCTGAAGACACATTTGTTTAGTCGAGCTTTTAATATATAGTTCTTAGGTAAAGGAGCAGATCTGGAAGGTTCATGGTCATAGAGTGTTTGGTGTACTGGGATGTGTTGGATGCTGTCATCTTACCACCCTCGCAAGTCGCTCAGGTTTGCTGACTGTGAAGTGGTTGGACGCTTTATGTCCCGGGAAGCCTTCATGTCTGTCACCTTCTGGCTCTCCCTTTTAGTTATGCTGTCATAGCTAGTCTTGCTGGAGTCCCTGCCTGCACTTTATACATAAATAAACATTATACATTATCTAGTTATACAACAGCTAGTAGATGTCTTCACGGACATCTTCAACATCTCCCTGAGCAGCGCTGTCGTCCCAACGTGCCTAAAGTCGACCACCATCATCCCCGTTCCGAAGAAGTCTCCAGTGTCCTGTCTTAACGACTACCGTCCCGTTGCACTCACACCCATCATCATGAAGTGCTTCGAGAGGCTCGTCATGAGACACATTAAGAACCTGCTGCCACCTTCACTCAACCCCATGCAGTTTGCGTATCGTCCAAACCGCTCCACAGACGATGCCATCACCACAACCCTCCATCTGACCCTCACACACCTGGACAATAAAGACTCTTACCTATGAATGCTGTTCATTGACTTCAGTTCAGCATTCAACACGATCATTCCTCAGCAGCTGATCGAGAAGCTGAGTCTGCTGGGCATCAACACCTCCCTCTGCAATTGGATCCTGGATTTCCTGACTGGAAGACCTCAATCAGTCTGGATCGGGAACAGCATCTTCAGCACCACCACACTGAGCACTGGAGCTCCTCAGGGCTGTGTGCTCAGTCCACTGCTGTTCACTCTGCTGACTCACGACTGTGCAGCAATGCACAGATCCAACCACATCGTCAAGTTCGCCGATGACACGACCGTGGTGGGTCTCATCAGTAAGAACGACGAGTCAGCATACAGAGAGGAGGTGCAACAACTAGCAGCCTTGTGTAAAGTCAATAACCTGTCTCTGAACATCGACAAGACTAAAGAGATGGTTGTTGATTTCAGGAGAACAAAGAGTGACCATTCTCCACTGAACATTAATGGGTCCATTGTGGAGATCGTCAAGAGCACCAAATTCCTTGGTGTTCACCTGGCGGAGGACCTCACTTGGTCACTCAACACTAGCTCCATCACCAGAAAGGCCCAGCAGCGTCTCTACTTCCTGTGAAGGCTGAGGAAGGCTCATCTTCCACCTCCCATCCTGACCACCTTCTACAGAGGGACCATCGAGAGCATCCTGAGCAGCTGCATCACTGCCTGGTTTGGGTCTCGGATCGCAAGACCCTTCAGCGGATAGTGAGGACAGCTGAGAAGATCATCGGAGTCTCTCTCCCCTCTGTTACAGACATTTACTCCACATGCTGTATCCGCAAAGCTAACAGCATTGTGAATGATCCCACACACCCCTCACACACACTCTTCATCCTTCTGCCATCCGGAAAGAGGTACTGAAGCATTCGGACCCGCACAACCAGACTGTTAAACAGTTTCTTCCCTCAGGCAATCAGGTATCTCAACAGAGAACTGAGCTGAACTGGTCACACACACACACACACACACATCCAAGATCTGATCTCAACAGGAGAACTGAACTGTGCTGGACACGTACTCACACACACATACATAACACACATGCACAAAAGCTGAGAACTGTGTTCCAAGAAGAACTGAACTGTGCTGGACACAGACACACACACACACACACACACACACACACACACACACTAAATTGTCCTGTTTGCACGCACATGTCACTTTACATTTTTTTATATATTAATCCTGTTTACATGTGTCAATTTCATATTTACATTCACTGTATACACTGTTCTTTGCACAAAATGTCAATTTCTTATTTGCACTCACTGTATACACTGCTATCTGCACAAATGTTGGTCTATATGTTGTTTGTCTGCACTGTCTTGTCTTGTCATCCTGTGCACTTCTGTTGTATGTCTAGTTTATTTATTGCACCTTAAGTATAGTTTAGTTTTTATCTCTATGTTTAGCTCTATGTTTGTCTGCATCACTGTACTTTGTCTTTATGTGTAGCACCTTTGGTCTAGGAGGAACGTTGTTTCACTTCACTGTGTACTGCATCAGCTATATATGGTTGAAGTGACAATAAAGCTTCTTTGACTTTGACTTGACTAATCTTACATTGTCTTTAAACATCACACGATCAAAATCACACTTAATATTGTTCTCTTTCTCTCTCTGTCTTTCTCTGTCGAGCTATACACCCCACTCCTGAGCTCCCAGTGTTTGCCATTTCCATTGTGACCACTGCCCTACCCCTGGTCGGAGTCTCGTCGCTTGGAGGTGCCCACTGATGCTGTGGATGGATCTGTGTGGACCAGGAGACAGCCATGGACAGAGCCATTTGGGGACTTTCATACAGTCACAGATCTGCCATTTCATCTATCAGCTTGTGACAGCAAAGAACTAGTGTCTCTAATGACCTTAGAAACTACACAGACCTAATAGTTCCTCATGGGTCATTGATTGCTGTTGTAGAAAGGACATTAATCAGCTATAGTTACATTATTTACTGTTTAGTGTCACCCAAATGAGGATGGGTTCCCTTCTGAGCCTGGTTCCTCTCAAGGTTTGATGGCGGCGCAGCAGTAGCACGCAGCGGCCACTCCTGAACCAAAATGGTGCTTTCTTTTTGTTTTAGTGCGAATTTCAAGGTGCATGGACACCAAAGACAGTGGTGTTCATGTATACGACCACCAGACGATATTACAGTACAGAAATCATGCAGTCACTAACCTGCATGATGAAGTATTCTGCAAACTTCGCGACCTTGGCTTGCTGAGAAGACCAGGCCTTCAGTCCGCGGCATCGCCTGATGCCAGTGGCCGGGAGAGAGGACGTCGCAAGCGGTGTTTGAGGAAGCGGAAGCACGGAAAACGGGCGGGTGTCCGTGCTAGGCTAACAACAAACCTTAGCCAGCCGGCACTCCCCTCCATCATCTTGTCCAATGTCTGCTCACTGGACAATAAATTGGACTACATTGAACTCCAGCGAACTGCACAGCTTGAATACAGAGACTGCTGCGTCTTTGTTTTCACGGAGACGTGGCTCAGCGACAGAGTTCCGGACGGCGCCATTCAGCTATCCGGGCTAACCGTGTTTCGAGCCGACAGGAATGCAGCTCTGTGCGGTAAGACTCGTGGTGGCGGTGTGTGTGTGTTTACATCAACACGGAATGGTGTAAGGACTTTGGAGTTTGTGACTGTTAGATGCAGACCTTTTAATTTACCCCGGGAATTCACCACCACTTTCATTATCGGAGTGTACATTCCACCCAGCACTAATGCTAAGGAGGCTCTGTGTGAGCTGTACGGAGCTATTAGCGAGCTGCAGAATGCTCACCCCGACGGACTGCTTATCATCGCTGGAGATTTCAATCATGCAAATCTCAGAACAGTGCTCCCTAAATTCCATCAGTATGTGGACTTTGTGACGAGAGGGACGAACACACTGGATGTTGTTTACACAAACATTCCCGGCACGTATCGTGCGGAGCCCCGCCCCCACCTCGGCTACTCAGACCACAGGTTAAAACCTGGCCAGCAGGAGCCATCTCTGCTCTTCAGGACTGTTTTGAGTGCACTGACTGGGACATGTTCAGGGAGGCTGCAACCATTGGCAACTCTGTTGACTTGGAGGAATACATGGCATTAGTGACCGGCTACATCGGGAAGTGCATCAATGACGTGACCGTCTCCAAGACCATCACCACACGCTCCAACCAGAAGCTGTGGATGACTGCAGAAGTGCGTGCTCTACTGAAGTTGAGAGACTCCGCCTTCAGAGCAGGGGACAGGCCAGCCTTAAAAACAGCAAGGGCCAAACTGTCCCGAGCCATCAGAGAGGCGAAGCATGCATATGACCAGGGAATCCACAGCCACTTCCAGGACAGCTGAGAC
The DNA here is from genome assembly GCF_019097595.1 of Hemibagrus wyckioides. Classification (NCBI taxonomy): domain Eukaryota; kingdom Metazoa; phylum Chordata; class Actinopteri; order Siluriformes; family Bagridae; genus Hemibagrus; species Hemibagrus wyckioides. The sequence continues at coordinate 1,351,153 of NC_080733.1, read as the reverse complement.
TCCCGGCGCATGTGGCAGGGCATCCAGGCGATCACCAACTACAGGACAACATCACCTGCCTGTGATGGTGACACCTCCCTTCCAGATGCACTGAACGACTTCTACGCTCGGTTAGAGGCACAGAACAACACAACAGTGAAGAAGACCATCCCTCCTCCAAACGACCAGGTGCTCTGTCTCACCACAGCTGATGTGAAGAGAACTCTATGCAGAGTTAACCCACGGAAGTCTGCTGGACCAGACATTCCTGGCAGAGTGCTCAGGGAGTGTGCGGAGCAGCTGGCATATGTCTTCACTGACATCTTCAACATCTCGCTCAGCAGCTCCATCATCCCTACGTGCCTCAAGACAACGACCCTCGTCCCTGTGCCAAAGAAGTCTACGGTTTCCTGCCTCAATGACTACCGTCCCGTCGCACTCACACCAATCGTGATGAAATGCTTCGAGAGGCTCGTCATGAGGCACATCAAGTCACAGCTACCACCCTCACTGGACCCCTTGCACACCTGGACTGTAAAGACTTCTACGTTCGAATGCTGTTCATAGATTTCGGTTCAGCATTCAACACAATCATCCCTCAGCTGATTAAGAAGCTGAGTCTCCTGGGCCTGAACCCCTCTCTCTGCAACTGGATCCTGGATTTCCTGACTGGGAGACCTCAGTCAGTCCGGATCGGGAACAGTATCTCCAGCACCACCACACTGAGCACTGGAGCTCCTCAGGGCTGTGTGCTCAGTCCACTGCTGGTCACTCTGCTGACTCACGACTGTGCAGCAATGCACAGCTCCAACCACATCGTCAAATTTGCCGATGACACGACCGTGGTGGGTTTCATCAGCAAGAACGACGAGTCAGCATACAGAGAGGAGGTGCAGCGGCTAACAGCCTGGTGTAAAGTCAACAACCTCTCCCTGAACGTCAACAAGACCAAAGAGATGGTTGTTGACTTCAGGAGAGCACAGAGTGACCATTCTCCACTGTCCATCGACGGATCCTCGGTGGAGATCTTCAAGAGCACCAAATTCCTTGGTGTTCATCTGGCAGAGAACTTCACCTGATAAGGTTAATGCTCATGCTAGCGCTAATGCTAATGCTGACATTAATGCTAATGCTAACGTTGATGCTAATGCTAACATTAATGCTAACGTTTATGCTAACGCTAATGCTAACGTTAATGCTGATGCTAACGTTGATGCTAATGCTAACGGTAATGCTAATGTTGATGCTGATGCTGATGCTAATGCTAGCGCTAATGCTAATGCTAACGCTAATTTTGATGCTAATGCTAATGCTCACGCTAATGATAATGTTGATGCTAATGCTAATGCTAACGATAATACTAACGTTAATGCTAATGCTAACGTTGATGCTAATACTGATGCTAAAGATAATGCTAACGCTATCGCTAATGCTAATACAAACGTTGATGCTAATGTCACTACAACATACACATGTGACATATCAAACTGCTCAGCACAATGAGGGGAAGTGCGTCATGGACGAGTTTTGCCACGGCAAGCACCACTCACATTTTCTTCAGGAAATGTACATGTCTAGTTAGTGGTGCTTGCTATGCAAAGCATCACTATTATTATCCCTCATACTTATTATTATTATTATTATTATTATTATTATTATTATTATTATTATAATTATTCTTCTTCTTCTTCTTCCGTACAAATTTTGTCCGCTAACTAGTCCCGCACCGTTTGTTGTAGACCCACGAATGAGGTGTCAAATCGTGCGGCTTGTTCGGGAAAGATGTGCTATGACTTTTATAAGCGATCGGAATTCCGGTATTCCCGGTACGGAAGCTCAAAGTGGAATTTTGTCCCATAGACCTCCATTATAAATGGTGGAGGGTTCCAAAAGTTTTGACATCACAAAAGTATTGGCACCCTATGTTAAATGATCATGTTAAGGTTAATGATAAGGTAATTCTCATGCTAGCGCTAATGCTAAGGTTAATGCTAATGCTAGCGCTAATGCTAACATTAATGTTAATATTGATGCTAATGCTAAGGCTAGCATTAATGCTAATGCTAACGGTAATGTTAATGCTAACGTTGATGCTAATGCTAACGATAATGCTAATGCTAATTTGCTAATGCTCATTTTTACTGTTATACCCTCATTGGGGGCTGAGCCCCCCTTAAATGAAAATCCTAAAATTGTCCCTGCACATATCATAGATTATACTTATTCACCACACACACACACACACACACACACACACAATATACACAATATATTTCAAGTCAAGTCAAGTCAAAGAAGCTTTATTGTCACTTCAACCATATATATCAGATGCAGTACACAGTGGAGTGAAACAACGTTCCTCCTAGACCAGAGGTGCTACACAGAACACAGAAAAAGTACAGTGATGCATACAAACATAGAGCTATGACAGAGATAAAACTAAGCTATACTTACGGTGCAGTATTTGTATGTATGCGTGTATTACTCAAACTCTGATTATATTAATATTAACCATGTAAGTGTGTATGTAAAAAACATGGTTATGGCTGAATGTTGATCACTGGAGCAGCGGGCAGCAGAGCCCAGGATGAGCTGTGGTGTGTTACTGAGTGTGGAAGATGGCTGTGTTGAGTAATGAGCAGCAGATGGCGCTGTTCTCATTGTCCTGTCTCCTCTGCACTCTTCTCAGGGTTATAGAGTGTGTATTTGCACTAAAGTCACTTTTCTGTAAGATGAAAGAAGGTGAACTCTGCAGCAGTCTCTCTCTCTCTTTCCCCTTCTCTACCCCCCCTTCTACCCCCTCTCTCTGTCTCTCTTCCCCCGTTTCATGGTTTTGATTGGTTCCAAATCTGTACCCCCCTCCCGCCCCCCGGGGCAACAGCACGCCCCACCAATCTGAAGCCGGAGGGTTTGTTTCAAGACTGAGAACATCACTGACAACATTTCTGTAACCATGGCAACAGGATTTTATAGTGTGTTCATGCAATAAATTTGTGTGGAATTAGGGCCTGAGAACCAGTGCATAATGGCTAAATGGCCAGCGGAGGCAGTGTAGTGCTCAGATACTGATCTTAACTTCACTGTGCTGAGTAGGCTTAAACACACACACACACACACACACACATTTTTGCGGGGAATTGAAGATAATTACCCAAACAGCTGCTGTTCTCTTGTCCTGTCCTTTCCCCCTCTTCCTGTGCAGTCAGAAAAACACATTCTGCCCTACGCCTCTTACTCCTGCTACACTCACTTTTTTTTCTGAAAAAATGCATTGTTAGAAAAATGAATCTTTTTTTAAACATCTTCATGGCTGTCTGGGCTTTTTTTCAGAATCCTAGAGAGTGTATTTAAACCCTTTTTAAAAATGCTTTTTAATTATTTTTAATTGAATTTTCTCTTGACACAATTGCTTTATTCTGCTCCAGGTTTTAGTTAATCTGGAGTCAATCCCGGGAAGGCTGAAGGGGCAGAAGGTGGGAGATGCCCCACACTGACAGTATGGAACATTCAGGATCATATTCCTGTTCCTCAGAGAGCATGTGCCTCAAATCCACTAAATACTGCTCATAAACTCATCCTAAATACTAAGTGTCTGAGTGTCATGTACATGTGATTTTATGTAGTATTTCTGTAGGGTGTGTGTGATTGTTGAATGATGAAGCATTATTGCTGCTAACAGTCTTCAAACTTTTGCTTACTTATTGTTCATGGAGTGTTAAATGTGATGGTGTTTGAGTCCAAGTGTCGTGAGAGTGTCATGTGTGTCATGAGAGTGCCGTGAGAATGTCATGTGAGTGACGTGAGTGTCGTGAAAGTGTCATGAGAGTGACATGAGAGTGTCATGAGAGTGACGTGAGAGTGTCATGAGAGTGTCGTGAGAGTGATGAGAGAGTGACATGAGAGTGTCATGAGAGTGTCGTGAGAGTGACGTGAGAGTGTCATGAGAGTGTCGTGAGAGTGATGAGAGAGTGACGTGAGAGTGTCATGAGAGTGTCATGAGAGTGACGTGAGAGTGTCATGAGAGTGTCGTGAGAGTGACGTGAGAGTGACGTGAGAGTGACGTGAGAGTGAAGTGAGAGTGTCATGAGAGTGTCATGAGAGTGACGCGAGAGTGACGTGAGCGTGACGTGAGAGTGTTGTGAGAGTGTCATGAGAGTGACGTGTGTGTTGAGTGAGTGATGTGTGTCATGAGAGTGTCATGAGAATCACTTTCAATGATTCACTCTTGTCCTTGTCTTTCTTATTCCACCAAGCGTGTGTGTGTGTGTGTGTGTGTGAGAGAGAGAGAGAGAGAGAGAGAGAGAGAGAGATTCTTTAATGCTGACCCTGATACATGCCTTTGTTCTGTCATGTCTGTGACCAAATCCCAAATACTCTCCTTCTGTACATACAGTTGTGCTCAAATTATTCATACCCCTTGGACAAATCAATACTTTTTCACAATATGTTTTTACTTTGGCGAAACTTCCATTGTATTCAATATACCCTACTCACAAAAAGTTAAGGATATTTGGCTTTTGGGTGAAATTTATGGAAAATGTAAAAAGTTCACACTACAGTGATATTATATCATGAAAGTAGGGCATTTAAGTAGAAGCTGCAATGGTGATTTCCTCATCTCAAACAATTTATTGAAACAAAAGCCAACAACAGTGGTGGGTATACCACAACAAAAAATCTCAATGTCTCAATAATCTGTCATGTGCCCTTGACCATCAATTACAGCTTGACAACGACATCTCATGCTGTTCACGAGTCGACTTATTGTCTGCTGAGGCATGGCATTCCACTCTTCTTGAAGGGCGGCCCTCAGGTCATTGAGGTTCTGGGGTGCAGGGTTAAGAGCCTCTACACGGCGACTCGGCTGATCCCAGAGGTTTTCTATGGGATTCGGGTCTGGAGAAAGTGCAGGCCACTCCATTTGAGGTACCCCAGCCTCCAGCAGCCGTTCCCTAATGATGCGACCTCGATAACCTGGAGCATTGTCATCCATGAAGATGAAATTAGGCCTGTGTTGTTCATGAAGGGGCACAATGACTGGATTAATGATGTTATTCAGGTAGTATTGGCTTGTCACTGTATCATTCACAAGATGTAGGTCAGTTCTGTATTGAGTGGACACACCTGTCCAGACTGTAACACCATCACAACAGTGGCTGATGCATAGCCCTCTGAGAACATCCTGTTTGAAGCCTCACAATGGTGAGGTACTGTTGATCAATTGTTAGGTGTGGTCTTGGTCTCATGATGTCAAAATGTGAACAGCATGATGAAGAGGACTGTTTAAATACCAATTCTAAGTGAACCAGAAAATTTATTGGTGGATTCATGGATCAAACACCAGTTGTGAATTTTGCCGTTAAGCACCTTGTTAGAGAACAGCAAGTTCTGCAGAAAGTACTGAAACACTGAACAGTTGGACATGTGCATTCAAAAGTGTAGAGAAGGTCAAATTAAGTTCACCTGGAAAGGTTATAGTGCATTTTAGGTGCATCCTGAAATTTCACCCGAAAGCCGAATATCCTTAACTTTTTGTGAGTAGTGCATATTAGTTGCTCTGCACAACCCCACATATGTGTTAGCTAAACTTCATTTGTATTCCAATAGATATGGCCAGAGATTCTCTTTTGAGCCTGTTCAAAATTAATCATACCCTATTCCCAATCTCAGAAAAAAGTCCTTCTTTTGTGAAAGTGCACATGGTTTCACACTCCAGTGACTATAATCAATTTAATCAATTTAGGTGTAATCAATTAAGGCCTTATAATGCTAAATGGTAACACCTGCTCTGTAAAGTATAATTAAGGGGGCAGAGCTTCCATTATTCTCAGTCATTGTCACCATGGCCAAGAAGAAAGAACTCAGTCCTGATCTTCGTATGCATGTTGTAAATGCCCATAGGCAAGGCAATTTGGAAAAAACTGGATGTCCCTGTATCAACCGTACAGAGTATCACCAAGAAGTTTGGACCACCAAAGCTCCAACAGACACCCTTAACCAAGCAGGGGAGACAGTTTCAAGATACACCGTTCAGCCAATTCTGGATCGAAGTGGTCTCCATGGACACCGCCCCAGAAAGGCCACTCCTTACCCAGAGACACTGGGATGCGCGCCTGGCCTTTGCGAGGGGTCACCTAGATAGAGATCCAAACTTCTGGTCATCCATCTTCTGGTCAGATGAGTCTAAATTGGAGCTCTTTGGACATATGGATGTTGCAT